>NC_090934.1:477236811-477539841 GCF_040938575.1 Ambystoma mexicanum
TCCGGGACCTCCTGGCCTTCCCATTTCACTTCTCGTGGGGGTAACGTAAGGCAGTCCCACAGCATATACCTGGTGGTGGTGGTGGGGGTCTGAACACCCCCAAAGCATATACCCCTACCTCATGGCAGCTAGCTGTGTCACATGTGGCTGTCTCTGGTGCTCCACAGCTGCCAGCATGGAACGAGCATGGGGCACAGGTCTCACAACCATGTCCATCAGGCAACCACTCCCCAGGTGGTTGTTGTTGAGGATCGGGGCAGCGCACACTTGACAACGCCAGAGGTACCATGCAGGGGCAACACCCCAAGAGCCCCGGGCCCAGGCCCAGCCGAATAAGGTTCTACTCCCCCAGTATGGCCTCAGATCAGATGTGGCGAGCCGCTGAATATCACCATCTCACCAAGCGGATGTGAAGTAACTAACCAGGATTCCCTCAGTAACAGCACGTGTGGAGGGAAGAGCCCAGCAATGCATCTACATCCAGCGGCGGTTGCAGGAAATGTTGCATACATAAGACTGACTCACCAGCATCACTCAGGGGGCCCAAGTCCCTCTGTTCACGACACACCACATGGATGGTGCTAGGCTGGTAGCGTCCTCCAGCACGGTGGGGTCAGGTCCTCTCTGAGTGGGGTACTTGCGAAAGCAACACAAAGCAGGTGGCGACTCCATCCAAGAATATGTATGGTGGTGAGACTGATAGCCAACAAGTGCTGTAAGTGAAAGATGAAGTGTACTTTGAAGAGTGATTTAAAGAGGGAATGATTCCATCGAGAGGTGAACAGGTAGGGATTTTACACAGTGGGCAGTTTGGTCACCAGAAACAGCGGATCCCCTTGCAGCTCCACCACCAGGGCACATCCAGCCAACACAGGGCACATTACCTCTGGTGTGGTGCACTGCGACTGATTCCAGGTCACCTGAGAAATCCCTGGGGAGGAGGTGGCTATACAATCTGGTGAAGGGTGTTACTGACCCCTGGCTCCACTTTCAACATATCCACACGGCCAAGGGATATTGACTACCAGCGCCCCCCCCCTGCCCCCTCTGCAACCGTCCCAGCATCTCTCAGGGTTCACCAGTGCAGAGACAGGGGACAGAGCCCCCTGCTCACTGTGCGACTGTCAACTGGGATGGACTGTCCTCAGTGTGCCCGGACCACATTACACCACCAGGCGGGGAGGCCAACAGACTCCAGGGGTCTGCAGTGATGTCAGTTACCCACCCAACTCATCTTGTGACACAAACCAACGTGTACAAGTTGGCAAGCCAAACCAAAGCATGTGGCACTATGAGGGTGAGGACTGCTGTAAACCAGCTGAAGTGTGATTCCATTGCACTGTGCAGGCCACCAGCACCTCTCATCCACTCTGTTGGGGAGGTGTTGCATGAGTGTGTTTGATAGGACCCGAGATATGCTGCACTATGCCTGGGCAGGGTGAAGATAGAGGGTACTGTTGAGGGGGTCCATTGCAGTCCTGACATGCAAATCATTGCTCCAACCATGCTATAGGGTCAGATGAAAAATCAGACCATCTTTTGTCTGGTTCCCTCTGATGTTTCACTTAGTATAGCTGGCCCTCAGATACCCCAGTTTACTTTGGTAAGGCCAATAATTAGAGGTCCTGGAGCCCAAACAACCTCAACCCATTATCGTGCTTAATATGGCTGAGCAGCCAATGGGGCAAAGCTGCCATCTGTGGGATTATGACTGAATGCCTCTAAATCAGTATCCCCACAAAACTGTGATGGTAATCCAGCACTGTGGCACATCATTTGGCCAGAGCTAGCCAGCCTGTGTGTCGGTGCATAGAGCTGGTTGCCTCAGCACTTAAGTGTGGGCACAAGTGGTCAACCACTCTCACCCATCGTGCAACACATGTTTGTGGGGAATGGGATGCATGATCACTTGTAGGCAACCTGAATCTGGGTCAGGGGTTTGTAAGTAGCAGAGCAGCTACCTCGCTGCAATCTAGTTGTAGTCATCCTCTGAGGCACTGTTTAACCAATAATGCTGCTGCGGTGCCGGTGCTACAAGGGTCTCTATATTTCCTCCACCTGCTGCACCACGGTTTGCATGGGAAATTCCCATGCACTCTGGGTGCAACTGCAGGGATGTGGGCTGGGTGGTGAGCGCCACTCTCCCTTTCCAGTAAGCCTGGCAGACAAGATGGCCTTGGCCCAGCCATCGGCAGAGTGGCAGGATCCAACTCATGGGAGCCGGGGAAGAGACCCTAGATGGTGGCCTTAAGGCAGGCACAATCTCATAGCTGCTCATGGGTGACTGTCCCGGGACATCTGGTCCTTCGACTGGGCCCAACTTGCCATATGGCCATAGTGGCCAGACCAGATAGCCTGAGTCGCACCGGGCACGACTGCCTCCTACATTTGTCTGCAGCCAGACTCCATGATAGATGTGAAGTGTCTCCCTGTGGAACAGACATGTTTCACAGGAGTAGGATGGGCTCCTCCATGCTCGGACTGGGTCCCCAGAGTAGGTGGGGAAAAATGGGCCTGACTGCAGAGGGAAAGGCTAAGCAAGCCCGGCAGCTAATGGCCCAGGTGGGAGCCACGGTCCAGTAGGTGTCCCAGGGAAGTGCTACTGAAGCTGGGCCAGGTGGTCAGGGGCACCAGCTGTGCTCTCAAAATCTCATCATCAACAGCCCCACCCACGCACCCGCCGAGGGTCCCCGGGGCAGTTGACATTCAAGCGAATCTCAGATAGGCAGAGCATCAGGAGGAAACTAGGGTGACAAGGTGATCGATGATCAATGTTTCCTGCAATTCACACTGATTCTCTTAGGTAGCTGCATTCTTCATCGAGTGATCCACACCAGAAGATAAAGGTACGTTTTTTTCCAGACTTCGACCCAACCTGCAGGTGCAGGATGGCCGGGGGGAGACAGTGCACCTTTCCCGCCTGCACGTGCAGTGAGACAGCCCGGCACCCCATCTAGCTTGCCACTTGTGAGTCAGACAAGACCGTTGTGGTTTTCAAACAAACAGGCTCCAGGCGCTCAGCCCGGGCAGCCCACCTGCCATCTTCTGCAGCAGCGCAACAGGGACTTCCCACCGTGACGGTGCAGGCAGCTCTGCCGATGGCCCGCAGGACCGGCTAGCTTATCCTTTCACGACTATGTCCTCTTGCTCCCCTTTCAGGGAGAAGGAGAGGAGGGCTGGAGGCAGGCAAGGTGGGGGTCATGTGGGAACACTAGGGTTTTCAAAGACCTGCCGCACACGGCCATGCCCCAGGTACTTGGTCACACGTGAACATCGACTGCTGCAACGCCGAGCATGGCCATCGATCACCAACGGCAGTGAGCAGCCAGAACCTCAATGCCCACCCATCAAGTAGGCCTGGCTGCACAATGGCTCAGAGCTCAGCCGGCATGGCAGGCCCCCATCCACCTGTACAGCCCGGTTTCTCTAAGCTTCAGGATACACCCACTTGGGACTCCCCTTCTGACTGCGGTGCTCCCACCAACACCCACCCACTAGTTGGTCAGAGAGAGTAGCATAACCGACCAGCACGGCAGCTCAGATGGCACCTGGAGAGGAGAGAGTCCATTCGGAACTCCCTTGCCAGTGTGTGGTTGGAGTTCTTCTGGCAGGTAGACCCAGCCTTGCCAGACGTCCCCTTCAATCTGCTGGGTCACAGACCACTCCAGTGGAAGGGGTCCCGCACCCCGGCACCTGGTCCCACAGACACCCGGCTGCAGACTGCTCCACTGGCCGGACCGTAGCACAAGGGCACCCTGGCTGTGGATGCATGTCTGGGACGCAACAGTTGCTCCTCCATTAATGATCCTTCCCCAGCTTCACCTACAGAATCCTTGTTACGACTTTTACTTCCTCTAGATTATCAAGTTTGATCCTCTACTCTGGGCTCTGCCAGGGCCAGACCAATCCGGGTACCTCACTCAACCATCCAATCGGTAGTAGCGACGAGTGGTTTGTGCAAAATGCAGGGAGTTAATCAACACAAGCTTATGACCCACACATACTGGGAATTCTTTGTTAATGTGAAATCATTGAAATCCCCAATCCATTTCACAGAAGTGGTTCCGCGGGTTACCAGCACCTGTCGGCAATGGGTAGACACACGCTGATGCATCCAGTGTAGCGGACATCTGACGGAATCACAGACGTATTCTTGCTCTATCTCGTGTGCTGAATGCCACTTGTCCCTCTAAGAATTTGAACACCAACCACTGGGGGTCATGTAAGTAGTTGGCATGGAGGAGTCTCGTTCATTATCAGAATTACACAGACAGATTGCTCCACCAGCTAAGAACGGCCATGCACCACCAACCACAGAATTGAGAAAGAGCTATCAATCTGTCAATCCTTTCTGTGTACGGGGCGGGTGAGGTTTCCCATGTATAGTCAAATTGAGCTGTAGGCTCCACTCCTTGTGCAGCCCTTCCGTCAATTCCTTTTGGTTTCAGCTTTGCAACGATACTCCCCTTCGGAACCCAGAGACTTTGGTTTCCTGGAGGCTGCTCGGCCAGTCATTGTGCTTGCAGGCGAGAGCCACCCACATGAAGGGACCCTCCCCAAAGGGGCATATGTTGACATGGTCCCAGCAGGTGGAAGTTCACTGCTTGAAGTAACAGCCGTGGCCAGCCAAGCAGTCGAACCCCAGACGAACAATGTGTGCAAAATCAGTCCCCTAGAGTGCAGGATGGCACACGGGCAGATCACCCGGCAGCTACATGCAATTCAGTTAAGGTTCTTTTGTCAGCTAGGCCCTCTGCTGGCCAGAAAATGTTGGCCTCTTGGAAAAGCACAAAAGGCTTCTTTTTCCCCCACCATGAGCCGGCACGACCCAGCAGGACATGCTCTGATGTGAAATTGCGTGTGGCATGGCCTTTGGTTGGCTTGGGGAGGTGGAGTGATTTTGCCACAGACCCCAGGTTGGGCAGCGAAAACCAAGTGGAGCACAGACAGGAGCCCTACACACTGTCTACAGTAATCCAGAGGAAGGCACATCAGTTTTCTTGTATTCTGTATACCCTGGGTGACAGGGTGGGTGGGAGTGTGGACAAAAGCATCCAACCTCCTTATAGACCCAACTTGAGATTATTTTTCAAATTGACGCCGATCCAGACTTCCACTGTCTGGTAGTGCAATGCATTCTAATGGGCCTGGACAGGAAGGTCCTTGGGGCCCCCAAGCAAAGGGCCAGTAGGCCCAGCTGGTTAGGGGGAGAATGGACCCATGTGTGGGCCAGGCGCTCAAGGGCGGGGTGAGGATGGGGCAGCAGCATAGGTGCAGAGGGAGGCATGATGGAAATGGGAGGCAGGTGAGTCATTAGTTGCAGTTGTTGCATGGCACTCAGGGAGCACAGGGTATGGTGTCAATGGGTGCAGGGATGTGTTACCTACTCTGACCTCAAGGGCGGGGTGAGAATGGGGCAGCAGCATGGGTGCAGAGGGAGGCATGATGGAAATGGGAGGCAGGTGAGTCATTAGTTGTAGTTGTTGCATGGCACTCAGGGAGCACACAGTGGTGATGTTGAGATGTAGTCACTGTGTGGGGTGTTTTTCAGTGTGTCGGCCTGGGGTGAGCAGGTCCAGCAGCCTGGGTGCAGAGGGAGACATGGAGATGGGAGGCAGGTGAGTCATTAGTTGCAGTTGTTGCATGGCACTCAGGGAGCACGTGGTATGGTGTCACTGGGTGCAGGGATGTGTTACCTACTCTGACCTTGTGTTTTCCTTTCTTCTGAGGCATTCTGCAAGGGGAGACATTTGCTGCCATGCAAGGACACAGGGCTGTGGAATCTCAGGCAGTCTAGGCTCAGGCAGCTCAGGCAGTCTAGGCTGGCTTCAGCACCTCCAGAGAAGTACATTGCTACATGACTGAGGACGGCTGGAGCAGGCTTCGAAGGTAAAATGCTGCCCCTTGACAGGAACATTTTTCTTCAACACAACTTGCACTTTTCTCTGTCTGTATGGCTATTTAACTGCAGATGTGTTTTACAAGCTGTATTATTGGCAGAGAATGGAGTAGGCACTCCACCTGTATATTAGGGTGCTACATGCCTAGGGTGGCCAGAGCAGTACTCCCAGACGTTGGTTCCTGCTTTCATTATATTTTGTGCCATTCAGATTCTGATCTGCTGTGTCTTATTAGATGCCCAAATCCACAATTGTTGTTGGGGAGCAGGACAAACTTATAAAAGGACGTATTGATTGTGTTGTGTGCTTGTGCGTCATAGACAAGGATACTGTTGTTTCTACTTGCTATGACTGTGTCAGTGGCTTCGGCACTTGATTTGATCCATATGAGCACGCACAGTTTTCCTCTCCCAGGCACACATTCTCCGGGTGTTGTAATGGGCAAGGTGGATTGGCTCTATTTTCATTATTGAAGGGCATCATGGATGTGGCTTCACTGTGTGTGATCCACAGGGCCTGCTATTCAGGTGAAGTATGTTTGCACAACCTGATTACATGCATCCTGTCGCTGTGCCCTTTGGCCTGCCAAGGGGATGGTTGGTGCCTGTGGCTGAGGTTGATGCCTCTCCTGCAGCTCTACTGGTATGCCATGTGGCAGCATTATTCAGGACACAATATGCCTCAATGATCTGGCAAACTACTGGTGGGTCATATAGCAATACACCGCTAGAGTGGGCAAGGGAGCGGAAGTGTGACTTAAGCACCCACATGTGCGCTCCACTATGGACGTAGTGACTATGTGTGCTGCATTATACCTTAACACAACTGGGGTGGTAGGATTCCTGAATGATGTCAACAGGAATGGTGAGAGCGGGTAGGCACTGTCCCCTGAAAATGTTAAAATGGTTGTTAGCATTGATTGTCATGGCCTGTTATTCGGTGTGTCATGTGACTGCTTGCATGTGCGTGATAGTTGACACTGACTGAGGTGTTCCCAAAGGTTCCTGATGCCAGGGCCTGGTATAGTGGAGAACGCCAGAAAATGAAGCTATCATGCATACTTCCGGGGAAATTGGCATCATGATGAATCCCTTCAAATCGCAGATGACCTGTGCATTGATAGAATGCCAATGCTTCTGGTTGTGGAACATGGGTTGGTTTTCTCTGGGGGGGAGGCTGTAGCGCAACATGCTTACAATCAATGGCTCACATGTCGGAATAGAAACAATATTATGCCTCCTATTGTAACAATTGTATGTGTATTGGCCTACGCCAAGTTGTCTAAACATCATGTGCGAACAAACTCCACGGCAAGGTCTTGACCTTAGAGAAACCAATGTAAGCCGCCATCATGGATTGAGCCGCCATTTTAGGTTCTCTTGTTATGTAGAAGTCACCCTGAAGATCAAAATGGAGGCCAAATGACATTCTGAGTAAGTTTCTGGCCGTTGTGACCTCCGTACAACTGAATAATTAATATGCCTGCAGGCCACTTGTCGGGGTCGCGAACAGAGACCTTGTCCTACCGTTGACCTATATGTAAATGTACTACTTATATCAGCGAAACTAATCGAAATGCATATATTAAAGGATTGACCTGGCAAGGAACCCTAAAACCAGAATTAAATATTTTGCAGAATGGTTAACCCGCAAGAGGGTTGGCCAAGGGCTGGACAAATTGTATAATGCGGTATTCCAATATGCGGTCTCTCACTAACACATCGAACCCTCGTTGAAGTTTGTTATGTTATACTGAGAGCCAAATAGCTATCCGTTTGTCAATTGACTTGGTAACTGTTGTAGCTTGAAATAAAGCACTTGTATGTTTCTTTGTAACCTGTGTTGGTGTGTTTCTTTTTAGGCTTCCCGGCCTCATATTATTTTTCTGTTTCCACAGTTGGCGCCCGAATAGGGACCCTCAAGATTGATGCCAGATCATTGAAGGATTGACGCAGACTATCGAACCGGGATCTGACGGTGTGATACTGCGGGCCCGACCGAACGAGACGCGATACCTCGGCAGCGCTGCACGATCCGATCCTTGGACGATAGTCGTGTGGTCTGACACGGCATCTTGACGAGGGTCCATTTTTGAGGCGGGCAGATTTGTCGAAACCACCAAACACAAGGTAAAATTTGTTAGGTAAGTTCTTTGGTAAACCGTACGGTACTCCTTCGGTTTGGTCAGGTGTAGTCATGACCCGACTCTTAATTTAACCCTGACAATTTGAATTTGGCGTATTGTATCTGCAGACACAATTATTGACCAGGTAACACCAATTTTTTGTGAAATGCCTGGGAAATTGTCTAGCTGCTTTAGGGCTCTGTTCCGCAGCGATCGACAATCTTTGGAATTTAGCCGCCCGGCACCACATGAGGGGTCGCCGGCGTGTACTATGTACTGTAAGCATGGCATTGGAAGTATAGTATTTAATGATATTTGGCACAGACAAACCAGACATGCCTCCGAATTTCAGTGGCCAATCAATGGTAGTTTCGAGATCCCCCGTATTGAATACCTAGAATCGGTCTTGTTAAAGAAAAAGGCCAGACCTGCAGCATTTGATGTTTTGCAGAATTGGAAAAAAGAAGCATTGCAGCAGCTTAAAAGTAGGGATAAACATGCACGCCGTCATAAAACGAATGCCGAAAAGGCGTTGTTATATGATAAGGAAAAACATTCAGAGTCAGTCAAGAATATGGATAGGGCTTTCTCACTCGGTATCCAGAAGATCTATCCCTCCAAAGATTTTCATGTTTCCGAAGAATTTATTGATAAATTGTTAAACGAATGCAGGCCTGGTGCCTCTGTGCCACCTCCGTATGATCCTCTCCCTGGTGCACTGCCCATTCCTGCTGTTATTTCTGCTGTTAGTCCTGTTCCCCCTGTACAACCTATTGTTCCTATTCCTCTAGTTGTTGTTCCTCCACCTACTCTACCACCCCTTCCCCTTGCGCCGATAGTCGCACCTTCATTGAATTTGCCCGCACCTCCGCTCCCGACTGGTTCTGTACTGACTGAAGTTGATCAGAGTGCGGGGTCAAAGATTGTTACTCGAAATACTGTCTCTGCAGAAAAGGAAAAGGAATTATTTGCATGGGCTAAGCATTGTATGGAGAGAGGTGATCAAGCTGATGTTTTCTCCACATTATCAAATATGGGCAATTTTCCAGAGAAAAATGTTTTTATTGAAGGTTTGGGGACTCATTTATGTGTAATGTGGGGTAGATTACATAATACGGATCTCCCACAAGGGTTGAGGGATCTAAATACTTTAGCGCTTTCGAGGGACACTGAGGAGAAAGTACATGGTCATGTTGAAAGGTTATTTGAGTATAGGAGGGACTTAGAAAGATTACGGGATGAGGATGGTGAAGACGACAGTATGTATGTACAGAAACGGTTCCTTCCGTGTCGTAAATCGGCATCTGAGGAAGTATGAATTTGTACCAAAGATGCGATTCGATGGATCTCGGATTCATCGATACCGCCGGATGAAGTATATGACACGTATAGTCAGTATACAGTAGAAATGCAGAGGAAGGTGATTCAGGTAATGGTACAGTACCTGCAGGATGAATGTGTTAGGAAGAAGGTTAGAGGGCTTTTTCGCCCGACACTTCTTCGGCTGCCTTAGCGCTCGACCTGGCTCTGTTGCTTAGTAAGCGATCGGAATTACCTATATCTCAGTTGCCAATGAGAGAGGTTCCTCCGACATTTGTCCCAAAGGTTGAGATTCCTGCTAACGTTGGGACAGGTGCACCCGCTGTGGACATCCCTGCACATTATGTATCGCAATTTGTTCACGTTCCGTTTTCGTGACAGGAAGTGAACACTATTAGACAATCAATTCCCGATATTAGGAAAAATCCGACAGGATTCTACAAAGAGATAGAGTCCGTTTTACAATCCTCTGTGTTCACCCTAAGTGATATTGACTTGCTATTCCCTGTACTCCTGCTCGTAGATTTATGGAAGCAGGTTCGAACAATAGACGATGTGCCAGGGTTGGGCGATACGTGGGCTAACATAACTAGGTTTGATGGGGAAAGACAAGCAGGTGAGAAACCACCTCAGGTAATACTCACTTTGCCTGATAGGATTGTCGCAAAATTGAAAACCATAATTCCTGAGAAAAGAATTATTTGGGACAAGCTTACGGCCTGTGTTCAAGGAAAATCTGAAGGTGCCACCGAATTCTTTAATTGAATCGAACAGGTATTCTCTGACTTCAGTGGACAGGACTTGGGCACAGAGGGCCTCATTAGGACCCTGGCGGAGAGGGTTTTACGCCAGCGTAGTGCATGGCGTACCTCTCCGCCATACTACGAGTTCCCGTAGCGCCATGGTGGCCTTTTCCGCCTGGTTTTACCAGGCGGAGAAAACCATGGCGCTACGGGACCTCGTTGTTAATTACGCCACCGTATTTTACGGTGGCGTAATTAACTCCTTCCCCACTCCCATTATACCCTATGGGGCAAAAATGGGAATGGGGAAGGGCAGAATGGGGATTGGGGATTTACCGCCCCGCCAAGGTCGGAATGGGGCGGTAAATCCGCCAACCCCCATGGCGCTATCGGCGGCTTTCCGCCATGCTTCGCGGTGCATTTAGCACCGCGAAATCCGCCTGGGTCCTAATGAGGCCCAGAGTCTGGGAAAAGGTTGTTTGTGGACAAATTTGTGCGTGGATTGCTGCCTGACATCCAGTCACAGATTATGTCCTCTGAGAGCGCTTGGCAGGCGAAATCCCAATCTGAAGTTTTGCACATGGCTCAGTATTATGAGAACCGTGTTAATAATGAAAAAGAGAGAATAGAGAAGAGGAAAGGAGATTTGAAGACTAAAGTATTGTTACAGCAAATTGTTAGAAATCCCAGAGGAGGTAATTCACAGACCAGAGGTCAATATGTTCCGAAAGGGAACGTCCCCTTGGGTCCTGTGAATATTAATCAATGTGCCTATTGCCGCCAGGAAGGTCATTGGCGTGCACAGTGCCCCGTCCTTCGACAAAGGTCAAACAACACATTTGGGAGTATGGGTAGACGACCTAGAGGTCGCCCCGCAGTGGGGGGCCCTGATAAAGGACAATTCTCGCAAGATCTTCAGGAACCTTTTTCACGGGATAATCAGACTTCGAGTGTGGACACGAGAAACATATTTGATCACCCTTCTGCTGCCTACCTTTCTGAAGAGCTTCCTTCCGACGACATTTTATTTCGTTAGGATTGCCCGAAGCAGGGTTTGGAACCTTCGCCTATCAAAAATGTCCCTACTTTGAATTGTTAGTGGGGAATAGCAAACATCAGTTTTTGATAGACACTGGAGCACAGAAGTGCTCCATTGATCATTCTCGAGTTCCAAACATTCCACTGTCAGGGCAAATTAATGTTTCTGTAGGGTTTTCTGGCATACCAGTTGCTTGTCCGGTTTCTTCGCGGTGCCTGTTTCTTTGGGTCCCTTTACGGACCACTGTCCATTCCTCTTGACTTCAAACTGTGGAGAGAATTTGCTGGGGTTAAATCTGTTGAAGAAACTGAATGCAGTAATTCATTGTTCCTCTGACAGAGTGCGACTGACGGTTTCACCACAGCTACTTCCCAGTTCTCAGTTTTTGACTCGACCATTGCCTCCTGAGTTTAGCGTTGTCCCGCAATGTTTGTGGGCGGTTGACGAAAATGATGTCGGGGTACTACAGGTTGAACCCGTTAAAATAGTTTTGAAACATGGAGTTAAACTGCCACGCATTCCGCAATATAAAATATCAGTTGAGGGCGAGCGTGCTTTGAAGTGCATTGTCTCCGATTTTGTGCATCGAGGAGTGATCGAAGAGATTGCAGGTAGTTTACCTACGGGTAAATCTTAACAGCCCGATTTTACCCGTGTACAAGAAAGGCGACAATGCAATCCCATTCCGTTTCATAATTGATCTATGCGCTATTAATAAAGTTGTCGCCCCACAATTTCCAATTGTGCCTGATGTGACAACGATACTAACGATGATCCCTGCTACAGCTACTCACTTTAGTGTTGTGGATCTGAAGAATGCTTTCTTCAGTATTCCTGTACACAAGGATAGTAGATATTTGTTCACGTTCACCTTGGGGGGACGTTCGTTCACATTTACTCGTGCACCTCAAGGTTATACTGAAAGTCCAAGCATTTATAGTAGGGCTTTGAAAGAGCAGCTTGACACCCTTGAATTGCCATCTACTTGTACACTGCTTCAGTATGTCGATGACTTGCTTTTAGCTGCAGATTCTGAAAGTGCTTGTAAGGAAGGCACTGTATTGTTGCTTATTCATTTGGCTGAACATGGTCATAAAGCTTCGCTTAAGAAATTTCAATATTGTTGTCAGGAGGTCGCCTCTTTAGGCTATCTCCTGTCAAAGGAGGGGAGAAGATTGACACCTGAAAGAATAAAACACATTTCTGGCATGTCTGTTCCAAATACACAGAAGGAAGTCGGAGCCTTAATAGGTATGGCTTCTTACTGTAGGCTGTGGATCCCAAACTTCTCACTAGTGATAAAACCGATGTTGGCCTTGAGGAAGAAGGGCATTTCTTCACCGCTGCCATGGAAGTCGGAACATCAACGATCATTTGAGCTTCTCAAAGCCGCGTTATGCTCTGCACCGGTTCTGGGTACTCCAAATTACAATAAGGCCTTTGTGTTGTTTGTGCATGAATGTGATGATGTGCTTTGGCTGTGTTAACACAGGAACACGGAGGGAAGAATAGACCGTGCAGCTACTACTCTTCAGTCCTTGATCCTGTCGCATGCACTTTGCCAAGATGTTTGCGAGCTGTCGCTGCTGCCGCGTCTGTAAAACAGAGTGAGGGAAAGGTCGTAGACCATGATTTAACCCTGATGGTACCTCACTCTGTAGATGTCCTATTGAATAAAACCCAAACACAGCACCTCACCTCCGCACGGCTGACGAGGTATGAATTAACTTTGTTTGCCCCTCAAATTCAAATTAAGAGGTGTTGTGATCTTAATCCGGCTGAACTCCTACCTTTCCCGCAAAATACTGTTTGCGGTGACGAAGAATCACATGACTGCCTGTATACTACTGAACAGGAAACGAAGGGCAGGATAGACCTTATAGATACTCCTTTGGATAATGCGGAAGGGGAGCTGTTTTGTGATGGCTCCTGCTTCAAACTCCCGGATGGTACATCTACAGCTGCCTATGCAGTTACTACATTGAGTACGGTTGTTGAAACTAAGAGAATTCCGCATAACTCCGCGCAGGCCGCAGAGATTATAGCGTTGACCCAAGCTTGTGAACTCTCCGAAGGGCATACAGTAAACATATATACTGATAGCCAGTATGCCTTTGGGGTGGCTCACAACTTTGGGAGGCTCTGGTCGGAAAGAGGGTTCCTAACCTCACATGGGACCAAGATTCAGCATGGCCCCCTGATAGTGCAATTGCTCTCGGCACTCGCGCTCCCTAGCCAGTTAGCGATCATGAAATGTGCAGCGCATTGTAAGGTCATAGATGATGTGGGAAAAGGGAACGCTTTTGCTGACCAGATAGCCAGGCAAACGGCCACAGACCTTAGCGCAGACATGTATGCTCTAAGAGAAACAAGAGATGCCTGTGTAATGGATGAGGGTATTGGGTCTGTACGAGATATCCAAGCTGATGCCACAATAGAAGAGTCTAAAAAGTGGGCCGAAGGGATGGGGAAACTAGATGAAGATGGGTGTTGGGTGGATACATCTGAAGGGAAATGGTTGCTCCCTGATTCATATGTGCTGGCGATGGTTACGATGGCATACGGTCCTACGCATGTGTGTGCTCAGCAGATCACGAAAATGTTAGAACAAGTCTGGGTAAATGATAGAATTTTCAAGATCGCACAGCGCTATGTTCAAAATTGTATGATTTGCTTACAGCACAATGTGGGGAAGGGGACAGTAAATCCAAGGGGTAATTTTGGGCCTCCTTCTGTTCCCTTCGAGGTCATCCACTTTGATTTTATTGAGATGGAACGGTGTAACAATCTAAAAGATGTCCTTGTGATCATTTGTGCTTTTAGTAAATGGGTTGAGGCTTTTCCCGTTAAGGATGCTACTGCCATGACCACTGCGAAGACTATGGTAAAGGAATTCTTCCCACGATTTGGGCTGCCAAGAGTAATTTGGTCAGACAACGGTCCCCATTTTGTTGCAGCAGTAATTTTGCAGATATGCACAGCGTTACACATTGAAAAACTATTTCACTCGGCTAGACATCCTCAAAGTGCTGGGTTGGTCGAGAGACATAATGGTATTCTAAAGAATAAGCTTGCTAAAACATGCGCCGGCACCAAACTGAAATGGCCGGACGCCTTACCTATTGTATTGTTAGCCATGCGTGCCACACCTCAAACTAAGACTGGGCTCTCTCCATTTGAGGTAGTGATGGGGAGACCTGCTAATATTTGGGTTCTTCCAAAGCCTGAAGTATTGAGGGAGGTTGAAAATGTATTGCTTGTGGACTACTGTAACCAGTTGACTAAAAATCTGTATCTCATTTATCATCAGGTTCAATTAGCTTTACCTGTACGGTTTACGGGCCCAGGACACAATATTCAGCCTGGAAGTTGGGTCCTGGTGAAGGCCTACGAAAGGTCTTCCTGCCTCGCGCCTCGCTGGCGGGGACCCTACCAGGTGCTGTTGGTCACCCAGACAGCAGTGCGGGTGGCTGGAAAGAAGCATTGGATCCACGCGACGCATGTCAAGAAGCTTCCTCACCCGACGCCACACGTTACAGAAGAAGCAGAACCCCTCACTGATGCTACAATCTCAGATCCTGGAGTAGCAAATAGCGCTGTGAGTGTGTCGGAGAATCTCTCTGAGCCTTTGGAGCTTGGGGAACAGTCCATTTTGTCTCCACTCTCTTTGGAAAGGTCACTTCTGGAAAACGTTGTTTCAAGTTCTGCGACTTCCATCGCCTCTGATACGTGGCTTCCCTCAGGAAGTGACGTTACCTTATTTCCGGATCAAACAGTACCGGGAATCACCAGGTACGACCTTCGACGAATAAAATAGAACTGCGGCATGGGTTTTGCCTGTGCATCTGGAAAAGAAAAGAGTCATTGAGAGTTTTGTTCTTGCAAAAGAAAGTTTTTGAGAAGAAAGGGACTCTGCTGGCTAGGGTTGGGGAAGGACTAAGAAGTCGCGCGACCGTAGTGTCTCCAGCAACGAACATTGGGGTCGTCGATTGAGAAACTACGATGCCTGCCACCTCCGCCGCTGCTGCTCGCATTGGACTTGTAAATAAGGGGGTGACCAACTCGGACAATGAACAATGTGCCTTGGCCCCGAAAACGTATTGCTGTGTTGTGATAATAGTAATTGGAATTTGTATAGTTACTGCCATGGGACTCTGGTACTTTGAAGAAATATATCCTCTAGAGCCTCTTCTGCCAATTGAAATTGTACCTACTGCTTTGACTCCCTCTGTACACCTTCATACTCTGTCACCTAGGGACTCCCAGCATAGACAAAAGTACCATAATAACACTTTAATGATAATAATGAATTCAACGCATGCCATTTTTAATAAGAGTAATTGCTGGATCTGCACCCATTTACCGCAACATGGGAACAAGGGGCTAGGATGGTATATTCACCCTTTACCTTTAACGACTGCTTGCTATGCCTCTCTTAGGGCACTATTCTTTGGCCGTTGGAATAACAGCATCTCAGGGAACTTTGATGGAACTAATTAAAATAATTTTGAGAAACGTGAATTGACTCCCCTGGGATGCTCGCTTTTTGCAAATAGAAGTAAGCCTAATGTTGCTTCTATTAGGCCATCTGATAAACTGTCTCTTCCTTTCCAAACTCTAATTTCCTTTAAAATGTCTCCGATAGGCAATAAGGACGCTGTGCCTCCTTCCTACTCCATTAACCATAGCCCCGATTCAGTCCCCTTCTGTGTACAAAGAAATGGTACTCGGTCAATGGGAGATTTTGAAGGTTGACCGGAGAGAACAGGCCTCTGTATGTAGGAGGGCCTGTCTATTCCGTTTGCGGTAGTACAGCATTTCCCTGGTTGCCCAAGGATTGGCAGGGAACCTGTTATTTAGGAATCCTGTTACCTGGGGTATTCATAGCTAGTACATTGGAAGTTTCTAAGGCTCGCCCACGGCGGGACGAGAATGGAGATACCCCTGGGCAAATATTGGGAGATATAACAAAATCAGTTGTGCCATTTTGGGGACAGATAGCAAATTCTGAAAATATTAGGGGGCTAGCAAGAGTACTGGAGAGAACCATCAACCGGACCACGGATATACTCTACAATATGACACTGGAACAGAAAGCAATAAGATTGGTAGCGCTCCAAAACCGGATGGCATTAGATGTCATTCTGGCAGAACGTGGTGGAGTATGTAAATTAGTGGGGTCCGCTTGTTGTGTTTTCGCACCAGCTCTCTCACCGACAATTTTCAAAGCAATACAGAACTTGCACATCCTTAGTTCAGAAGTGCATGTTCCTGTGGGAGATTGGAGTATTAGTGCTTGATTCTGGGATTCTCTACGATCCTGGGGTTGGAAGGTGCTTTCTGTCATACTGGTTATTTTGGGAATTCTGATATTCCTTTGTTGCTGTATCCAATATCTACCTAGTATATGTGCAATGCTAGGGGGATGTTGCGCTCAGGCAGTGAGCACGATAGGGCACAAAATGTATGCCCCAGATACAGCATCTAAAGAGTTTGTGTTGCAAGAGGTTCTGGTGAACGACCTAATGGCTATAGATATTACAGATAACGATTCAGGATGTATGGACGACAATGCATGGAGTTATTTACAAAGACATTAGAAATGGTATTAGCACTTGGCATAGGCCAAAAGGAGGGTTTGTCGGAATAGAAACAATATTATGCCTCCTATTGTAACAATTGTATGTGTATTGGCCTGCGCCAAGTTGTCTAAACATCATGTGCAAACAAACTCCACGGCAAGGTCTTGACCTTAGAGAAACCAATGCAAGCCGCCATCTTGGATTGAGCCGCCATTTTAGGTTCTCTTGTTATGTAGAAGTCACCCTGAACATCAAAATGGAGGCCAAATGACATTCTGAGTAAGATTCTGGCCGTTGTGACCTCCGTACAACTGAATAATTAATATGCCTGCAGGCCACTTGTCGGGGCCGCGAACAGAGACCTTGTGCTACCGTTGACCTATATGTAAATGTACTACTTATATCAGCGAAACAAATCAAAATGCATATATTAAAGGATTGACCTGGCAAGGAACCCTAAAACCAGAATTAAATATTTTGCAGAATGGTTAACCCGCAAGAGGGTTGGCCAAGGGCTGGACAAATTGTATAAAAGGCGCGGGTATTCCAATATGCGGTCTCTCACTAACACATCGAACCCTCGTTGAAGTTCGTTATGTTATACTGAGAGCCGAATAGCTATCCGTTTGTCAATTGACTTGGTAACTGTTGTAGCTTGAAATAAAGCACTTGTATGTTTCTTTGTAACCTGTGTTGGTGTGTTTCTTTTTGGGCTTCCCGGCCACATATTATTTTTCTGTTTCCACACACAGTACCTGTGGGAAGTGTGCAATGACATAAGCCTCCTGACCCACCCTCTGCCTTGCCTGTGGTGTGCATGGTATGTATATGTGCTTACGCACATGTGATGTTGTGCAGCACAATACCTGGTGTAGGCACCAGGATTGCGTGGGCTGCGATATACCCCAAACAATGGCAGAGGTGTGCTGGAATGAGCCTGCAGCCAAAAATTGTAATGCTTTCAGCACCTTCAGATGGTGGGTGATGCAAGGTAATTCTCCCACTCCCTGACCAGGTCTAGGATGACACAGGGAGGAAATCTGCACCTTGCATACACCTCCGCATAGGGCATCTCAAATAGCATTGTGCACATATGGAAAATCCTGGCCCTCACCATCCTCCTCCTTCTTTGAACTATCACTGCCACTAAAGCGGGGTACATCATGGAAGTCCTATTTTTGTAATGGTGTGCATTGTGCGCTTTTATACGTGGCCTTTGTTTGCGCTTTGCACATTGAGTATCATGTGGCGGTAAATCGCAAGGTTTGCGTTTGCCTTTGGACTCTGTGAAATTGCACTTTGGAATCCATGAATTGGGTTATGTTTGCTAATGACTGGGTGTGTTGGTTGTTCGCTTGGCGCGTACCTCAACCTGCCCACGTTATTCCTCGTTCTTCCTCATTTTGCGCAAAGAATGGGAACTATACATGTTCTGCCCACTGTTTCTTTCTTTGCGCTGGCCTTTCCCACACTTTGCGGTGTGTGTCACACAAAGACCCAGCACAGCGTTGAGTGGGGAAAAAAAGTCCTATCTGTGAATCACCTACTTGAGTTTTGCACAGTGCATACGACATACACTGGTAAATGGGCTGAAGAGCAGCACTGACTTTTTAATTTGACTGCATGCACTAGTCACTGGACTGAAGAGTTTCACTGACAGGGCCCGAGTTATTAAAGCGTTTCACAATGGCTCATTTCCATTTAAAAACGCTTTGTAAATTCGACCCACTGCCTTTTTAGCTCGACGTTATGGACTGGCCACTGGACTAAAGATTAGCAGTGATTGGGCCTCATTACAACTTCAGCAGTACCCGTGCTGGTAAAACCGCAGGCTGCCGCCAGAGTTGTGATTTTTTCCGGCGCCTGGCTCCATGGAAACACTGGTGGATTACGACCCCGGTGTTCATGGAATACAGGTGCCGGAAAAATGTAAATCCCCATTCCCATAGAGTGCCATAGGACTCAATGGGAATGAGGACGAGGGAATCACTGGCACCATTAATAACGGTGCTGGTGCTTCCCGGAAAGTCTACGTGTGAGTGCCGTCCCGCCCGACAGGTCAGACCGGGCGGGATGGACGGCAGCCGCACGCAGACTCAGATGGTGCCAGTCCGGTAAGCTTACCGGCACCGTTGTTTCCGGACCGGCACACTTTTCAACTTGACGACAAGCAGTAGAAGTACGGACTGAGTTCTGGCTTAGGTGATGAAGAGGTTCACTGAATACTGAATTGAAGAGTAGCTGAAGACAGTAATAAGACAACATGACCGTTAACAAAAAATGTGCACTCAGCATTTGGGCGCTGCAACTGCAAGCATCTGTGTGATCACTCAGAAAAGTCATCCATTTTTTTGTCACTATCCAAATTACAGCCTTCTTCTCTAAATTAGTCTCTCATC
This sequence comes from Ambystoma mexicanum, assembly GCF_040938575.1. NCBI lineage: Eukaryota > Metazoa > Chordata > Amphibia > Caudata > Ambystomatidae > Ambystoma > Ambystoma mexicanum. Next base: position 477,255,920 of record NC_090934.1, read on the forward strand.
ACCTGTTTTGGTAGGTAGGTCATTTTCGATGCGACCCATAGAGCTGAACGATATTTCATTTCCACATGAGTTTAATGGGATGGTTGCCCCATGCTGTATTGGTTGTTCGGGGGGTATTGCGTGCCAGTGTTGTTGTGAACACCAAGGATGGCCAAGATGATGGAATGTTTCTTTTTGGGGGGAAACATTTCGGCCGTTTTTGAAATTCGAAAGAAATATGACATTTTGGGGGGAGGGTGGCAGTAAAAACGGTGCAGTAATTGTATAACGCCGTTAACAGCAGCAGAAAATAAATATTGCTCTGATCTACTTTGCTGAATGCAGTCCTGAAGACTCTGCATGCCCTTCGTTCCAGTAGATTGTAGATGCCATTGGCCGGGGATAACATCCAATGAAACATGTTAAGCCGCAATAGATTTTTTTACTTTTTAAGTTGTCAGTGCAGTCCCCTTGCTTTCACCACATTACTACGTTGGTATTCTTGCAAGCAATTAACTGATGCAAAATATGCTTCATTACAGCAGTAGTGGCTCTTTTTTGACATTGTTGCACTTAATGCAGAGATTTCCAGAACCTGACTAAGTAATTAACGTTTCTGTGGATCACCAAATCTTGATGAATTAACGCAGAAGTTAAAAAGAAAGGTGTGAATTGCTTAAAGAGTTTGAAATAGCTCTATTGGCAATGACGGACAGACATTTACCAAAACTAAATTGAGCAGCGACTTTGCTTGAAGCGCTTTTTAACACCATTAAAGCGGTCACGCATAACACCAGCACCATCATATGTTTGGGCAATACATTGGGCCTCATTACGTGGTTGCAGGTAGCCTTGCTGGTTTTACCGGCAAGGCTACCTCCAAACTTGCATCCGGGTCTGGCACCCGTGAAAGGGGAATCACTGGGCCATTCCGACCTCGGCGGACCCGGCAATTCCCCTTGCGCAGGTGTCAGAGCCGGTACGTCGCCATTCCCATTCCAGCCCCCACAGGGCTCAATGGGAATGGGGAGGATGGTAGCAGCGGTACCGTTCAGAACGGTACCGTTGCTACCATCATGTTCTGCTTGCGGGTGCCGGTACAGCTACCTGGCTAGACCAGGTGGCTGCTAGGGCACCCTCAAGCAGAAGTCCTAGTATGGCGGTACGGTAGCAACGGTGCCGGTAGCGATACTGGCACCATTGTTGCCTTACCGCCATACTCCTAATGAGGCCCATTGTGTGCCATCATGCCCTTTACCAAACCACTCCTTTAGAGTACCTCAGATAATCTTGGTCAAACATTGTGCATCCAACTAGCTAACATGTTTGAAGCAAATACAGTTTTCGCGTTGGTGGATTTTCATGCGTGTAGCGCAGCAGATGCTCATTTGTTCTTTCTTGGAAACATCTCTGGAATCATGAACCATCATGCTGTAGAGTGTTGCTGATTTCCCTTGGTTGAACATTTTCTCTTGCACTAGGTACGCACTGCAATTGATCAGCTCAGCCATTGATGGATGGGACAAATAATTCCCAGTTTTCAGTGTTGAATTTTGTAATTGATGGAGAACAGGATCAATCTTAAGAAGTAAATTAAACGCTTCCTGAAAGTTACCCCGATTGTGACTGTTCAGGTTTTGCAAATGTCTACAGAAAGCTTGTCCCGGTCGTGCCAAGAAGTTGATTATTTCAGTGACTCTGCTAGATCCTCACACTACTTTCTGATCTCATCAAGATCTCATCAAGTGTGCCTTCATCAAGCTGATGTAACACATGACCATGTTTTTGTATATATTCGAAAGCACACCATGCTCCATTGCTGCAGCATGCACAGACGATGACTCATGGAGTACAAACTTCTGCAAGGCCCTTTTCCAATTATAGAAGCCAATCTCTGTGAAGGTTTGCTCAGCAAGACCTGTTCTGATACTAAATAAACAGCATGCAAACCAAAATTCCCAATCCTGATTTATACTCTGCTCAAACCATCGGAACTCAGCAAACCAATTGTAGTTAATGAATGCTTGTGACCCTCAAAGCGTTTCTCAGGATAGCTTGCTAACGGTCGCTGTACTGAGCCAATTTCCTTTTTACCTAAGTCTAATATATGCCCTGGTGTGACTTCATCATCACAACTACCTGTGGTGTCGACATTAGCTGACGAAGAGTCTGCTGAGCTACATGTCGCCTGTTCACCCTCTACGCCTGGCTGAAAATCTGAAGACTGAAGTAAATCAGGATCTCCCTCAGTGGCAATGCTTGGTTTCTAATTTGGATTCTTTATTTGAAAGAATGATCAAATATCTATATTTGAAGTAGTCACCATTTCTTTTATTATCACAGAACTTACTTCTCAGTAAGGTCAAAACAGTATTGTACTGCATATTGTGCTGCCAATGCCAGATGAATTGATGAGAAGGGCCTCAAATTGTTGTCCCTGTTTAGGAAAAATGAGTAATCACATTATATAAGTATAGCACTTCTTGAAACTTTGAATGAAAAGGCCCATGCCTGCATGATGGCAGTACCACAATCCCTAGTGTACATACACCTCCTGGATTAAGGGAAGTGCAGTTCACCAAAAAGGTGAAAGACATTTAGAAGATGGGTTCTGCAAATATCTTCATTTTGATAAAATCATATGACAAAGGAAATATTCTGATTACAACAAAATAGCTCCTTTTTGGCTGAGGTCACTTCTCTGAGTTATTCATGTCTACTTATTTTAGAACCTTGACAACCCTGCATTCCTTTAGTTCAAGATTTGAAATGTAATGCCATTATGCAGCTGAGCACATTTATAATCATTCAATAATGATAATTTTAAGTGACTAAAATCTAACACCAGATGGCACATTATCACATCAATTATGCATTGGCAAAGCCAACATATTTGGCTTTTTATAGCCAGAAAATAAGCATCTGCCAGTCATTGTCAGACATGGTGAATTATGCTATTAACTGAACAATAAGAAAGGAGTTTTGGTAAAAGTGAAGGTTGTATTCTGGTCAAACACTTGCTTGTATTTAAAATAAGTGCCTTTATTATTAGTTTACCTAGATTGAACAAAAACACTAGAAGCAGAGTAGCTGCATTACATCTTTCATGACTATGGGCCTCATTACGAGTCCGGCGGTAACCCGAGGCGGTAAAACTGCATGGTTACCGCCAGACTCGTATTACCATTACGCCTCCGTGACTCCAGGAAATACCAGGGCATTACGACCCTGGTGTCCCGGGAATTCCGGAGGCGGAATTCGGTAAATCCCCTTTCCCATTGAGTCCTATAGGACTCAATGGGAATGGGGAAGTGGAAACACCGGCACCATCTCGTGATGGTGTTGGTATTTCCCCGTCCGCCTGCAGGCGGGCGGTGTTCAACCCGCCAGGTCAGACCTGGCGGGAAGATCACCTTCAGCCTGCAGGGGTCGGGATTGGGCGGTCCAGAATTAACAGTGGTGGCGGGTTTACCGCCACCGTTATTTCCGGACCGCCCGACCTGTAATGAGGCCCTATGTGTAATGAATAGAGGGGCCTAAATTGGACACCGTTCATAAACTAGTGAAAATCGTATGTGACACCAGAACTCAAACAGAAACAGGTTTAGCAGAGCCTTAATCATTGCCTCGATTTGGTCTATCAGGCAAGTTCCTGGAGAAAATAAAGTTCATATTTTTATCAATAACTCCTACGGCGGAAAACGTATTTTCTAAACAAGTTAACGCAAGTGATTGCTAATGTGCCTTGCAGTGGTGCTAACCAGATGTGCATCAGCGAAAACAACAAATTGCTTTGTAGTCAACCAACCCAGCTATAAAACTGCTGATTTTCAAAAATCTGGGGTTTGGGTTTAAGGCCGTCAGGTGAATCAATGATTCTATGGCCTTCATTCACAGAGTTCTTTTCCAATGGGGTTTTGCCATTATAAAACGCTTCTGTGAATTAGGCCCTATGAGTGGAAAAAAAAAGTTGCGACATCAGAACATGCAAACACTATAAAGCAGAGTTGTTCATGTTTGGGGCGCTGGCTGTATTGGCAACCTTTCAGAGAATCCATGCTCTATCTCACAGACATACCTTTTGAAGACAGTACTCTAGACCAGGGGTCTGCAACCTGTGTTTCTCCAGATGTTTTGAAGTGCGATTCCCATTAACCCTCACCATTGATTATATTGGCTAGTGTTGATGGGAGTTCTAGTCCAAAACATCTGGAGAGCCAAAGGTTGCAGACCCCGGTTACAGACCATCATTTTGAAGGTCCTCGGTTTGGTTTAGCTTGACCTGGCATTCCTCCAGTTAGTCGGGAGCATCACCCATGACTATAAAATGATCTAGAGGTTGATACAGATACTGCCTTCCCCAAATGGTCTATGCATTTCTGCAAAGTGCATGGACTATGAAATCCTGTGCAGAGATTTCAAGTTGTACCATGTCAGTTCTGTGTTTTCTTTCCTTAGCATTGGGTACTTTTAGTCAGCCTTTATAATAAAATGATCAAAATGAAAAGTACTGGAAGGCAAGGGGGACTGCACTGCATGATCCGGTCATACTTGACAGGGGGAAATGTGAGATCATCATCTCTGCCACTAAGGCGCTTAATCCCACCAATTTGACCCTCTTTAGAGCCTGCAGACATTTGTTGTGTAGGCAAAAATGCAATTGTGCTTTCTTGTTCTTCACAACATTCACATGTCCTGTGGTGCTTTTGATGATCATTTGAACCTAAACATATCCCCACATTGGAAGTTCTAAATTATTCACTGGTGTCAACTATGTTCATGTTTTTAGAGCAATCTGCACCTAAAAGCCAAGATCACACATAACAACCAGTTGTTTTCAAAATCTGTGCCTACTTTTACACTGTCTTGATAAATGCTGAATTATAGGCAAAATAACAATGTTCTCTTTTCTTGAGACTACACATTTCATTCATATCATGCATATCAACCACAGCTGCGTGAGAAACAGTGACTTATACAAACAATTAATTTAGAACCTAAACGTGGGGTGCCATCCAATCAGAATGTCTTTGAAACTAGTATAGCTTGGCAACTAGTATAGCTTGTCCCGGGAGGATAGCTCAGCGGCAGCGTGCCCATCTTGGCAGCAAGACGACACGAAGCAACACAGGTTCGATCCCCGGGTCCGCGCTTAGAAACCTCTGTGTGTTTAAGCGCGTTATAAATACGTAACTAAGACAAAAAATAAAACATAATTAGCAACTAAGAAAAACAAACAATTCTTGTAACAGCGCCTCGATGCCTGCGGGCTGTGTGAGCGCTTTATAAATTTAAAAAATAAAATAAATAAATCCTCACATTCTTAGAAGCCGAGGAGAGCAGTTTTCTCCCGATATCTGTCATGCCTCCTCCTTTTCCATGTCCTAAGTCTCTACCGGACCCTTTTCTTTCCTTCCACCTGTGCAGCACCTGTTCCTCTCTGCGTTGTGTGCCTCAAGGTTACAGAGAGGATTTACAGACTGCACTGAGCCTGCGGGCCACTGGTAGGGATTCTTTGGGCCTCATTACGACCCAGGCGGTAAGTTACCGCCTGGGCCGTGACTTTACCACCATGGCGTAAACTACGTTTACGCCATGGTGGTAGGCGGACTTACCGCCCCATTCCGACCTTGGCGGGGCGGTAAGTCCCCAATCCCCATTTACCCTTCCCCATTCCCATTTTTGCCCCATAGGGCATAATGGGAGTGGGGAAGGCGTTAATTACGCCACCGTAAATTACGGTGGCGTAATTAACTCCATGGTCCCTTAGCGCCATTTATTTTAACACCTGCTAAAAGCAGGTGTTAAAAGCACCATGGCGCTAGGGGACCTCGTAATCAGGCGGTAAGGGTCGGCGCTGTTAACGCTGCCGTAAACCCCTTACCGCCTGAGTTGTAATGAGGCCCTTAGTGTGTGGTGGCAGGAGCAGTGACTTGGTAAAACATTGAAGACGTGTAAGGGCTCAGTGTCAACCTGGAGGCTGGAGTCCTGTTGGGACTGCTCACTTGAAGTCAGCCTTTTGGAGCAGCAATTACATCAGTCTGCACTGCAGCTGAAGTGAGTGCAGACTACAGAGCAGTCGCGGAGCTCGTCTGGTATCTAAAGTATCTCAGCCTTCCCTTAGAATGGACGCAAGGATACCACATTGATTTCTGCAGTCAGCGTGGCACTGCGCCTGGCACGAGTGGCAAGATCTCATGCATGCTCAGCTGTCTCTACCCTCGCCCTCTGTCACAGACACGTTGATGCCCGACCAGGTCGGCCTGGCACCCTCGCAAACAGCTTAGCTATGATGATGTGGGGCCTAGGAAGCAGCTTTTATGGGTTGGTGGAGGTGGTCGGAGAGAGTTGCCCTACAACAGGGGTCTGCAACCTGTGGCTCTTTTGAACTACTACTTCCATGATCGTCCACCATTGACTATGCTGAGTAGGGCTGATTGGAGTTGTTGTCCAAAACATCCAGAGAGACAAATGTTGCAGATCTCTGCCCTACAGTGAGCCAGCATTAAAAACGCAAAGCCCTGACCAGTCTATTAGGTGGTAAACTACAGTTGTTGGGCCATGAGCCCTGAATAGGGAAGAGAGAGAGAGGGAAAGGGATAACGGGAGAGAGGGAGAGAAGAACTGGAACCATTCGAACCTGTTTGCAAGAGGCCTGTAATAGGAGTGCAGAGTTGTGGGATGTTTTGCTTTGTGAGACCTACTCCCTTTATCCCATACTTACTGTCTCCCCTTTAAGATCTCCAATCACCGTACTAGTGGTGTACCGAATAGTGAATTTACTATTCGACCGAAAACTGAATAGCTGGAGCCGAATAGTCATTTTTAAAATAAAAAATATTAAAGCACATGATAAATCTGACTTCAAAAACAGAGACAAGTCTCCCAATTGCATGCGTACTCATATTAAGTTTATTAAGTTTATGGGTCACATTTAAGTCTATTAAAGACCAAGAAAGTGTGTCCACTTGCTTTATACATATCCCACTGCTATGTGAAACCTATATGTGGGAGATTAAATGTAAGGAATACCATTTTCTGGTAGTAGGCTAGAGCGATGCTCTGAATAAATATCTCCTGCTGTACTGAACATCCTTTCGCTGTCCACACTGGTAGGAGGGTTAGCCAAGGACACATGGGCAACTTTGGCAGGTCCTGGAAAGTGTGCACTGTTCATTTCCCACCACTTCAATGGGTCTTGGGGTTTAAGCAGCAAAGGGTCACCCAAAAAGATTGTCTATGCAGTGTCCAGTGAACTAATTGACTCCCACACACTTCTGTCGGCAGACTGTTCAACGACACTAACCCTGAAGGACAATATTACACACTTTTCTTGGCTGGTGCTTTTGTTGGCTGTCACTTCCAAACCCTTCCGGCTGTGCTGCTTGCTCTACTGTGTGCAATGTATCTTCCCACACCAGTCTTAGGGTAGCTGATTGGATTGTACATTTGACACAGTTTGCAACCACATCAGTGCTGAAGAAACTCAGCATGAGGCATGGGTCTATTCTTGGCGCCAGAGAGTAAGTAGGCATATCTTCAATATCGCTAAACCGACCCTGTATTGTCTTTAGTAGCTCTGCTTTCACAAGCTTAACACCTTTGCCCCTTACTTCCCTAGAGCCCAGGTATGCAGTTAAAGCATTGGCAGTCGGATTAATCATGGAAATGCTTGCTGTCGTTGCAGATTTTCTCCATCAGCTCTGCAGAGGTTGTCAGCAATGACAGTTCAATCTCTGCCATAAGCCACTGACTGGCAGAAGGATTTGGCACTTTATCATCTTCTGCACAGTAGAGGCTCACTGGCCACCTCTGCTTCACCAAACGCTGCTGCATCACAAATGAAGAGTTCCAATGGTTTGACTCATCTTGGATTTGCTGCTTTTCAGCAGGCCCAAGGTCTTTCTGTATAGAGTGCAAGTGAGAGGTAGCAGAACTAGAATGTCCATTGCACTACTGCAGGGTATGTGCAAAACACCCCACACTCACAAAGCCTCCATCTCTAAGTGGTTTGCACATGTTTGCTGCACTGTCTCGGACAACAGCATGCACTCAAAAGCATTGGCTAGACGTAATACACAATCCACACATTATAAAGGGGAATACTTTGAAAAGATGCACGGTTTGACTCCAAGAAATGTTTGAACGTTTTAACTCCAAGCATTAAGCATTATGAAAAAGGAAATCTAATTGATTTTGACAAGGACAAAAAAGTTGCTGCTGAACAGCTTATGGAAAAGGTCTACCTTAAACTATCTTTGAATTTAATCTCTGAAAGGATAAACTGCTGATCAGATTCCCCTTTCATATGCTCCATGCCACAAACACAGTGTGTGCCTGTTCCCTGCTCTGCAGTGCCTGCTTCACCAGTGGCACAGAGCAGGTTCAGAGGTCACAGGTGACCAATTGACATTTGCAGTGATAGCCACAACTCTGCAGTGCAGGGACTGCATTGCAGATATGCACAGCTGTACCAAAACTATGATTATTATAAGTAGCCCCTGCTGGTGGAAGGGTACACTCTAAACATAAGCCATGCCTGGGTTAGGTTGTGGTGCATGGCACTGCTCATAATCATCACAGCCACATCCAATTCGATATCACACGTTTGTCAGCCCAGTTCAGCTGTGGAAGGATTATGTGTTTTCTCCCCAGACAGGCTGGACTTTCCCTACTGGCAGGAATGTAACCTGGGGGTTGCCCATCTCTGTTCCTTTCCAAGGGCAGGTAATACACTTTCACAGAGACAGCCACTCCCCATAAATCTGGTCTGGGAACAGGAATAAAAGGGGCACATCCATTCACATAAGACTTGGCCTCACACCAGAGTGCTGGATATCTAAAGGCCTTTGATCCTATTGAGAAGGGAAGGGGGTGGGATTAGTGTAGACAGAGAGAGCTCTGTTCAGTTGGGGAAGCATTCCATCATCTGGATCCTCTCTGTATTTTTCTCTCCTTCCCGTCCCCTCAAATTCCTCTAGCGCAACTGACTTTGGGTGTGATGTTAAAGGGCAAAGTCCACTTCTTTCAAGAACAGGGATTGGACCCCTAGAGAAGGCTAGCTCTAGTCAAATCACCTGCAGACTTTCACCATTAAAAGAAGGGGTCTTCCACCACTTCTTGGAATCATCCTTTGGACTCCAACCCTTTAAGATTTTGTCTGAACCCTGCTGGGAGAGCAGTCCTTTCCAGAGTCCTCAAGTAGTTTGGTGAAGGAAGATGTTCCAAGGCAGAGGTGAGCTCTGTCCCCTAACTATCCCCAAGGGACCATTGAGGCTGACCTGCAGCTGGAACAAGACATGCCTCTCTGCCAGCCACAGCAGTATCCAGGACCTCATCGTGTTGAAGGACCCCTGCGGCTGTGGGCCACCCTCCCTGTGTTTGGGAGCATGAGAAAAGGACTTATCTTGGATTGGGACTCACAGACTGAGAGCCAAGACAGTCTGGATCCTAGCGTTTTTGCCATTGAACTGCTTATAGCTGTTGTCAAGAACCAGTCAACACATTCAAACCACCAGGACCCTCCAGTGCTTTCTCCACTCTCCCGATCTTTGAATTGGTTGCAAAGAGCCATGAAGTCTGATTCAGTGCTGCAAAAAGGTACTGTTGAGTGTTGACTGCTAACCGCCCCCACTTGATCCATTTGTGGGCCCCAGAGACTTATTAGGTTATTTTATCCTTTTTGCCCCCAAGAACGTATCCTTTTAAAGATCAGTGTGGTTATTACTTCTCCTATACCCCTGATTTATTACTCAGAGTAATGTATCTTGCTATCTTGCTATCTTTGCTTATTCTGTGTTCTTTCCTCTGGGGTAGGTTTTGTTTATTGTCTTTCTAGTAAGTTATTATTATTACCTTTATAAAGGTATTTGCTGAGCACAGACATAGCTTCGGGAAGCAACGCTGCACTTTAAAATCTTAAGTGAAGAACAAGGTTAGGGAACAGAGCAAAAAGGCACTGGGGAACTAACAACAGGGGAAGAGGGCAATTGTCCGAAATGCGTCAACAAGTAACTAGGGGATGAAACAGTGGGGATCAGATCACCCAGTCTCAGGAAGGGTGGGGTGTGGAGGGTGTGTGGACCTAGGTGTTAGGGAGAAGCCATTCCTTGAAGAGGAGGGTCTTGAGCTGCTTTCTGATCCGTAGAAGCGAGGGGGCGAGGAGTCGGATGTTGATGGGGAGGAGGTTCCAGAGTCTTGCGGCATAGACAGAGAAGGCCGTCTTCTGTTTTTTTCCTTCATGCACCTGCAGAGTTCAAGTCTGACATGTCCTTACTTCTGGTGGCTGTAGGCCTGTAGAGATTCTGAGTTTCTCAGTGAGGTAGGGTGGGCACTGTAGCCCTGTAGATTTTGCAGATTTGAAGATGATATGGCTTGCTGAAGGAGCCAGTGCAGTTCGATAAGAGTTTAGGTGATGTGGTTGAAGTTGCATAGTCCTTTGATGAGTCGTTCTGCAGCATGCAGGACACATCTCAGGGGAGCCAGGGTAGTCGCAGGAAGGCCTTCAAAAAAGGCATTTCCTCCATCCAGGTGGCAGAGGTCCAATGCTCTGACAGCAGATCTGATCTGAAGTTATTTTCTGGGACACAGGGCTAGATTTTCTGCAGGAGAGAAAGTTGGTATCAAGCGGTCTGCGTCTGCCTTGCAGTTTGATGTTTGAAGGAGAGGTGAATATCTAAGGCAAACCCAACAGACTTCGCAGGTGGCCAGCTGGGGTCTTAAGCCCTTGAGGTACTAGCTGAGAGCTTGGTCTGTATGTCTGGATGTTCAATGTTATTGGTTAGCAGTAGGAATTGAGTCTTGGATCTGTTGAGCTTCAGGTAAGCACTGGACATCCACGACTGGATCAATGCGAGAGCAGGCTTTGAGCCTGTGGATGTCTTCAATGGAGAATATCTTCTGGTAGAGCTGCGTATCATCTGCATATTGGTGGATGTTGTGTGGTGTGAGGAGGGTTCCAAGCGGTTCCATGTAAAGATTGAAGATCACTGGGGAGAGGATGGATGCTTGCAGGCACCCACAGTTGATGGGTTGATTTGGTGATATGGAGGAATACATTTGTATAAACTGGTGGCGATTAGCAAGGTACGATAGGAACTAGCTGAGGACGATCTTGCTGATCCCAATGAGGTGATGTAGATTGTTAGTGAGTGTCTCATGGTCCACTGTATCAAATGCTGCTGAGAGTTCAAGGAGAACCAAGAGACAAGGATGGCCATCATCAAGGATATTAAGGGCATCGTCAATCAACTTCATGGTAGCTGTTTCTGTGCTACATCTGGGTTAGGAGCCAGATTGGTAGGACTAAATGAGGTTGTTACTTCTATGTGTTGGAGAAGTTGCACGGCTACTGCTGTCTCAAGGATCTTACCTAGGAAGGGAAGATAGGTGATGGGGTAGTAGTTATTGAGGTCATCAGGATTCAGCATAGGTTATTATTATTATTATTATTATTATTATTATTATTATTATTATTATTATTATTTTACATGGTGTGTTTAGACATTCCTTTATTTTGGACTGCTATACTTTGCTGTTTGGGTTGATACTGAAAAACATTCACACCCCTCTTGAGGGTATAGTATTCCCTCGGCCCACGAGACCACAAAAGGCGAAGTCGGTATATCTCTTAACTGTGCCCGTTTTACCTTTATGATTGTGTTGGTTCCTGGTTTGTAGAAGTGTGAGTGCTGAGTAGGCACTTTAACCAATGCCTCTCTTTGTACCCCCATGCAGCAGAAGTCTGTTTGTCACACTGGTGGGCAACGGTTGGATTGTGGAACAGACTGTGCCTACAGACTAGTCAGAAAAAATAAGAGTGTTCATTTAATGTTAATTTCACTGCTAAGGCATTTTGTAATTGCTACAACGTGGTTCACAATGGACATTGTGCAGCTACTGAATATAGCATGCCTGCACAAACTTTGTGAGAGTTTGGTCTCCCACATGGCGGCGCGGTTAAGAAAACTGAACTGCTGAAAACCTCTGAACATTGTTAGATGTTGGGGGAATTTCATTTGTGTGGGAAAGTCACACAACTTCCAGTGGCAAAGGCAGTATCTCAATTGATGGTACTCAAGGACAGCATCCACCAAGATGTACTCCAACCATCTGAGGTGGGGAGCAAACCTTTTGAGGTGTTTGTACATCAGCCCTTAGAATAGATGGACTACAAGTAACAAAGTGGACGCATCTCAGGACATAACTAACTTAGACACATGTGAGAATACCCTTGAAAAGTGTGAGATGGAGTTAGACCAGCATTTAGGGGACATTAGTGACACCAATCCTATGGATCCTGGAAAGGATGTAGGCGGGTACTGTTATGCTCACCTGGCTCCCACAGAGGCGTTGATCGAAACTGGACAGCTGCGGTCTCCACCAATGTGACGCGCAGGGCCGAGATGACGGACTGGACTGGCCCACCTAGCTTCGTTTGCTTTGCCCGTAGGAATATTCTTCTGTAAATGGAGAAAGGGAATTAACCACCCGTGGAGTTGAGCGTAAACCCCCCACCCCTGCTGTTCTCCCCACAGATCACCTTTGATGTCCCCTCTTATAGTCTCACCTGATGGTTTGAAAAGATGAACTCTCCATCCTGCATTGAGTGCAGGGGCGCGTTGATAACCAGTTGCTTCACTGGCTCAAAGGAATTGGTGAGTTCCAGAACAATATTGACTCCGAAAAGTATGTAGTTCGTAAGAGTTCACATGTCTGACTTTCACTCTTGTCCGATTCCTTGCAGTTTGCAGCTTGACCCCAGCGAAGAGTTCCTCGTGGTAGCTGACGAAGTTCAGGTAAGGATTTGGCTTATCTTACACAGCTCAATAAAATAAGGCCAGAATGTAATCTGTGGCTTGTTCCCTTATTCAGGTGTGGAGAGAAATTATGAAGTTCAGGGAATAATGCCTCCGGCGGTAAAATTAGGTAAGCCTATTGTGGCGAGAAGAGTTCCCCTTGTTTGTCCCTTCGTCTAACCTTGTTGTCCTTTTGTTCCCCTTAGGGGCCGGGGTACGGCGAGGATGCAATTGAGACTGCGCTTACCCGTGAAGAGGAATAGTACCCCCGGCGGTAATCAGGTAAGTCTATGGGGGTAGTTACTATTGCCTCTGTTTATTCCCTTGGCTCACCTTTGCAGTTCTTGTGTTCCCCTTAGGTGCCAGAGTGCGGCGGGAACGTGCAGAAGGATGAGGTGGATCGTGAGGATGCTGCGCAGACCGGTGAGTTCAGCGCAGCGCTGCAGCAGGCGAGGCGGCGCGCGTAAAATGCTTCTTTCTTCCAGCTCGAAGGTGTGGTGGATCTGGAATTCAGGTAAGGATCGAAGGTTTTGCTCTTATTCTAACCTCTTCTCCTTCTGTTTCCTCCCTTTTCTAGGAGTTGCAGACTCGAGGCGGGCGTGGCAGAAGACCGGATGCAGGCTTGCAGACACGGTGAGCGTTACGCTGCTGGATGCAGTATAACGTGAAGCGTGTGCTGCTCTTCGGGCGTGGTTTAAATGGCCTCCAAAGTAGTCCCAGGTAAGTATTCCTCCCCAGCCCCACCCGAGTAAAAAATAGTCCCTAGGTAAAATAGTCCCTTCCAAGCCTCATTCGGCTTGGAGCTCTGCAGCATGGTCTGCATCAGGTAAGCTTACAGCATGGTCTGCCTCAGGTAAGTTCAACTCTATGAGCCTGGCACCTATGGCGCCAGGACTGACTCTCGATATGAGCCTGGCACCATAGGTGCCAGGAACGCACCCAAACAGCCCCTAGCAGGGATTTTTGGGCTTGCTCAAAATAACTTGATGCCTGCTTCCGGGGTTGCTGGACCTGGTCTGGTTCCCCGGGGGTAGGCATCATGACAGCACTCCCCCCTCCAAGGCCCCTCCTAAAGTCGTTCTTCCCCGTGGTTTTGGTTTGTCTGAGAAATTTCGGTGGAATCTTTTCACCAATCGAGGTGCATGCACGTGGTCACTAGGTTCCCAAGACCTATCCTGTGGTCCGTAACCCTTCCAGTCGATTAAATAAAAAAGTCTTGACTTCACCATCTTGGAGTCCAGGATGTTCTTAACTTCAAATTCGGGGTCCCCGTCTATAAGGATGGGGTCTGGTGGCTTGGTTAGTCTTGTCCCTGGTTGCACTGGCTTCAAAAGTGACACATGAAAGACGGGGTGAATTTGCATATTAGCAGGTAAATCCAACTTGACGGCCACCGGGTTGATAACGGCCTTAAAAGAGTAAGGCCCCAAATATCTAGGGTTAAAGGTCCGCGTTCCCTTGAGAGGTATGTGTTTTGTGGCCAACCATACTTGGTCCCCTATCTGGTACTGTGGAGTATCACTTCTATGCCGATCAGCATCTTTCTTATATTTCTCCTTCGCCCGTTTTAAATGTGCAGTTGCCTCCTTAAAGGCTTGTGTAATCGTAGCGTATAGATGGTCCACTGCGGGCATTTCTAAGTGTTGGGGTGAGTCAAGGTCTGAGGTTCGAGGGTGGTGCCCATATAGGGTATAAAAGGGGCTTTGTCCAGTTCCAGAATGTACTGAATTATTGTATGCATATTCGGCGATCCAAAGAATGTCCTTCCAATTACTCTCAGTCTGATGTAACATACAACGCAGGTATTGTTCAAGAGTCTGGTTGGTCCTCTCCGTTCGACCATCGGTCTGGGGGTGGTGACTGTTAGATAATCTCACGTCAATTTGCGCCAATTGACAACATTTCTTCCAGAAATGTGAAATGAATTGACTGCCCCGGTCAGAGACCAACACGGACAGAAATCCATGTATGCGAACAATGTTTTTGAGGAATTCTTTGGCCAGGATTGAGGCTGAAGGTAGTCCTTTTAAAGGAATAAAGTGGGCCATCTTAGAAAAAAGATCCACAATAACTAGAATGGTGTTAAACCCATTACAAGGAGGTAGATCGGTAATAAAGTCTAACGATAAGGTGTGCCATGGTGAAGGCGGAATGTCTAAAGGTTGTAAGAGTCCAGCTGGTTTTTTCTTTTGACTTTTGTTTTGGGCGCAAATGCCACAAGACATCACAAATGATTTAATATCTTTTCGCCAGGTGGGCCACCAGAATTGTCTTTTAATTTTAGCTTCAGTTTTTGCAATACCGGGGTGCCCCTCCATTAGGGTATCATGATAACGAGAAATGACTTGCTCTTATAGTTCCTTGTGTGGCAGAAATAGCCGCCCTTGGTAATAAGGCAGATCATTGGTGACAGAGTAGTCCGGGCCTTTCTTTACCCAGTCCTGCAGGACTGTAGGATCAAAGAGTTGCTGGATCTTTACCTGAATGTCCTCTAGTGTCTGTAGAGTAGTCATGCCAAGAATCCTTTGTTCGGAAATTATAGGTACTGGTTCTGGGTTCACTTCTGCCTCTCCCATCCCTATTCGGGATAAGGCGTATGCTTTACCATTCTTACAACCTGGTCGATAGGTTATCACGAAATCGAACTCGGCAAAGAACAATGCCCATCGGAGTTGACGTGACGATGGGGCCTTGGCTGTTTTTAAATACTGTAAGTTACGGTGATCGGTGATCACAGTAATGGTATGCCTGGCACTGAGAAGATAGTGCCGCCAAGCCTTGAAGGCGGATTTAATGGCTAATAACTCCTTGTCGGTAACCGCATAGTTTAACTCGGGTGCCGAGAATTTTCTGGACCAAAATGCTACTGGGTGAAGCTGGCCAGTTTCAGGGTCCTTTTGAGACAGGACAGCTCCCATGGCTAGACTAGATGCATCAGTTTCCACTATGTATGGAAGTTCAGGGCGCGGGTGCTTTAACACTGGTGCAGACGTGAATTTCGCTTTCAGCTATTGGAAGGCATTTTCAGCTTCTTCAGTCAACATAAAGCGTTTATTTTTTCGCAAGAGTGCTGTGATGGGATGTACGACATGTGAAAAATCTGGGATGAATCTGCGATAGAAATTGGCAAAGCCGAGCATGCTTTGTACTCCTTTAACTGAACTTGGTGATGGCCACTTAAGGATTGCGTCCACCTTTCGTGAGTCCATTCAGACTCCCTTTGGGGTCAGGATAAACCCAAGGAATTCAACTTCTGTGGCATGAAAAATGCATTTTTCTAGTTTTGCATATAGTTTGTGCTGGCACAATTTCTCAAAGACTGCTCGGATGTGCTTCACATCGTCAGATTCTGAAGAGGAGTATACTAGAATATCATCGATATACACAACAACACAAATGTAAATGAGTTCACGAAGGACATCGTTCATGAAGTATTGGAAGGCTGCTGGTGCATTGCACAACCCGAAAGGCATCACCTGGTATTCGAATAACCCATACTTAGTGCGGAAAGCAGTCTTCCATTCGTCGCCCTCTTTTACACGTGCCAGTTGGTGTGCCCCCGGAGATCTAATTTAGTGTATATACAAGCGTCCTTCACTTGGTCTAGTAGTTCAGGAATCAGAGGCAACGGGTATCGGTTCTTAACAGTTATCTGGTTCAATGCGCGGTAGTCTATGTACGTTCTGAGGTCACCTTCCTTTTTGGGCACGAAGAACAAAGATGAAGATGCAGGGCACTTGGATGGGCGAATAAAACCATTGGCAAAGTACTGGTCTAAGTATTGTCGTAGGTGAAGGTTGTCATGATGCCCGCTCCCGGGGAGCCGGTTCAAGCCCTGCGTCCCCGAAAGCGGACATCCAGTCCCCAAGGAAGGACCCAGCAACCCCATATAGGTGCCCTTTGGACAGTGTCCTGGCGCCTATGGCGCCAGGCTCATAAAAGACATCAGTCCTGGCGCCACAGGCGCCAGGCTCATTATGGATGTGCTTGGGTGCACTTACCTGATGCAGACCATGCTGCAGGATCCTGGCCTCCTTGAGGCCTGAAAGGAACTACTTTACCTGTGGGACTAATTTACCATCCGGGCGTGGTCGGGGAAGGATACATACCTCATTGGAGGAAGGATACATACCTGGAACTTCTTCCAAGGCTATTTAAACCCCACCCGAACAGCCACACGTGCTTCGCGTTGTTCTGCATCTAGCAGCTGGACGCTCACCGTGTCTGCTCCTGCATCCTGACTTCTGCCACGCCTGCCAGCATCCTGGATCACCTGCAAAGCAAGAGAAGAAGAGAACAGAAGAAGGAAAAGTCCTTACCTGCTAAATCCGCATCCCGGAGACATCTCGCCGACAATCCTGAAAAGGAAGACTTTTATTTAAAAGCTCATCGCGTCGATCGCTGCAGCGCCGCATTCCACTCACCTTTACTGGGCGCCTCCATGTTCAGCAGCGATCATCCGGATTCGCAGTCACGCCCCAGCGCCTAGGGAGAAAAAGACCAGAACAAAAGGTGAAAGAGAGAAGGGAATAAGGAAAGCTAAATCTCCATGTTAAGATTTACCTGTTGATTCATTCCCTCTTCATTTCGGGTCCGCGCCGCATCCTGGCATTTCCGGACCCCGGCCCCTAAGGGGAAAAAGAGACATCAGTGTTAATGAGCGAATGAAAAGACATTACCAAAAAACGCTCATTAAAGACTTACCTGATTTCTACAAGGATTTCACCTCTCATCTCGGGTCGGTGCCTGTTCCCCGGCATTCCGTACCCCAGCCCCTATGGGGAAAAAGACACTAGCATTAGTACATTAATGCATGGACACAAGGGGAACCTCTTTTCAAAAAACTTACCTGGAAGCCAAGCAAGTTTGGTTCTCACCAATTCGAAAATCCAGTGAAGTAACTGGATACCAACGCGCCCCTGCATCAGAAGCAGGATGGAGAGCTCGTCCTTCCAGACCCTAAGGTGAGACGCTACGAGGAATCACAGAAGGGTTTCGAGGAGGGTGAGAGGGGAAAGTGGGAGGCTGATTGCATTACCCCGCAGACAGTTAATCCCCTATTTTCGCCTACAGAAGGATACTTCTGCGAGCCAGACAAGCCAGATTTGGGGGCCCAGTCGAGTCCGTCTTCCAAACCCTGCGCATCACCTTAGAAGAGGTCACAGCAGCGCGAACCAGGCCAGCGCCTCCGTGGGAGTCAGGTGAACGTTATAGAACGCGAAGCCTTCCTACAAATTCCCACCCAGGCACTATGGAAAGTTCTGAGACTGATCAGTTGGCCCAATTACTGGGGGAATTACGGGCCGAAGTACATGCCGCTCGTCAAGAGACTAATGCCCTCAGGAGGGAATTAATAATATTAAAGGAAAGAACTGATGACCTGGCCAGACAGCTTTTGCAAGGTCAAGCTGGGCAAACTCCTCTACCCGGTTCCGGAGGGAACCCCGCTCCTGTGGTTTCCAGTAACCCTGTGCAGATTAATCTACCTGGAAACATGCCGCTGGCCCCACCCGAACGCTTTGCTGGGGACCCCAAACGATTCGCCGTATTCATGAATCAGTGTCGTTTGCACTTCCTATGCAGACCTGGGGCCTTCCCTAATGATCAGACCAAGGTAGCCTTTGTATTGTCATATCTCAGCGGCTGCGCTGCTGATTGGTCAGTTCCACTGGTTACTCAAGATGACCCGATTCTCCGTGATTTTCAAAGGTTTCAAGCAAGCATGGAAAGGTTATTTGCTCGACACTCTCAGGGGCAGGCTCTGGATGACGAACTTCTATCCCTGCGACAGGGCAATCAGGACCTCCTATCCTATATTGCAACCTATAATAGACTAATTGTGGAAACGGGATGGCCAGAGGATAAAAGAGTCACGTTGTTTTATCGAGGCCTACGCGGAGAACTTAAAGATGTCTTGGCCCAAGTTGTAAATCTGCCCCAAGAATGCACAGAGTATATAGACTTAGTGGTCCAATTGGATCACAGACTTCAAAACAGAATAGCAGATCGGTCCAGGTTTGAGACCCGGGTGTTGGTCAAGACCCATGCTAATCCCAAGGGAGTTGATGACTCTGAGCCTATGCAAATTGGAGGGGTTAAAGGACCCTTAACTCAAAAGGAACATGAAAGGAGGCGGCAGTTAAAATTATGTCTTTATTGTGGGAATTCTGGACACTTTCTACGAGCTTGCCCGGCAAAACCGCCCCGAAAGGCGGTAGGAGCCGCTGATAAAAACCATGAAGACTCTGTTTCGGGAAACGACTCCGCCCGACAAGTGTAGGGGTCCGCTTGCCGAGCTTGAAAACTAACTCTCAGACCTCGCATTTCATTGTGCCAATGGTTCTCGTAGATCCAGAACAGCCTAAGCGGTTGCATGCAATAAAGGCATACATCGATAGTGGGGCTATTGGAAACTATGTGGATCGTGAATTGGTCTCTAGGATTAACCTCCCTCTCCGTCCTAAAACCAGCAAAAATGTCATCACCACAGTCGATGGAACTGAAATTGCCTCTGGACTGGTAACACATTCCACTACTGAGGTGACTCTTATTGGTCCCGACGGCCATCGGGAGGGTGTTGTGTTTGATGTAATCAAGGCTCCACAGTTTCAGGTTATTCTTGGAATCCCTTGGTTAGAGACACATAATCCTCGAATTGATTGGCGAGCTAAGAGAATAACCTTCCCGGATTGTACACAAACCTGCTACCCAGAAAACCTGAAGATTAATCTAGCATATGTAACCTCGGCCTCCATGCAACTACCTCCAGAATACCAAGACTTTCAGGATGTCTTCCAAAAGGAACAGGCCAACACGTTACCTCTTCACAGATCGTACGATTGCCAAATCGATCTGGTGCCCGGTGCACAACCCCCTTGTAGCAGGATTTATGCCCTTACCGAACCTGAGAATCTGCATTTGAGACAATATTTGGATCAATACCTAGCTAATGGTTTTATTCGCCCGTCAAAGTCCCCGGCATCCTCGGCTTTGTTCTTCGTGCCCAAAAAAGAAGGCGACCTTAGAACTTGTATCGATTACCGCGCATTGAACCATATAACGGTTAAAAACCGTTATCCTCTGCCTCTGATCCCTGAACTCCTTGACCAGGTGAAGGACACTTGCATATACACCAAGTTAGATCTCCGGGGGGCTTATCATCTGGTACGAGTTAAAGGAGGTGACGAATGGAAAACTGCCTTCCGTACTAAATACAGATTATTCGAGTACCAGGTGATGCCTTTCAGATTGTGTAACGCGCCGGCTGCCTTCCAATACTTCATGAATGATGTCCTTCGGGAACTCATCGATGTTTGTGTTGTCGTATATATCGATGACATTCTGGTGTACTCCTCTTCGGAATCTGATCACAGAAAAAACGTCAGGGCAGTACTTGAAAAACTGCGCCAACACAAACTATTTGCTAAATTGGAGAAATGTGTTTTCCATACCACAGAAGTCGAGTTTGTAGGTTTCATCCTGACATCCAAAGGAGTCCGAATGGACTAAAGAAAAGTGGATGCCATCCTCAAATGGCCATCACCTAGCTCTGTAAAAGGGGTTCAAAGCATGCTCGGCTTTGCCAATTTCTATTGCAGGTTTATCCCGGAATTTTCACGCGTGGTACAACCCATTACTGCACTCTTGAGGAAAAATAAACGTTTTGAATGGTCTGAAGAAGCCGAGCAGGCCTTTCAGGATTTAAAAGCTAAGTTTACCTCCGCACCTATATTGAAATACCCGCGTCCATATCTCCCTTATGTCGTCGAGACTGACACATCCAGCCTAGCCATGGGAGCTGTCCTGTCCCAAAGAGATCTCGAAACCAACCAACTGCGTCCCGTAGCATTTTGGTCCAGAAAATTCTCAGCACCCGAGGTTAATTATGCAATCACGGACAAAGAACTGTTAGCCATTAAGTCCACTTTTAAAGCCTGGCGGCATTATCTGCTTGGCGCTCGACATACCATCACAGTGATCACTGATCACTGGAATTTACAGTATTTGAAAACCGCCAAGGCTCAGTCATCACGGCAGCTCCGATGGGCTTTGTTTTTCGCTGAATTTGATTTTGTGATTACCTATCGACCTGGCTGCAAGAATGGCAAAGCAGACGCCTTATCCTGAATTGGAATGGGAGAATCTGATACAAACTCAAAACCAGTACCAATAATTCCCGAACAGAGGATTCTAGGCATGACTTCGTTACAGACGCTTGAAGACATTCAAGCCAGAGTGAAACAACTCCTGGACCCTACAACCTTACAGGATTGGATACAAAAGGGATCAGACTTTACCATAGATAATGGTTTACCTTATTTTCAAGGACGCTTATTCCTGCCACATAAGGAATTACACGAAGTAGTTATTTCCGGTTATCATGATGCATTAATAGAGGGACACCCCGGTATTGCCAAGACAGAGGAAAAGGTGAAACGACAATTTTGGTGGCCCTCTTGGCGAAAAGATGTTAAATCTTTTGTGATGTCCTGTGGTGTTTGCGCCCAAAATAAAAGTCAAAAGGAAAGACCAGCCGGTCTCCTTCAACCTCTAGACATACCGCCAGCACCCTGGCACACCCTATCAATGGATTTTATTACGGACCTGCCTCCTTGTGCGGGGTACAATACTATTCTGGTAATTGTGGATTTGTTTTCCAAAATGGCCCACTTTATTCCTTTGAAAGGTTTACCTTCCGCTTCTGTCCTAGCCAAAGAATTCCTCGAAAATATTGTTCGGCTACATGGATTCCCATCTATACTAATCTCTGACCGGGGAAGCCAATTCATTTCCCACTTCTGGCGCAAATGTTGTCAAATGGCGCAGATCGACGTAAGATTATCGACCAGTCACCACCCTCAGACCGATGGTCAGACCGAGAGGACAAATCAGACCCTTGAGCAATACTTACGGTGTATGTTACAGCAATCTGAAAGCAACTGGAAAGACATTCGTTGGATTGCCGAATACACATATAATAATTTGGTACACTCTGGAACTGGCCACAGTCCTTTTTATACTTTGTTTGGGCATCACCCTCGAACCTCAAACCTTGACTCACCTCAGAACCTCGGAATGCCTGCAGTAGAACATCTGCATTCTACAATTACCCAAGCCTTCAAAGTGGCAACTACGCATTTACAACAAGCCAGGAGAAAATACAAGGAGAATGCTGATCTACATCAGAGTGAAGCACCTCCGTATCAGATTGGGGATCAAGTGTGGTTAGCTACCAGACATTTACCACTCAAAGGGCCTCGAACTTTTAACCCAAAATATCTAGGACCTTATTCTATTACGGCAATAATTAACCCAGTGGCTGTTAAACTTGATTTACCAGCTAGTATGCGAATTCACCCTGTTTTTCATGTGTCACTTCTGAAACCTGTGGTACCCGGAACCCAACTACTCAAACCTCCAGAACCTATTCTAATAGATGGGGAGCCCGAATTCGAAGTGAAGAACATTTTAGACTCAAAAATGTTTAGGTCAAAACTGTTCTACCTAATTGATTGGAAGGGGTACGGACCTCAGGAGAGGTCGTGGGAACCCAGCAACCATGTGCATGCACCTCGATTAGTCAGGAAATTCCACCGACTCTTCCAAGACAAACCAAAACCCCCGGAGGGAACAACCTTGGGAGGGGCCTTGGGGGGGAGTGCTGTCATGATGCCCGCTCCCGGGGAGCCGGTTCAAGCCCTGCGTCCCCGAAAGCGGACATCCAGTCCCCAAGGAAGGACCCAGCAACCCCATATAGGGGCCCTTTGGACAGTGTCCTGGCGCCTATGGCGCCAGGCTCATAAAAGACATCAGTCCTGGCGTCATAGGCGCCAGGCTCATTATGGATGTGCTTGGGTGCACTTACCTGATGCAGACCATGCTGCAGGATCCCGGCCTCCTTGAGGCCTGAAAGGAACTACTTTACCTGTGGGACTAATTTACCATCCGGGCGTGGTCGGGGAAGGATACATACCTCATTGGAGGAAGGATACATACCTGGAACTTCTTCCAAGGCTATTTAAACCCCACCCGAACAGCCACACGTGCTTCGCGTTGTTCTGCATCTAGCAGCTGGACGCTCACCGTGTCTGCTCCTGCATCCTGACTTCTGCCACACCTGCCAGCATCCTGGATCACCTGCAAAGGAAGAGAAGAAGAGAATAGAAGAAGGAAAAGTCCTTACCTGCTAAATCCGCATCCCGGAGACATCTCGCCGACAATCCTGAAAAGGAAGACTTTTATTTAAAAGCTCATTGCGTCGATCGCTGCAGCGCCGCATTCCACTCACCTTTACTGGGCGCCTCCATGTTCAGCAGCGATCATCCGGATTCGCAGTCACGCCCCAGCGCCTAGGGAGAAAAAGACCAGAACAAAAGGTGAGAGAGAGAAGGGAATAAGGAAAGCTAAATCTCCATGTTAAGACTTACCTATTGATTCATTCCCTCTTCATTTCGGGTCAGAGCCGTATCCTGTCATTTCCGGACCCCGGCAATAAGGGGTAAAAGAGACATCAGTGTTAATAAGCGAATGAAAAGACATTACCAAAAAACGCTCATTAAAGACTTACCTGATTTCTACAAGGATTTCACCTCTCATCTCGGGTCGGTGTCTGTTCCCCGGCATTCCGTACCCCGGCCCCTATGGGGAAAAAGACACTAGCATTAGTACATTAATGCATGGACACAAGGGGACCCTCTTATCAAAAAACTTACCTGGAAGCCAAGCAAGTTTGGTTCTCACCAATTCGAAAATCCAGTGAAGTAACTGGATACCAACGCGCCCCTGCATCAGAAGCAGGATGGAGAGCTCGTCCTTCCAGACCCTAAGGTGAGACGCTACGAGGAATCACAGAAGGGTTTCGAGGAGGGTGAGACGGGAAAGTGGGAGGCTGATTGCATTACCCCACAGACAGTTAATCCCCTATTTTCGCCTACAGAAGGATACTTCTGCGAGCCAGAAAAGAGAGATTTGGGGGCCCGGTCCAGTCCGTCTTCCGAACCCTGCGCATCACCTTAGAAGAGGTCTCAGCTGCGCGAACCAGGCCAGCGCCTCCGTGGGAGTCAGGTGGGTGTTATAAAGTTTCTCAGGTTCCGTAAGGGCATAGATCCTGCTACAAGTGGGTTGTGCACCGGGTATGAGATTGATTTGACAATCGTATGATCTGTGAGGAGGTAAGGTGTTTGCCTGTTCCTTTTGGAAGACATCCTGGAATTCTTGGTATTCTGGAGGTAGTTGCATGACTGCTGTGGTTACTGTGGCCAGGCCTGCGTTCTGATTTTTCTTTGGTAACAGGTTTGTGCACAATCCGGGAAGGTTATTCTCTTCTCTCGCCATTCAATACAAGGATTATGTGTTTCCAACCAAGGTATCCCCAGTATTATTTGGAACTGTGGGGCTTTGATTAGATCAAACACAATAGTCTCTCGATGCCCATCCTGACCCAATAGTCTCATCTCTGCGGTGGAATGAGTTACAGGCCCAGAGGCTATTTCAGTTCCATCGACTTTGGTGATGACAAACGAGGTGGTTTTTCAGCAGAGAGGTAGATTCATCCTGGAAGCCAATTCATAGTCCACATAGTTTCCTATGGCCCTGCTATCAATGTATGCCCTTACTGCGTGCATACGAGATGGCTGCCCTGGATCTACGAGGACCATTGGTATGATGAAATGCGAGGTCTGAGTATCCTTCTTTAAGCTAGGCAAGCGGACCTCTACGCTTTTCGGACGTGGTCGTTTCCCAAGTCTGACTCCATATGGCTTTTATCAGCAGCTCCTACCACCTTCTTGGGTGGTTTTACAGGGCAATCCTGTAGAAAATGTCCAGAAGTTCCACAATATAGACACAATTGCATTTGCCGTCTCCTTTCTCTTTCCTTCTGGGTTAAGGGTCCTTTAAGCCCTCCAATTTGCATGGGTTCTGAAGCATCTGCTCCTTTGGGGTTAGCATGGGTTTTGACCAACACCCGATTCTCAAACTTGGCTCGATCAGCCTTTCTGTTCTGAAGTCTGTGATCTAACTGGACCACTAAGTCTATATACTCAGCGCAGTCTTGAGGTGGGTTCACGACTTGAGCCAAGACATCCTTGAGTTCTCCTCGAAGCCCTCGATGAAATAACGTGATTCGTTTTACCTCAGGCCATCCAGTTTCCACTATTAACCTATTAAAGTTTGCGATGTAGGATAGAAGGTCCTGGTTACCCTGTCGTAGGGACAAAAGTTTGTTATCCAGGGCCTGTCCTTTGGAGTGCCGGGCAAATAGTCTTTCCATGCTAGTTTGAAAGCCCTGAAAATCCCGAAGAATTGGGTCATCCTGAGTAACTAGTGGAATTGACCAATCAGCTGCAGTGCCGCTGAGATATGACAATACAAAGGCTACCTTGGCTTGATCGTTTGGGAAGGCTCCAGGTCTGCATAAAAAGTGCAAGCGGCATTGGTTCATAAACACGGCAAACCTTTTGGGATCTCCGGCAAAGCGTTCGGGTGGGGCTAATGGAATAATTCCTGATAGATTTATCTGCACAGGGTTACTCAATAACACAGGAGCTGGATTTCCCCCGGAACCAGGTAGGGGTGCTTGTCCAGCCTGGCTTTGCAATAGTTGCCTAGCAAGGTCATCAGTTCGCTCCTTTGACAAAATCAGTTCTCTCCTAAGAGCATTGGTTTCTTGACGGGCGGAATGCACTTCAGCCCTCAGTTCCCCTAGTAATTGGGCCAATTGGTCAGTCTCTGAGGTATCCATAACGCCCGGGTGGGAATTTGTGGGTAGGCTTTGCGTTCTGTTACGCTCACCTGGCTCCCACAGAGGCGTCGATCGGAACTGGACAGCTGCGGTCTCCACCAATGTGACGCGTAGGGCCGAGATGACGGACTGGACTGGCCCACCTAGCTTCGTTTGCTTGGCCCGTAGGAATATTCTTCTGTAAATGGAGAAAGGGAATTAACCACCCGTGGGGTTGAGCGTAAATCCCCCCATCCCCGCTGTTCTCCCCACAGATCACCTTTGATGTCCCCTCTTATAGTCTCACCTGATGGTTTGAAAAGATGTGCTCTCCATCCTGCATTGAGCGCAGGGGCGCGTTGATAACCAGTTGCTTCACTGGCTCAAAGGAATTGGTGAGTTCCAGAACAATATTGACTCCGAAAAGTATATAGTTCGTAAGAGTTCACATGTCTGACTTTCACTCTTGTCCGATTCCTTGCAGTTTGCAGCTTGACCCCAGCGAAGAGTTCCTTGTGGTAGCTGACAAAGTTCAGGTAAGGATTTGGCTTATCCTACACAGTTCAATAAAATAAGGCCAGAATGCAACCTGTGGCTTGTTCCCTTATTCAGGTGTGGAGAGAAAATATGAAGTTCGGGGAATAATGCCTCCGGCGGTAAAATTAGGTAAGTCTATTGTGGTGAGAAGAGTTCCCCTTGTTTGTCCCTTCATCTCACCTTGTTGTCCTTTTGTTCCCCTTAGGGGCCGGGGTACGGCGACGATGCAATGGAGACTGCGCCGACCCGTGAAGAGGAATAGTACCCTCGGCGGTAATCAGGTAAGTCTATGGGGGTAGTTACTATTGCCTCTGTTTATTCCCTTGGCTCACCTTTGCTGTTCTTGTGTTCCCTTTAGGTGCCAGAGTGCGGCGGGAACGTGCAGAAGGATGCGGTGGATCGTGAGGATGCAGCGAAGGCCAGTGAGTTAAGCACGGCGCTGCAGCAGGCGAGGCGGCGCGCATAAAATGCTTCTTTCTTCCAGCTCGAAGGTGCGGTGGATCCGGAATTCAGGTAAGGATCAAAGGTTTTGCTCTTATTCTAATCTCTTCTCCTTCTGTTTCCTCCCTTTTTCTAGGAGCTGCAGACTCAAGGCGGGCGTGGCAGAAGACTGGATGCAGGCTTGCAGACACGGTGAGCGTTACGCTGCTGGATCCAGTATAACGCGAAGCGTGTGCTGCTCTTCGCGCGTGGTTTAAATAGCCTCCAAAGTAGTCCCAGGTAAGTATTCCTCCCCAGCCCCACCCGAGTAAAAAATAGTCCCTAGGTAAAATAGTCCCTTCCAAGCCTCATTTGGCTTGGAGCTCTGCAGCATGGTCTGCATCAGGTAAGCTTGCAGCATGGTCTGCCTCAGGTAAGTTCAACTCTATGAGCCTGGCGCCTATGGCACCAGGACTGACTCTCCATATGAGCCTGGCACCATAGGCGCCAGGACCACACCCAAACAGCCCCTAGCAGGGGTTTTTGGGCTTGCTCAAAATAACTTGATGCCTGCTTCCGGGGTTGCTGGACCTGGTCTGGTTCCCCGGGGGTAGGCATCATGACAGGTGCGTGAACACTCAATTCCACAAAAAGGCTAAGGTGTGTGCACCCCAACCAGAGGCAACTGATTATGATAAACACATGGAGGTAAAGGACAGAGCTACTGGTCCTTCATTCAACAAAGGTACCCAAAAATCCAAAGGGAAATCCCACACCTGTGGTAGGCCAACTCCGACCGGAAAGCAGAGTGTTGGCACCTCTGGCACTGGTTGTGCGCCAAATCGGTGCATGTCACACGTGGGTACACACATCATCAAACCGCGTGCGCTACGCGCACAGCAAAAGCGCACATAGCGCAGCGCACACAACAAAAGTAGGCGGAACAGTGGCCATAACACGTAGAATGGGGAATAACGTGTGAAAAAGAAGGCGTAACTGGGGAAGTACTGCAGGGAACTACACGGAACGCCCACACGCACGCGAACAACCTGTATTCATGGATACGAATACGGGAAACCCGCGCACGGCAAAAGACGCACACAGGCGTGAATGCGTCTGCCACACGAAGGCAGGCAGAAGCGTCCCCGCACACAGTATAAAAGTGCGCGGAAACAACAAACACGTATATACAGCTACGATGAATGCCCCTTTTGTCGCAGCACTGATCGTGGGACACCGCAGGAGGAGGAGAACAGCCAGGGCACGCATTTTATCACCACGGACAAGCCTTTTTGGGATGCCTGACGACCAGGTATACGGCAGGTTTAGATTTCCACCCGTATCATCCTAGACCTGGTCAGGGAGTGGGAAGATGACCTTACATCCCCCACCCTTTGCTCCCAAGCATTGAGCCCCTTGTAGAAGGTGCTCAATGTCCTGCATTTTTTGGCCACTGGGTCATTTCAGCGGACTACTGCCATAGTGGGAGGGGGGTCTCACAGGCCACGCAGTCACGCTGCCTACACCAGGTGTTGGCAATCATGACAGCGTGCCCCTCAGTCCGCAGGCACATATACATGCCCAGAACACCCGCAGAAAGGCAGGCCGTTGTCCTGGACTTTTACAGGGTGGCACACTTCCCCAAAGTGCTCGGTGCCATAGATTGCACCCATGTGGCCCTGCGTCCACCTAGGGCCACTGTGCACATCTACCAAAACCGCAAGCACTGGCATTCCATCAATGTACAGGTGGTATGCGATGCAAAGGGAATCATCACCTCTGTCTATGCAAACTACCCTGGCTCCACCCATGACAGTTTCATATACAGACTGTCTGCCCTGAGCCGGGCACTGGAAGCTGGGCAGCATGGCGACACATGGCTCCTAGGTGAGTACAAATGCCCTTGCACATGCATGCATGTCACACACACACACACAAATACACAAACCCCAATAATCACAACCATTCTCACCTCTCCAGGGGACAGTGCCTACCCTCTGAGCAACCACATGATGACGCCAATCCGGAACCCCACCACACCACCCCAGGTAAGATACGAGGACCATATTGCAACCAGGGCCATAGTGGAGCGCACATTCGGAGTGCTCAAGTCACGCTTCCGCTCCCTTGACCGCTCTGGTGGGCAGCTACTCTATGCACCCCCAGTAGTGTGCAGGATCATTGTGGCAGCATGTGTCCTGCACAATGTTGCAACACGGCAGGGCGTACCGGTGGACATGGTGGTGCCCCCACATCCCCAACCACAGGCACAGGCGCTGCCCATGGGTGGGGATAGGGCACGTGGCGAGGATGCCCGGACCCAGCTTGTGGACACATTTTTCACCTAAACTCCCACCCCTGCAGAGTGCACACAGGCCTGGCACATACCAGGTGAAAATCGATGATGACAAAGAGACAGTCAACTGTCACAATCTTACCACCCTGAGATTGTTGCCATGGAAGTGCCACATTGTGTGCATCCCTAGCTACTTAAACACAAGCAATCCTATGTGACCAAAAGGCATACATGAAAGGTGTGAATCACACACACCTGCAAAACAGGCCATGACTATCACTGGTATGTCACTCAAACCCTCCCAAAGCACAACATGACATGGCAAGCAATAGCCAAACACCAACACAGTACCAATAAGGTACATATTGCCATGTGAAAAATGTAAATTGGCATCAGACAATGATGCCTGACATGGAATCAGATGAAATGACCGACCAACAACCTCCCACCCAAAAGAAGTCATACCCAAATGCATTCCAAAAGTCGAAGTTGTAACATAACAATGAATGCCTGTCTACATGCACATTGTGCATTGAAAAATCAATACTGCAGCTTCTGTGTGCCGTGTCCACCTCCTGCAACACACTGCTCTGTACACAGCACAGTTAACAGCCACTGCGTGTGATGCACACCCTGAGCATCACATCTAAGCGACAAACCACATCAAAAAGCAAATTAGGCATGTACAGGATCCACAATTGGTCATAGGACATGTGCTGCAGGGACACAGTGGGCACCAGAGGAAAACAGAGTGTACACGTGGACATGGAAGGGTGGTTGTACATGTAGTGCATTATAGTGCGAGTGTGTGGGTCATTAGGGACATGCACTCAACATATGCATGTGCAATCAAGTGACCATCAGTGTATTCTACACATCACATGTGAACATTCACCATGTGTACAGCCCAGCATGTCAAACCACAACTATCCCCTCACACCTGAAAGGTAAACACAACACATGAACAGGCATTGATCAGCAGAACACATCATGTACATAAGATACCACAATTACAATGTCAGGGTGCCCATCACACTGCAGGGCAAGGCAACTATCACCAACCAAGCACCACCCCTCCCTCACAAATCACCATGACCCACTGAACAACTGCACCGGGGTTATGGAGCCTACATCCTTGAATTTCACCTGGCCACAGGATCACCCTTCACCTTTGTCACCATCTCCCACCTTGTGTGTAAAAAGTTGCCTGCACCCTCAGAGTCCACCTTGATTTGCAAAAACACTACATCCAAGAGAACTCAAGGCAGGCCAACACAGAAGCCAAGCAAAAAGCCTGCAGGCAGAAAAACTAACCAGAACAGCCTCCAATAGATGACTTGAAGTAGCAGTACCTCACAAAGGCCAAGTACTACCACAATGACGTAACAACCATGGTAGCACAGTAAAACAATGTCACAATAGGATGTGTATCATGTGTGGTACATAACATAGAATGAGGCACCACAAACAGATGTGTACTGTCACTGCTCCTGTGTACAGGTGCAGGAGTGGCACGAACCAACTACCCCCACCGTGGTCTGGGTGGCTGCAAGGTCAAACTCACATAGGCCTCTGAGACCCTGGTGGGGAAGGAGGGTCAGCTATATGGAGTCGGGACAGGCATTGGCATACTGGATAACCGGAATGAGGGGCAGGAGAGGGGAGTAGGATTGACACAGGAAGTAGGCAATGGCCAATAATGTACTCACATTAACACATACATAATCATACCAAACTTGTTCATCATAAACATAGCAGCAATTCACTGAAATGGAAGTCAAAGAGAAACTTATCTCTGGGGTGAGTGCTGGCCTCCTGCCTGCGCACTCTCAGGTCCGGTAACAGGAGCACCTCAATGCTGCAAAGAGAGCCACAGTTAAAAATCTGTGCGTGCCCATAACACACAAACACACCACCAAATATGCCCCAAAGTAACAAACTACTCTACAAACAGACAATCTGGTTTGGATGCTTCGTACCCCTACGTAACATTGCCCCTGTGATGGTTCATACACAGTCAATGCAGTAAGTCAGGCGCCGGTGGGTGCGTGGCAAATGGAACACCAATGTGTCACTAATCACACAACATGCAATGTTCCCTGGGTAAGCCGACAGACGCATATAGCAAGGTATGACTTCCAAACAAGTCGTGTTCCACCATGACCCAAATAAAGTAGGCAGTGCATGTTTCAAATTCTACATGGAAATGAAATGCACGGCACCCGAGTCTGTCCCTTGCCATCTGTCCCTGTCAGCTGCTTCTTTCCATGTCTCGGAACGCTACTTGGGTGATACAAGTGCCTCAATGGACCATGGTGGATTGGAGGGAATGTGCCACTGCCCCTGCAGGTGCCCCAGACAACCTTACAATCAACTAGCCATGAGTCCACCAACACATCTGAGCTGTATTGTGCTTTTCAACACCAATATTCGTCCAAACTCACCCTCAGTGCTGCTACTAAGCATGCATGTGCAACTGGCCTGGTGGAAGGTTTGCTGTGTTGTAGCCCCCCTGTGCTGCTCACCTTGCCTGGAGTCCCTTGAAACAAGTCAGCAGTTTTTGGATGTATGATTGCAATCCCTGTGCCTCTGCTTGCGCACACATGTGCATGTGGGCACCACCAAACGTGTCCAGATTCCAGACGTCCAATGGCCCATGTCTGCTGGCAAAGGTGGTCTGGAGGCTCATCCCCCTGCAGAAAGGGCATGAAACACATGATTAATGCATTAGATTCATCTGTGTGTGTCTCTTCAGGCATCACATCACTGGACCATGTCAGAGATGTACATCAGAAATCACACCACAGTCCGTCTTTCACAGCCAAAGTGTGGAACACACTATCTACGGCATGAATTGCAACAAGCACATGTACAGTAAAGATAAGAAACATACTACACAATGCATGACAATGAATGTACACATGAATCATGAAACACCCCATCTAGCAAAAGCAGAACAGTGGTCAATAACACCCCAATCATCCCCACTAGGGGTGTTAACACAAGTTCCACAGCATCAGACATGCCACAGATATGACAGTCCAAAGCCCTTGTGTAATAGGCTGCTACACCGAACCATCCTTGCGAGCCCATGGATAAGGGAAGCAGGAGTGGCATATGTGAGTCAAGGACCCCAAGCAGCAAACACATACACAATACAAGCCTGAAGGGCCCAGCTGGAACAGACAGTAGATACTTTCGAAAGCCACAAAGCACCACACTGTCACATGAAAGCACAATAGACAAGCAATTTTAAACTATATTAACTAATTACACTAGCTACGAAAAACCTACTTTACCTAATTAAACTAACTATCAAACAGAAACTTAACTAACTAAACTAAAAGAAAAATCAAAAATGGCCACATACGACCCGGGGGGGGGCACCCAGGAGGGGGAGGTACAGGGTGCTGCTCAACACCCACATGCGATGATGCTGAGCCAAAAAAAAACCCTCCATGGGCTCAACGCCTGCACAGCCCGACCTATGTGGGAGATAGATGGTCGTCCGAGTCTGGCTCATCCTGGAAAGGAGGACGTGGCACAGTAGCCTGGCCACGCCTAGCCGCAGCTTGCCCCTCGTCGGCAGCAAGTCTGCCGGACGGGTGAGCCTGGTTCTGTGTGGCGATGACACGTAGGTCTGCATGCAGAACCTCCCATGATACACGTGCTTCCTCTTGCAAGGTAGCACGTGTAACACGGAGTTCCTCCTGCAAGGCCTGGCTTGACAACCGCTGCACCTCCCGGCAAGCCTGTAGCTCAGCCGAGATGGTATGCTCAAGCTGTGCAAACCTCTCCTCTGACCGCTCCCTCTGGGACATCAGGACACCCAGAGTGGATCTGAGCGAAGCATCGTCCTCCCTCAGGGCCTCCATGTGTGCCTCTGCGTGAGCAGCAACTGCTTGACGCAGAGACAACATTTCAGCCTGGCATGTCCTGTCTGAGGCCGCCATGCCCAGCCTGAGCGAGCGGGCCGTGGACCGTGCCGCCTGCTGCTGGAGAAGCACCTGCCTAGCAGGGGGGAGCACGGATCTGGCCACACGCTCCATGCTCTCAGCGATGTTCTCCATTGCTGCCCCTGCCGTTCTGAATTGGCAGTCATGTCTTGCTCCCACTCAGTATACAGCGGTTGCGCGCGGCGACCGCGTTGCTGGGCTTGACCCCTGCGGGACCCAAGGACCGGTTGTCCTCGTCGTGTTGGTACCGCCCGCGGCTGCACGACTCCATGCCCCTGTCGACGTGATGCCCCAGGCACATCAGTGACTGGTGTGGAGGGTGACCCTGCATCCCGATCCACCAGGGGCAGAGGCTCCAAGACTGTCTGACCCCTCAGTGCAGGTGTCGCGGACAGAGGAGTGTCCACATCAGAATCACTCACCCCTGACACATGGACCTGATACTCATCCAACTCGACATGGACGTCAGAGTCGTCATCAGGGCTGGACTCATAGGCAGCCAGAGACAAGATGGCCTGTAGCACTTGGGGGTTTTTCGTGGCCTGCCACCCCATGTCCCCCACTTGTGCCGGGTTGATGTAGTGATACCAACCCTGTGCCTGGCATTACAACACCATCCTCCGGCTCCATTGCGTCATCATCTGAAAAATAGAGAGAAAAAAGGTCACTACACATGTCAGAAGCACACAACACACACACCGACAACATCAGGCAGACATGTGACACACAAAATAGAACCTGGCATGCATGCTGGGTCAACTTGGAATTGCTTCTGTGATCAGACCTGTTGAAAGGTGGCAGTCTGCATTGAAGTGGGTCTATGCAGTGCAGCAAATATGTATGTTACTCACTACCTACATGTACAAGGACTTCATGGTGTGTGTCAAAAAATGTGAAGGCAGTGCAAGGTCAACTTCAGGCATCACGTGCAATGTGCATTCAATGGGTAGCATATTTACAAGCAAAGCACCGCTCCACCCAAGTGCAAAAGCAGGGATGCCTAGCATGGTATCAAAAGGCTGACCATAGACCTGTGTATTGACAGACAGTGTTGACTAGTATCAACAGCTTCATGTGAGTCAAGTGACAACACTGCAAATGATGATGGGACAGTAAGCAGGACACATGATGAAACGTCTGGAGGCCACCCACCTGTGAAGAGGACACTACACCAGTTGGACAGAGTCATTGGCCATTAAACAGGCTGAGGCCTGTGACCCACCCAGATTGTCAGACCCTAAACATGTGTGCAACGCAGTACTGAGCCACAGTAGACATGGGAAGGCTGATGAAATGCCACGCAATGTATTTCACCCAGGACTTGTATTACAGTGATCATCCAGTCAAGGACACATAGGGGCATGCGTGCAATGCATATGGAGCATGAATGGGCACTCATGTTCCTGCTGGGCATCTGACCTCTGCACAGCACAAGTGAGATACCCTGCATCAAGAACTAAGGCTGTAGCACACAGCATATATCTGGCAGATTGGTTGCGGGAAGTTAGCATGTACACAGGAAGCATTAACAGGGAAGTACCCAACGGCAATATTGAAGCAGACCAGTGCAAAGGTGGAATTGGGGTGCAGAGCGGAGGGTGGAGGAGCAAGGGGGCATGCCTACATGGAGTACCCGCATGCAGGCAGAGGACACATGCACATCAGTCATTCTATGACATCGTGCCGGACTGAGAGGAAGGTCACTCCACGCTACATGCAGAAGGGCCAGTGAGCTGGGACATGGACCGGAGGGGCATCCTGGTAACCAGCATGTGAGTAGGATGCAATAGTGTTGATGCCGACAGTCCCCGTCTGCTCCACATGTCCACCATCCAGCAGAGCAGACATGCATCACGGAAGCATTGCATTACTTTCACATCCAAACCATGTACACCTCACATGTAGTGGCAATCATGCACAACACATCCCACAAGTAAAACACACACTTCCTCAACAAACACGCATCAACACTCACTGGACTGGGCATCAAAGTCCGGCATCTCTCCCACTCCTTCGACCAATTCAGATGGTATGAACTCCTCAACAAGTGACTCATGCGGAGTGAGGACTTCCTCCTCTGGTGCAGGCCCACCGCCAGTCACCAGAGTCAAGGTGTAATTAGAGGCACGCTTAGCCTTAGCGCTGCGTTTGATGTCATTCCAATGCTTTTTGCACTCTTGCGCCGTGCGCACCTCATGGCCGAATGCGCTGACATTTTCCGCAACATGCTTCTAGTGGGTATCACGTTGGGCAGCGTAGTCTGACTATTGGCACCCACTAGCATGTCACGGCTGTGGCCCCGCACGTAGCCCACGAGGAAGTCCAGTTCCTGGTTGCAGAAAGGCTTCTTCCTCGACGTGCAGGAGGTCGTGGCTGTGTGTGAGGTCCCAGCCTGTGCTGCAGGTGCAACCTTCCTCCTCTTGGAATGTGGCCCAGACCCTGGCAGGCTAATGCCGCCCTGACCAGTATGGCCAGTGGGTTCGGTGGATTGAGCCAAGGGTGTGGCAGGTGGAGGGACGACCAAAGGCCTGACTTCTGTCAGTGGCAGCTGGGTGCCCTCTAATGGACCCTGCGCAGCAACATCCGCTGTGGCAGGGTCATTGACCGCAACTGTCCTGGTTGGCAGACTCACAACCGGGGTGTTGTTGGGTGCATCTGCCCCTGCACTTGCCAACACCCGGCTGTTTGGGGCAGCAAATGACATAACTGCCCCAGGGACACGTGTCTTGGTCAGGGCAGCCCTGCGTGCTCCTACGGTTTCCCTCCTGGCCTATTGGAAATCTTCCAAGGGCTCCTCCAGTGCCAACGCAGGCTGCGCTGGCAGACCCTGAGCCTGGATGGCGGTGTCCACAGCTGCACCTGCAGCTACCACTACCATTGGGCCCTTGGCAGTCGATGGAACGGACTGCTGGGTCACATGGGCGCCAGTGCCAGATGCAGAAGCTGCATCTCCCGGAACCACAGGGGGTGGTGGCATGACTGCACCGACACATGGCACGACATCGTGCTCAAGTGGCGCACCCCTGCCTCTTCCCCCTTGCGGCTGCCCTGGACACCTTGGAGTCCCTCTACTCCCTGGTCACCCCGGCCACGTCCCTGACTACGCCCGCCACGAGGAGTACGACCAACTGAGGTGCCCCTCACCTTTGGTGGCCTCCCAACCATGGCACAGATGTAGTAGTGCCGGCACAGATGGAGTTGTGCCAATGGGAGGTGTACACCACAATTGACCTGGGCAATTGGGGTGAAGGGGGTGGGAAGCAAGATGTGGGTCACGTACACCTGCAAGGCTGTACGTGACCCCGGTGATGTAGTGACGGGTCACGCAACGCTCAGGCACCCCAAAATTGCTGGAAAACCGTGCACGCAACCCTGCAGCCTATGTGCGTGGAATCAACCTCCCGCAGTACGCGGTGGCACCCAGTAACACGAAAATTGCGTACGCTTGGGACACGCAGGCTACTATGACATCAAAAACGGTGTGATACACAGGGGCACCCGCAGTGGAAAAATAGCATGCGCGACTCATCGTCTGACTGGCGCAATGCAGAAAAACACGCGTAGCCAATACCCCCGCCAAAAGAAGAGATACGTCCTTGATAGCTGTGAAGTTGTGATGCACGAAACAACAGGAAGCAGCAACACACGTCGGTCTCCACGAAAGGCACATACAGCGGACTGCTGGCCCCGCTCACCTTTAACCCATGCTGAGGGAAACGCCCGCGCATGTCACGTCACTTACGTGCGTAGGCCCTTTCCTCGGATTACACGCATTCACACGGGGACGTGCATTTTTTTCGCGCACGCTAATCCACTATGCCCACGTCACGGGGGAAACACCCGCGCACGCCCCCGTGCCTCACGTTACAGAAGCGCTTACACGCGAAGGGCTTTTGGTCCAATGACATCGCTGACATGCTCACGGGCTAAGGGTCTTTCCTCGAGTTACACGCTGACGTGCAAGATTTTCACATGCCAGATCACTCCGTATCAAGCTGGCCACGCGAAAACACACGGAAGACCACGCTTCTGCTCAGAAGGCCGAATTACTGCCCCCCAGAGCCCCGAGCACGCTCCCACCTGCCATCTGCTGCTGCCTGTCTGCCTGCTGCCCACGTGCCCTGCCATTTGCTGCCTGCACATCTGCCAGGGGTGCTGTTGCTGTGACCACCCCTGCTGGAACCGAAGACTCTCGACTGGGATTCCATCGCTCCACAGTCCAGCCCCAGGACCCAGTTGCCCACCCACTCCTGCCTCTGGGGTTGCCATGTCCAGCACTACACCATCTGGCGGCACTGGCAACCCCCAGCCAGAGAGGCAGAGGGCCACCAGCTTCACTGCCACCGAAGTTGGTGTCCTGGGGCAGTATGATGCCCTCCTCGGAAGGTCGCGCGCCGACAAGGAAGGACGGACCAGGATCTGGACGGACGTCGTGACTGCCATCAATACGGAGGGGGTGGCAGTCGGTGAATTCCATCATGTCAAGAAGCGCTGGGAGGACTTCAGGTCCAGGACCCTCAACAAGGCCCGGCGCCTCTTGAAGGCAGAGGATGCTAAGGGGCGCCGAGGCCACCTGTCGGAAGACCAAATGAGGGTCCTGGAACGCGTATGCCCAGCGCTCCACGTCCAGCTCCTTGAGAGGCAGACCCATCTGGAGTCGAGCGGTAAGTGTACATGCATACTGATTGGAAGCTGTGCGTGTGAATGTGTGCCAGTAGTGTGCAGGTTGCACATGTCGTTTTGTAGGGCCATGTATGGATGTTTATGTACAGGGCCGTGAGGCTGACACATGCAAGTCCTTTCATGTGTGAGACACATGGATGGTGTATTTGTGGGTAAGCATGCAGGCCAAATGCAGATGTGTGAGCACACATGTTTAAATGACTGTGTATGTCAGTTGTCAAGGTTGTGGTGTCACACATGGATGTTGGTTCCAGCTGCATGTATCTGCACTGTGTACATGTGCATGTATGTGTATCTGACAAGTGTGCAACTGTCATGCAACATGGATGCATGTGAGACTGATATGTAGAAGACTGATTGCCAGATGTGACATGGATGGCGATCTCATCACTGCGACACTTGGTGGAGGTGTACACATGCATGTAAGTGTGGTGGCGTGTGTGCATGTCTAGTGCACTCCCTGTGTCTCATGTGATGTCTGGCTCACCTTTGCCTGCTCATGCTGTTGTATGTGTATGGATGGTGCTGGCTGTTGCGATATGGCTGTGGAATTGCTCATGTGTGTGATTTGAAATGACATGTGTGTTGGGGATTGTGATGCCATGTCTGAAGTTTGACAATGACACTTGTGTGCAACTGTCATGTGTGTATGAGTCCATTGTACAGTGCCCTGATGCCTGTGTCCTGTCTGCAGCATCGACTGATGAAGAGAGCGAAGAGGGTGCTGTGGAGCACAGCGGCAGGGATCGCACCGCCAGCTGGAGACGCAAGGCTCGGCTCCCCTCCCAGGTTGTCATCTCGTCGGGGAGTGAGGAGTCTGGTGCCGCGTCCCAGGTCGCAGCTGCCGAGGGGAGGTCCAAGAGGTGGAGGTTGGAGTTGGACTCCTCGGCAGCCGAAGGGGCAGCTGAGACCCCACAGGGCCCGACGGAGGAAGATGGCACGGAGTCATCCAGGTTGGTGGGGGGTTTGGTGGAGGAGGAAGCCGTGCAAGGGACAGAGACGGGGTCTGGAGGTGGGGATTCCACTGGTGCTAGTGGTGCAGTGCAGGGGCAGGGATCGGAGGCAGCACAGGCCGCCACGGAGGGGCCTGTGTGTAATCCTGTCCCAGATCCTGTGACTGCATCATGTTGCACCAGGAGGGATACCTACCTCTAGACCCGTTCTCAGGGAGGGGATCAGCTTACACCAACTGGCCTTCCTCTCCCTGCAGATGTGGCTATCAGGCACCGGGTTGAGCCTGTCCTGGGTGGGGTGGCGTTGCGTCAATGTGCAATGCGAGCTGACCTGTAGTCTTTTCATGAGGAGACTGCACGTCTTCTCGCATGGCTCGTTGACCGCGTTGACCCAGTGGGACAGCTCACCACGGCCGGATTCCTCCGTTTTCTGGACCTTGTTCCGACCCCCTCCTCAACTGAACCCCCTATGCGCCAGTCGTCCTCCGTGCCATCTTCCCACCCATGTGTCACCTGGGTGCCCTGTGGAGCTGCCTCTGACCCTGCGGCCAGGCTGGTGGAGGACACATCCCTGCCACAGTCGGGAGTCGGACGTCCAGCAGGGGTGGCCACATCAACAACTGCACCCCAGCCGGAGGAGGATGTGCAGGCAGCAGGAGCCAGGGCACAGGCAGAGGCACAGCAGCAGCAGCAACAAGGTGGGAGCCATGATGGCTCGGGGCCTTCAACATCGGAGGGGCAGGCATCGGCCAGAGGGCAGGTGGACCCAGGACGGGAAGTGTCTTCTGTGTGGCAGCGGTTGGGCCATGCGATAGATGTGGAGCGGCAGTGGGCGGAAGTGGCACGGCTCACAATGGTCAGGGCGGAGAACTCCATGCATAGGGCCCTGAGGCGGGCCCAGTGCCTCGAGGCCATTCGCAGGGACCTGGAGGTCCAGATGTCATCGTCCCTGCGAACCCTCGGGGCCACGGAAGAGGAACGCCTCCGGGACATCGAGCAGGAGTTCGATGACGCCCTGGCCCGGGAAATCAGAAAGTGAGCCGTTGGACTAACCCGCTGCCATTGTAAATAGTTATATAGTGTTAGGTTTCCTTTTGTTTTTCTTTTCATTTGGGGCGCTTGGACAATGCCCCACCTTTTTGTATATAGTTGTTCATTATGTAGGGTTTTTGTAGGTTTCCTTTCAATGGTTGGGCTCATGGACCCTGGATTAGTACTTTGTATATAGTTCCATAATGGATTTCACTTCATTTGCCATTTTTTTTAACCATGGATCAATGGATTTTTCTTTTTCTTCACTTTGAATTTGATTTGACAGACAGACTCTTTGGACCCATTTGCTTTTGGATTGATTTTTATTCTGGTTTTACACATCTTCTTTTTCCTATTTTGGACATGCAGCTTTTTATTTATTATCTACATTATTGTGTGATTTCATTTCATTCCCTTGCTTTTGTGTCTAATACATTTTTATTTGATACTTCATTGTGTGGTATGCTTTCCTTGGTTCCTGCATGTCACGATGCATGTTTTCCCATTCACTTGCACCCATTGTGTGTGTATGATGGACATGTATTGATGTGCATACTTGCCATTTGGGATGTTTCATGTGATGGGGATTTCAATGTGGGGTGTATGTAATACTTGGTTGTGTGTTTCGACTGGGGTGGCGTGGGTTGGGATTTGGGTGGCCATTAGGCCCATGATTGTGGATCGTGATGACATGTTGTGGGGGACATGAGTGGGGGCCTGCTGGCAGGTGCCCTGCACTGCTGGGGGGTGGGGGTGCAAGGGGACATGAGTGGGACATGAGTGGGGGCCTGCTGGCAGGTGCCCCGCACTGCTGGGGGGTGGGGGTGCAAGGGGACATGAGTCGGCCCTGCCGGCAGGTGCCCTGCACTGCTGCGGGGTGGGTGTGCAAGGGGACATGAGTGGGACATGAGTGGGGGCCTGCTGGCAGGTGCCCCGCACTGCTGGGGGGTGGGGGTGCAGGGGGACATGAGTGGGACATGAGTGGGGGCCTGCTGGCAGGTGCCCTGCACTGCTGGGGTGCAAGGGGACATGAATGGGACATGAGTGGGGGCCTGCTGGCAGGTGCCCCACACTGCTGGGGGGTGGGGGTGCAAGGGAACATGAGTGGGACATGAGTGGGGGCCTGCTGGCAGGTGCCCCACACTGCTGGGGGATGGGGGTGCAAGGGGACATGAGTGGGGGCCTGCTGGCAGGTGCCGTGCACTGCTGGGGGGTGGGGTGCAAGGGGACATGAGTGGGACATGAGTGGGGGCCTGCTGGCAGGTGCCCCGCACTGCTGGGGGGTGGGGGTGCAAGAGGACATGAGTGGGGGCCTGCTGGCAAGTGCCCTGCACTGCTGGGGGGTGGGGGTGCAAGGGGACATAAGTGGGACATGAGTGGGGGCCTGCTGGCAGGTGCCCCGCACTGCTGGGGGGTGGGGGTGCAAGGGGACATGAGTGGGGGCCTGCTGGCAGGTGCCCTGCACTGCTGGGGGGTGGGGGTGCAAGGGACATGAGTGGGGGCCTGCTGGCAGGTGCCCCGCACTGCTGGGGAGTGGGGGTGCAAGGGGACATGAGTGGGGGCCTGCTGGTAGGTGCCCCGCACTGGTGGGGTGTGGGGGTGCAAGGGGACATGAGTGGGGGCCTGCTGGCAGGTGCCCTGCACTGCTGGGGGGTGGGTGTGCAGGGGGACATGAGTTGGTGATCAGTGGTGCAAGCGGACAGGTGGCTTGGCTGGGGTGCATGCCCATGGTGGATGGGCTGCCTGCGGGACATGACCAGGGGTGTGGGGTAATCCCCTGTGGTGTGGTCTGCCTGCAGGAGCCGTGGAGGGTGTAGAGGGAACACCACCTGGGAGGACCCACACTGCCAATTCACGTGTAGGACTCCCTGCGCACCCTAGAAATTCACGTACCCCGCTCTGACAGCTAAATCGCGTGTGAAACTTCCCGCGAACCCCTGAAATACACGTACCCCACTCGCACGGGGCCTATCGCATGTGAAACTTCCTGCGAACGCCATTAATACACGTACCCCACTGTGCATGTCGCTGTCCTTGACCCTGTGACTGCACCATCATGCACCAGCAGGGAGGCCCTGTCCCAGGCCTGTCCGCAGGTAGGGGAGAGTGCCATGTCACCTGCCTCTCCACTACCTGTGGGCGAGGGGTCCCGTGACCATATGGGATCCGTCCTGGTGGGTGTTGCGTTGCGCATGTGTGACATTCGTGATGACGTGCATTGTTCCTGGGTGGAGAACTCACGCCATCACGAAGAGCAGCGTCGTGACGTGGCACTGCT
The DNA here is from genome assembly GCF_040938575.1 of Ambystoma mexicanum. NCBI lineage: Eukaryota > Metazoa > Chordata > Amphibia > Caudata > Ambystomatidae > Ambystoma > Ambystoma mexicanum. The sequence goes on from NC_090934.1 coordinate 477,297,572, forward strand.
GGGAGGGACCCTGGTCGATGGGTTCCTACATGTGACGCGCACTCTGGCGGACCTCTCCTCCTCTGTGGAGGCTATGCGCCGGTCGTTCTCCACATCGTCTTCCGGCCCAGATTCCACCAGGGCCCCCTGTGGACCTGGCCTGACCAACACAGCCAGCTTGGTGGAGATCCCATCCCTTCCACAGTCGGGAGTTGGCGGTCCAGCAGGGGTGGACACCACAACTGGAGACCAGCAGATAGAGCATGTGCAGGCACCATCGGACAGGGCACATGGACAGCAGCAGCAGCAGGAGCAGGCTGTAGGTGAGAGCAATGATGGCTCAGGGCATTCAACATCGGAGGGGCAGGCATCGGCCATAGGGCAGGAGTACCCAGGAATGGGAGTGTCTTCCGTGTGGCTGCGGTTAGGCCAGCAGATAGGTGCGGAGCGGCGGCGGGCAGAAGAGGCGCGGCTCACGATGGTCAGGGCGGAGAACTCCATGCGTAGGGCCCTGAGGCGGGCCGAGTGCCTCAAGGCCATTCGCAGGGACCTCGAGATCCAGATGTCATCGTCCCTGCGAACCCTCGGGGCCATGGAAGAGGACCGCCTCTGGGACATCGAGCAGGAGTTCGATGATGCCGTGGCCCGGGACATCAACAAGTGAGCCGTTGGACTTGCCCGCTGCCCTTGTAAATAGTTAGTTAGTTAGTATTAGGTTTCCTTTTGTTTTTTCTTTATTTTGGACCACTTGGACAATGCAGCACATTTTTGTATATAGTTTTTTTTATTAGGTAGTAGTTTTTGGTAGGTTTAATTTCTTAAATTGGGCTCATGGACCCTGGATTTTTCAATTGTACATAGTTCTTCATTGGATTCATCTTTTTTAATAATTTTTTTGTATTCACTATGGAGCAATGGTTTTTACTTTTTATTTTCCCTTGGATTTGCTTTTTGGGACTGTGACTTTGAACATTTCATTTTGGATTTCTTTTGCTTATGTTTTCTTGATTTTAATTATTTATCGGACATGGACCATTTCTTTTGTTATTCCCATTGTTGTGTGTTTAATTTGATTTACGTTCATGTTATCTTTAATATATATTTTTTTACACTTGCATTTGTGGTATTATCTCATTGGTTTCATGCATGTCATGATATGGGTTTTGACATTCACTTGCACCCATTGTGTGTGTGTGACGGACATGTGTTCATTTACAAACTTGCCATTGGGGTTGTATCATGTAATTGGCATTTCTATGTGGGTGGATACAATACTTGGGTGGGTCTTTGGGCTGTGGAGGCTGGCCATAAGGGCCAGGGATCTAGATTGTGATGACGTGTTGGCTGGGGGACATGTGTCGGGGCCTGCTGACAGGTGCACTGCACTGCTTGGGGGTTGGGCTGCAGGGGACATGTGTGGGGGCCTGCTGGCAGGTGCCCTGCACTGCTGGGGGGTGGGGCTGCAAGGGGACATGAGTGGGACATGAGTGGGGGCCTGCTGGCAGGTGCCCTGCACTGCTGGGGGATGGGGGTGCTGGCGGACATGAGTGGGGGCCTGCTGGCAGGTGCCCTGCACTGCTTGGGGGGTGGGGGTGCAAGGGGACATGAGTGGGGGCCTGCTGGCAGGTGCCCTGCAATGCTGGGGGGTGGGGGTGCAAGGGGACATGAGTGGGACATGAGTGGAGGCCTGCTGGCAGGTGCCCTGTACTGCTTGGGGGTGGGGGTGCAAGGGGACATGAGTGGGGGCCTGCTGGCAGGTGCCCCTGACTGCTGGGGGTGCTGGGGGACATGAGTGGGAAATGAGTACAGGCCTGCTGGCAGGTGCCCCTCAGTGCTGGGGGGTGGGGGTGCTGGGGGACATGAGTGGGACATGAGTGGGGGCCTGCTGGCAGGTGCCCCTGACTGCTGGGCGGTGAGGGTGCTGGGGGACATGAGTGGGGGCCTGCTGACAGGTGCCCTGCACTGCTTGGGGGTGGGAGTGCAAGGGGACATGAGTGGGACATGAGTGGGGGCCTGCTGGCAAGTGCCCTGCACTGCTGGGGGGTGGGGGTGCAAGGGGACATGAGTGGGACATGAGTGGGGGCCTGCTGGCAGGTGCCCTGCACTGCTGGGGGGTGGGGGTGCAAGGGGACATGAGTGGGGGGCTGCTGGCAGGTGTCCTGCACTGCTGGGGGTGGGGGTGCAAGGGGACATGAGTGGGGGCCTGCTGGCAGGTGCCCCTCAGTGCTGGGGGCTAGGGGTGCAAGGGGACATGAGTGGGACATGAGTGGGGGCCTGCTGGCAGGTGTCCTGCACTGCTGGGGGATGGGGGTGCTGGCGGACATGAGTGGGGGCCTGCTGGCAGGTGCCCTGCACTACTTGGGGGCTGGGGGTGCAAGGGGACATGAGAGGGGGCCTGCTTGCAGGTGCCCTGCACTGCTGGGGGGTGGGGGTGCAAGGGGACATGAGTGGGGGCCTGCTGGCAGGTGCCTCTCAGTGCTGGGGGTGGGGGTGCAAGGGGACATGAATGGGACATGAGTGGGGGCCTGCTGGCAGGTGCCCCTGACTGCTGGGGGCAGGGGGTGCTGGGGGACATGAGTGCGGGCCTGCTGGCAGGTGCCCTGCACTGCTTGGGGGCAGGGGGTGCAAGGAGACATGAGTGGGGGCCTGCTGGCAGGTGCCCTGCACTGCTGGGGGTGGAGGTGCAAGGGGGTAATGCGTTGGTGATGACTACTGCAAGGTGACATGTGGCTTGGCTGGGGGGGCATGGTGGATGGGCTGCCTGCGAGACATGACCAGGGGTGCAGGGTAGTCCCCTGTGGTGTGGGCTACCTGCAGGGGCTGTGGAGGGTGTAGAGGGAACACCTGGGAGGACCCACACTGGCAATTCACGTGTAGGACTCCCCTGCACCCCCGAAATACACGTACCCCACTCGCACAGGGCCTATCGCGTGTGAAACTTCACGCGCACCCCAGAAATACACATACCCTGCTGAAATCGCGTGTTAAACTTCCCCGCTCAGCAGAAATACACGTACCCTGTTGAAATCGCGTGTGGAACTTCCCGTGCACCCCAGAAATACACGTACCCTGCTGAAATCGCGTGTTAAACTTCCCTGCACCCCAGAAATACATGTACCCTGCTGAAATCGCGTGTGGAACTTCCCGCGCACCTCAGTAATACAAGTACTCTGCTGAAATCGCGTGTTAAACTTCCCCGCACCCCAGAAATACACGTACCCTGCTGAAATCGCGTGTGGAACTTTCCGCGCACCCCAGTAATACACATACCCTGCTGAAATTGCTTGTTAAACTTCCCCGCACCCCAGAAATACACGTACCCTGCTGAAATCGCGTGTGGAACTTCCCGCGCACCGCAGTAATACACGTACCCTGCTGAAATCGCGTGTTAAACTTCCCTGCACCCCAGAAATACACGTACCCTGCTGAAATCGCATGTGGAACTTCCCGCGCACCCCAGTAATACACGTTCCCCGCTTGGCGTTTGCTGTTTGGCAGCCCTGTATACTGGTCCAGGGTTAGCGCACCCCTTTGCGCTGAATTGGGAATTTTTATGGCTTTTCCTTGCGCAAGGGCGTTCTTGGGGGCGTAACTGGCCCTGCTGCAGGGTTGCTGCGCCACTCTGCGCCACGGCTGGTTTTGGAGGCTAAAATCCATGAATACGCTGTGCGCGTAAATCGATTTTAGCACACGCGGCTGGCGCAGACATTCGCACGCGCACACTGTGCGCCAGCCGCGTGCGCCACTTTTGTGCGAAATTCTATGAATCACCCTCAGCGTCTCTTGCCCAACCATTCACTTTCTAAAGAGATTCAGCCTGGAGCTCGACTGTGCTACCAAAAGGTGAACAAAGGAGCTTGATGGCGTCTTGTATGGCAGTTCAGAGAGAGTGGGATGAGCAACTGAGCCACCATGGAGTTCATATATTGCTCGTAAGGCACTTGCCAGCCATCACGTTTGGAACCCTCATAGCCACTGCTTTGATTCAGGTTGTTTTATTTTATCTTGCTGAAAGAAACAAAAACGAAATAAAATGCATAATCAACAATACAACACTGTTGGCAGTACAATGTTACTGGTCAACCAGCATTTAATGTTCCTCTTCAAGCTGGTCTGTGTTCAAGTTGACTCAATTTGAATCTTCAAATAGTTTGATTAGTTACAACCCCCATTGTTTAGATAGGTTTGAATATGATTCGGCCCCTCATTTCTTTAAAAAATATATATAAACCTTTATGGAGTTTTCAGTTGAGAGAAACATAACATTACATCATACTCGGAGTACATATTCAAATTTCCAAACCGCAATACAGAAAGACCATTTCGTGAAATATAATATTTTACGTCAACCAACGATGAAGTCAATACATCAGGAGTATTGGCGCACACCTAGTTTATCGGACAACTGCTGGGAAGAGGACAATTACAGAGTTGTTTCCATATAACCAGAGATATGCAGTGCAGCAGCATAATAGAAGGTTGCCGGCTTAACTGGAAGTATGAATAAACAAGGACCAAATGTACTTCAGACAAGCCGTGGGGGAGAGGGTTGGGGGAAGGGGGGAGTTCTCTGTGCACTTCTTTGCATTCCTTAGCCTAAGATAATTCTGAAACCCAGAAAGCAATTGTATGAGCAGAGAAACACACCCAAATCACATGCAATTTGACTTCATGCCACAAGGAAAGCCAGATTCACAAAATTAGCCGGATTTTTGACAATTTTGAAAGGAATACCCAGTAGGAGAAGTTTAGTGGTTCGGGGGATATTTCAATTATCACCATATTGGATACTTTCCAGGTAACGTCTCCCCAAAAGGAGCGAACCTTCGGACGAGTCACGACAAGGTGGACAAAGTCAGCATCTTGGCCTTCGCATTAAGGGCAAGCACCTGTGGAAGATGCGTCAAGATTTTGAAGACTTAATCAGCGTGTACTATGCCCAGTGTAAAAATGTGAATTGCAATATGCCGTATAGGTAATTAAAGGACACTTTCTTAGCTTAAATGAACATGTGCTCCCACAAGTCCTCCTCTATTGGATGTACTAAGTCTTCTTTCCATTGACACTTGGCAGACGTGACTCTGTGTTTCCACCCGTTCATCACAATTTTGTACAAGTTGGATACTAATGACATTGAGTTTAGTGACCTGGAGGGATAAGCCAGAGCGCCATACAATTTCTAAGCGGTTTCGACTTGGATTCTAAAATAAAGCATCATGTTGTGAAAGAGCAGCCACCCATTACTTAAAATCGAGTAACATGGATACAAAACCCATTCTCCTAAAGGTTGTTTAACGTTACACTGCCTAGCTTCTCGAGTACCTTGGTGATGCCTGCATTATACGTGAATGGTAAAACCATAGAACAATAAAGAGCTGATTGTTTTAACCTTGTATATAATGCATGAATGGTCCAGTTGGTGTTATCAACTGTGTTAAATTCCTGAACTTTTGCTCTAGGCTTAGCCAATAGAGCGCTCTCCAGAGCATCAGGAAGTGCAAGGAAATGTTCTAATTTCCCATTCTGATTTGTGGTAGGGGAAGAGTACCTAGGAGCTGCCTGCTAAGCCATTGCCACCTAGGTGTACACCACCGGATCCAAAACAAGTAGCCTACTGAGGATGTAAGGGAGAGTCAAGACATCCCATTTAACTGTAGCTGGATTTTAGCCACAAACAAGTTCCCTAAATACTTTTCATTCCATTTCTTTAGGAAGGGAGAAAGGAATCTAATTGGAATGTTTGCAAAGATGTACACACATTAAGGCAGAAACACCATTTGTATAATGGAGATTTGAGCCAGTCATGTTAGTTGAAGTTCAACCCATCACTGAACAAGCCTTTTAACCTCTGAGAGAAGAGGGACACAGTTTAGCTGAATTCCTTTTTCGGGGATCTAGCTATGCCTATACCCAGGTATATGACCATCTTGTGTAACCATTTGAAACCAAGAGGTTCCCCTACAATTAGGAGTAGATTTATTAAGTGGCAGCAGTTCGAATTTACTCCAGTTGATATTCAGTCCTAATTAACATCCAAACTCTTCAATTTCATTCATAATTGGGATGAGATTAATTGAAGGGTATATAATAATAGATTGTCTGCATATAAGAGAGCAACACAGATTGAGTATATAGCAGAAGACCCTGATTACCATGATCTTCCCTATACAGACAAGAGGCTCAATAGTCAGGGAGAATAGGCTTGGTGCAAAAGGGCCTCCATGTTGAATTCCATTACATAGCTCAAATGTGGGTGTGGCTATTCCATTAGTAAAGACCCTGGCCATAAACGGAGTGTTGATTAATGTAATAAAGGCTATGAAAAAAAGCTGATACCAATACGGGATAGCACAGTTAACATTAGTCCCACTCAAAGGAATTGGATGTCTTCTCTGCGTCTAATATCGCAGCTGCTGCATTAATTCGTGGGTCCAAAAGTGAGAGCATATTAAAACATTCTCTTAAATTGGAAGAGGTCGACCTGCCTGGTATGAACCCAGGTTGACTGGGTAGGACCTTTAGCGGTAACAGTTGAGTAGCGGGCGGGCTAAGATTTTGGCAAGAATTGTATTATCTAAGTTTCGCATAGATAACGGCAGATAGGATTTGCAGATTCTGGCGTCCATATTAGGCTTTGGAAACACCATGCTAAATCTTGTCCGTGTGGAGGAATTAAGTAGGCAGTCTGCTAATGCTTCATAGATTGCACAGTTTATGAGCTAAAAGATCAATGAGGCTTTTGTAAAATTCTGTAGTTATACCGTCAGGTCCAGGTTTTTTGCCAGACAGCATCTTCATTATCCTCCCATGAATTTCTGCCATCCCAATAGGAGCATTCAACACCTCTCTGTGCTCATCGGTAAGCCATACCAATTCTGCACGGTCGAGATAAGAGTGAATTTGGGTAATAGTCATACCCGACCTAGATGTGTACATCGATTTATAATAGTCTAAGAATGCTGGTAGAAGAGCCAATCATCAGACCTTCCTTGGCTAGCATAGCATGAATCTCATTAGAGATCTTCCCTCTATGTACAGCCACACGGGTAAGTGCCCTGGTCTTTCCCCTTCACTACATCTATGTGCCTTATTGTGTCTGTCCACAAACTTAGTTTTCCTATCCGCAAGCTTCCGGAATTGGTCCAGCACTTCTCTAATCAGAGCCGCCATAGATTCATCTTACGTGTGTTCATGATCAGACTCCAGCCTGTCCTATGCTATTTAGTTCGCTATGTGCAGACCTAATAACTCCAATTTCTTTGATTATGGAAATTCCCTGAATAAATATCTTAAACGTTTTGCACAATGTGGTACATTGTACAACAGAAACTTGATTCATTTGAAAGAGAGATTCAATTTACTAAATTATTTTCTTGAATGCTATGAATGTTAACAATTGATATGATATGGCATTTATAATGCGCCTATACACAAGTACTTCAAGGCGTGACGAGGCAAGGGAGGGGGAACAGAGGGAATTGAAATGTAAACCTCCAGGTGCGATAAAAATATGGATAAATGGTATTTTCAGCATCAGATGCAGTGGAGAATGGTCTGACAGTGTCATAAGCAGGATTTGACAGACCGACATTGACAACGCAATCACTGGTGTAGCAAGACATAAATCTATCCCTGAAGAAGAATCATGTGTAGAGGAATCAAAGTTGGATTCCCGTTCATTGCAACAATGTTTATGCCACAAATCAATCAATGCTAATTGGTCTATAAAGTAAATGAGCTGCTTCGAAGAATGGAGATGTGCCCATCTGGCTGATAATGCTCTATCAACACTATCATCATTTCACATCCAACAAATTATCTACATTTCAGAAAAATAGACGAAAAGAAATCTGGTGTTTCAGTATTTGGAGCGTAAATATTAACTAACACCACGAGAGAGCCAACGATTGTGCCAGCAACAATAACAAATCAACCATCAAGGTCAACTTTGAACCAATGCACTATAAATGTAATGCTACAGTGAATTGGGATAATGTCCCCACAAGAATAACAAGAGTATCCTTCCTAGTGAAGATGTGCAGTGCGTTTTCTTTAACTCTTTAATTATACTCAAAAGTAAACTATACCACATATGAACATTCACAATGAACGGAAACAAATATGGATAACTGACACAGTGCTTTTTCGACAGAACATATGTCTCAGCCATTCTACGAAGAGCTTTGTAAGCCTTACACCACTGGAGGATCCCCTGAAAAGCAACATTCAGTCTAACCTGAGGACCTGCTAGTGAGGTTGTAAACCATTTCAGTCACTCAGACAAAAGTGCAGTACCGGAAGAGGCACATTGAGGGGCACTGCAGTATTCTCATCTATAAAAGTGATTGGGTCGCCAGACTATCATCTGTGTGTGTTCAGTACTATCAAAGGACCGATGACACAATATTGCACTAGACATTCAAAGCTTAACCCATAGGGATTGTATGAAGACCAATTGCGGCTCACCAAAAATTTGCTCTGTGGCCTGGACGGAAGGGCAGTGTGAATTTGTTCAAATATGCCAGAGCGGGCTTGTTATAGTGGGTCGTTCCATCAGAGTTATGGTGCTGTCGCCTTTGGAGATCACGATATGAAGGAACTATGTCTTCTTCCTTAATTTCCCACTGCCTTCTCAGTGATTCTAGTTAGGTTTAGCGGGGGAGGAGCAGTTGTTGTGTGGTCAAGCCTGTGTGTGGCAGCAATTTCCCACACCTTGTATGTCATCATCAATATCAGGCTTATAGTCACCACTGTGTGCCTGGTCTTGTCTTTGGATGAGTCGTTCGCTGCCGGGTATCTTTGGGCAGTGGGTCACTGCCTCCTCCTGGGGACCCATTCATTTTCTGGAGCCATCTTCCGTGCAGGGGATCGTTATGAAGTGATGGGTCTGTTAGTCTCAAAAGTAGCCTACGGGGTAACAGGGCGACACACATCTTGTTTATTCCAAGCTAGGCAGCCACGACATCAGGCACCGGCGCACACGTATCTCTAACTGCTTGTCCCATCCGAATCTCTGGGCACACCCCCAGATTCAGTAGGTCTTTTAACTGTGGTCACAGGAAGATGCAATGGGCCCTGGGCACATAAAAGTCCCAGGATATGTAGACAAGAGACAGAGCTCTCTCAGTTAGCGGCCATCTTGCTTGACTGCTTAATAGCACCCCCCTGACCCCCAACACCATAACCCCGCCCACTCAATTCAGACGATCCTTATCTGGAACACACCATAATCTCCAAACATCTGTGCCATGTTTCAGAACTCTGCCAATTTTTTTTATTACTGCCTGTAAATATTCTGTTGAAGTATATATTGTAGACAACAATACTTCTATTTTCTGGCACTTGCCTATCTGTTTGGTGACTGTGTCTTAGTTTTTCTTTTAGGACAACCTTAGGGCTTAATGATGAAGTAAGTGCTTTCGGGTGTATGACATTATTTCCGGGAGCTGATGTAGAGCAACATCCACTGCAAAACACATAGGCGCTCGTTCTTTTATGTGTGCAACACTGTAGTTGTGCATTCGCATGCTTATTTAATGTGAGAAGCGTTTTTAAGTAGTCACTCACGCTCTTGTTATAACTTACAACTTGAGATTCAGGTGTTGGTGGAAAATGCTCAGAAAGATATGATATCATATTTGCAGTTGTGATACATGTTGCCCTGATTTATGAACCTCTCCCATTGCCATCATTCAATATGTATGTATTAATTAGTGTTGCAGGGTTAGTGTCTCTTTAAGAGAGAGACAGAGTCACGTAGGCCAGACCACGTCACTCGTGATGTAAGGGGGAAGGAGAAGGGATAGAGAACTTCACTTCCTTCTTGTACGTGCAATAAAGAAGACCTACATCCATTATTCGGCGTGTCTCTCCTTATTGTGTGAGGCCTCAGAGGTTTAACAACTGGCGACGAGTCTGCTCCTAGACCGCCGAGTTCCTCCTCCTCCTTTCGCATGAGCGATCCCGCTCCAGTGCATCCTGCCAGCTGATCCCGGCCGGCTCCGATGAGCGCCTGATCCCAGGCCCTGCCTTCCTCCTCCTCCTTCCCCCAAGGCCGCTAAGAGTCCATGCGTGCCGGCCGGGGACTGCAGCTACACGCTGCCCACCTCCTCCTACCAGAGACGTACCGCATGGCAATCCGCCAGCGGTTTTGACATGCTGCTGACCTCTTCCGCTGCTGAGAGCGCACACGTGGTGCGCACTACACAGAGACCGCGGCAACCCGACAGCGGTCACAACGAATGCCTGCAGCCATGGACAAAGCGGATTAAAGAAACAAAAAATAATAATTAAAGAAACTCAGGTGGGTGGTGCCCACTCTTCCCCCACTGCTACATAACAACAATAATAAAGGGGATAATACAAGTGAAGACCCCGCGAGAGTGTGTGATAACCCAAAAGTATCCTACCCTGACCACCTCACAGGACACAAGCTACAGAAAGGCACGAAGGAACCTGTCAGGTGTCAAAGGACACGCACGCACTCGCAGTACCATCAGACCACAGCCTACAGAAGTGACAACAGCCGTCCTCAGCACCAGGGCGACCACCACCACCATGAGCTCTCCACCAGTGCAACAAGCTCCAACGCCTCCGGCCCCCACTGGGACCACTGCTGTCACTGCCTGGCGCATGCCACTCCCTTTCTCCATGATGCCACAGGCTGACAAAGGTCCGAGGTGGGTGGAATGTCTAGAAGACTTCAATACCTTTATTGCAGCTGCAGGCGAAGAGAACTCACCGAGATTACGCAGCATGTTCCTCAATCTAGTAGGGAATGAAGTCAAAATACTTATTAAGACCATCCCAGCTGCTGAACACACTGACTTTCCAGCGCTAATCACAGCTCTGAACAAGAGGCTAGTGATCGAGCCCAACAGGGATTACGAAAGGTATGTGTTTAATCAATGTACCCAAAGAATTGATGAAACAGTGGATGACTTCATCACTCGCCTAGGAATAAAAGGTGCACACTGTCAATTCCATGTCTTCTCGCTAGTTGAGACCATCCGCCTACGAGTTATTGAGGGATGCGTGTCTCAAGCCCTAAAAAAGCAACTCCTCAAGAAGCCACTCACCATTGAAGAGGTCAGTGAGATGGCCAGAATCCTAGAAAGGGTCGATAAGCAATTAACACAGATAGCGGGCAGCACCTCAGCTAAACAAGGCAAGAGCAAAACGATAGCGGCAATACAACCAAGCAACACAAGAACAACAGATAGACCTTCCAGCAGCAGCTACATGACAACGCCAAGAACACAGCGACAGTGTTACCGCTGTGGGATGGCTTTTCCCCATGCAGGGACTGTTCTGCTTAATTTATGCTTAGTTCAAAATGGCGCGGACGTGCAATGCATTCTGGGAGCGCTCAGAGCCATGTTGGATATTTACTTCACTCCGCAGTGAAAGGCTGCACACATTTTGCTGAAGTGTTAGATTCACAGTGCTGAGACAAACATGCTTTTTCAAACTTGGTATGCAGTCAAGGCCATTTCTGCTGGGAAAAGCTAACATTGTTATGGCTTGCTACTGTTATCTGTGGAGCATGTTTTTAGAGCAGGGAGGCCCTGCGTTCCTTGGGGGAGCTCTCGATTGACCCAGCTGGCAACCGACGGCTGTTCCTCAACTGCGCAGGTGCAATTCCTGAAGGTTTGAGAATTAATTCCTTTTTTTTGGAGTTCCTATATATGCGGAAACCCGGAGGGGTCAGGTGAGACTTCAGCCAGAGAAGGACGCTCCGTCTGGCCTTCCTGTGAGCTGTAGCACTCTCTTCCTGGCTGCCCCTCGGAGTCTTCCAGCCACTTCTGGACGAGATGAGGACAAGAATTACTCTCACAGTGATGTATTTCTTTTGACTTCTTTACTTCTTCTGTGATCTATGTCCATGTTCGTTTTATGAGTTATTTCTATGTACTTGTAATCTTTGAATAAATAGCCGTAAAGAGCTGATTATCTTCTAAAGAGTGCGTGGCTGTGAGTTATTGTGTCTGTCTGTTTATGGGTTGAAGTATTTGCTCTATAATTGCATTGGTGATTTATGGTAGTTCCGTGCACTTTTAGAGGAGAGCAATACAGGGACCTGTCCCGCGCTCTCCCAAAGATGTGGAAACTGCAGCAGGGAAGGCCATTTCCAGTCGGTCTGCAGAGAAGGCAGACCTTTTCCCACACCACGAATGCCTGTGACCCCGCAATACAAGACATTCAACAGACACCCACAAGTGCAGTTTTATCAAATGCGTCCATATAAGCAAAATGCAAGAAGATACATCAGAGTGGTCGAGGACATCTACCCGGAAGCTGAGACACATGACAATGAGACAAACGACCAGGTCTCACACATAAGAGACGAATATGACGGACCACCATCACAACCGGAACTACTACGGAATAGAACAGTAACTACGAAGTTGACCAATATGACCAATATTCTCAAGACGAATATGTCAATCTCATTATGGATGAAAGAGAAGCATGAAAAGCACCCAAGATACCTGTGGAAATAAGTGGTAAACACTTCTGTTTCCTAGCCGACTCGGGAGCCATCGTAAACATGATGGGTGAAAAGGAGTTTCACCAGATCCCAGAGAAACCAGTCTTAACACCATGTGCCTCCAAGATATTCCAGTGGGGTGCAGATGTCCCTCTACAAGCCATTGGCTCATTTGGACGTCGGCTCATCCATGGTGATCACTCCACGACGACCATCATTCATGTCATTCGAAGTCCAACAAGGGGAGATGCCTCCTGAGCTATCGGACCGCCACCTGCCTAGGACTCATAGACATACATGTCCAAGATAGTGACACAAACCGCTCAACAGCACCAGCACCCGACACAAGAGACCACATATACAATTTGCGGAACTGGCCTTTGCAAGTCGGTGCCATAACAAAAGAGACCATAATGAGCGAATTTCCACTCCTATGTAAGGGTCTAGAAAAGATAAAGGGCATGCCCGTGAAACTACATATTGATCCAGCAGTCCGACCCGTTCCACAACATCCAAGAAGAGTTGGATTTCATCTGCAAGCAGCGGTGTCGGCTGAACTCAGACAACTACTGGAAGACTGAATCATTGAACCGGCATCAGGCCCAAGCCCGTGGGTCTCGGCTATAGTGATTGTGCCGAAGGACGGAGGGCAACTCATACTCTGCGTAGACATGCGAATGGCCAACACTGCCATCCAGAGAGAGCGACACCCAGGCCCAAGGATTGAGGACATGATAGTCAAACTCAATAAATTGATCCTCTTCTCCAAACTTGACTTCAATCAAGGATACCACCAGATGGTACTTCACCCGGAATCGAGAGGCATCACCACCTTCGCCACCCACGATGGTCTCTTCCACTACAAACGCCTACATTTTGGCATATCGTCTGCTGTGGAAATCTTTCATGAAGCCATCAGGCAAGTCATTCAACCGATAAGAGGAGCACTGAACGACAGTGACGACATCCTCGTGTATGGACGATCGAAAGAGGAGCATGACGCAGCCCTTCGTGCCATCTGCAAGGCCATCCAAGAGGCAGGTCTCACTCTCAAAGTCGACAAATGCCGATTCAGCAAGTCCAAATTAAAATTCTTTGGCCACATCTTCTCTGCGGAAAGCATGACCCCTGATCCCGACAAGGTCTCCACAACCTTCAACCTGCAGGAGCCCAGACAAGTCGCGGAAGTCAGAACATTTCTTGGTATGGCAGGATATTGCGCCAGGTATATTCTGCACTACGCCACCATCACAGAACCCCTCAGGAGGTTGCTCCAGAAAGACATCATTTTTGTGTGGTCCGCGGAATGTCAAGATGCATTCGACACCATCAAACAGTCCCGAGCCGAGGCCAGGAAACTCGCCTACTTGGACCCGGAATGGCATACCGAAATCATAGTGGACGCAAGTACAGTAGGACTAGGGGCCATACTGGCACAAACCAATGGAGTTGACGCCCACCCGAGATATGTTGTACCATACGCTAGCAGGGCGCTGGCAACCCTTGAGTCAGCATACTCTCAAGCCGAAAAGGAGAGTTTGGCAGCTGTATGGGCGTGTGAACATTTCCATAACTTTGTGATAGGCAAAAAGTTCACCCTCATCACCGATCACCAGGCCCTACTATCACTATTTGGGAACCCCAGAACAAAGATGCCCCACCAGGATAGAACGATGGGGCATTCGACTCCAAGAATATGACTATCAGATCATCCATCGTTGGGGGGGGTGAAAACAACCCGGCTGACTATTTATCCAGACACCCCACAGGCAAGCCAGTGCCACGACCTGGAGACGTTGAGTACATCAGCTACGCCACCACGAATGCGCCTCCCCCAGCGATCTCACTGGAATCCATCGCCTCAGCCGCAGACCCCTCCATGGCCCTGGCGATCAGTCTCACTGAAAACAATAGGTGGAAAGACTATCGACGGGCGCTATTGACACATCCAGGAGCATGCAGAGACGAACTAGAGAGACTACCAAAAGTGCACGCGGAATTGGCTGTAATAGACAACTCCATACTCCTGCGGGGATGCAGACTGGTGGTCCCAGCCACCCTACGTTCAGAAGTCATCAAGACGGCTCACGAGGGACACCGCGGCGCAGACAACACCAAACTGCAGCTACGTTGCCACGTATGGTTCCCCTTCCTGGATGCCATGGTGGACCGGTGGGTAAAAAACTGTGTAGCGTGCCAATGCACGGCCAGAGCTGAAGCTCCTATACCACTGCAGCCAACACAGATCCCGGAACACCCATGGGAAAAGGTTGCAGTAGACTTTTTTACGGACCACTCGAATCAGGTGAATACCTACTGTTATTCATCGATGAACACTCCAGGTTACCGATTGTAACGTGGTCCACATCCGCAGCATTTGCTCAAGTAGCCGCCGTCTTCGATGAAGTAGTGAGCGAATGGAAAATACCAGAAGTCATCAAATCAGACAATGGTCCGCCATTCAGCGGGCATGAATTTTCAACATTCGCCAAATACCTAGGGTTCAGACACCAGAAAATCACCCCTCGCTGGCCCCAGGCCAATGGGATGGCCGAAAGGTTCATGGCCTCCATCAAGAAGACCCTACAGGGAGCCCGAATCGAGAATGTTGATCGCCATCAAGCACTATGCTGCATGCTTCGCGACTACCGCAATACGCTGCACGAGGCCACAAACAAGACCTCAGCAGAACTCATGGTGAAGTACCAAGTTCGCACAAGAATCATAAGACATCCAGTAAGCCAGCCAGAAGCAGATCCTGAGATCTTAAGAAGAGATACAGAGCGGAAGGAAAAAGCTTGCATAGAGACAGATGAAAGAAGAGGGGCACGACCGAAAGAACTTCAGATCGGAGATGAAGTGCTAGTACAACTAACAATGGTCTTGAAGACCGACTCTTGGTTAGCCCCAAACCCTCTCCAAGTTACCGCTGTAAAAGGAACCATGGTGACGGCTGCAAACGAGGAGAAAGAAATAACTCGAAATAGCGTGCTATTTAAGCATGTTGTGATGAACGAAAGTGGGAAACTCCCCCCTCCAGATCAGGATCCAGAGCCAAATGATGTCAGAGACAGACTATGGACTCCCCCAAGGTTCTCACACCGACCGGAAATGAAGAGAGCGGATCGACCAGAGGCAAACTCCGATGAAGGCACATGCAGCCGGCCTCAGAGGGTCATGAAGAAGCCAGCACCTTTAGTTGAAGAATGCTGATAGCGAAGCAAGGACATTTGTCTGGGGTGTTGTTGCAGGGTTAGTGTCTCTTTAAGAGAGAGACAGAGTGACGTGGGCCAGACCACGTGACTCGTGATGTAAGGGGGAGGGAGAAGGGATAGAGAACTTCACTTCCTTCCTGTACATGTAATAAAGAAGATGTACAACCATTACTTGGCGTGTCTCTCCTTAATGTGTGAGGCCTCAGAGGTTTAACAAATAGGATGTGTCAATTTCACCCAGTGAATAATCAATGATGCGGTTTCTGTCCGTTAGCCTTGTGATACTGGCAGATGGTCTGTACAGCTCAGGGCTATTTGGGAGGTGCAGATATGGTTCTACCTATGGTCACTGGTGCCCCAGCATGCACACATATTTATCTAAAGTCAGACTAGGGCTTACAAAAACACCAAATTGACTTTTGGTAGCAAGACTGTATGGTCAGGCTGTATACTTTTTAAGACAGATTGACAGACTCATGTTACAGCATAGCACACACATGGAACTACATTAAATAACAAGCTTGGAAAAGCAAATAGTGTTGGTGTGTACTGCTGCATCTTTGCATGTTTCATTTATAGGCACAATGGTGCAAGGAGAAGAGTGCAAACTTTCAAAGGAGGACGCGATAAGGGGTGCGGGTGTGCATAAACATGAGAAGGAAGAGAGTGGAGGTAGGGTGGGGATAGAGAGAGTGTGCAGTGGGTGATTATAGAGCGAGTGCGGTCATAGAGTGGACGTGTGGGGGCAGAGAGAGAGTGGGGGTAGAGAAAGTGGGGGTTGGGTGGGGTAGAGAGAGTGGCGGAAGGGTGTCTGGGTGGGGTAGAGAGAGTGGGTGTAGGATGGGTGGGGTAGAGAAAGTGGGGTTAGGGTGGGTGTGGGTAGTGAGATTGGAGGTAGGGTGGATGTGTGGGAGTATAGGGAGTGGAGGTAGGGTGGGTGGGTCTAGAGAGAGTTGAGGTAAGGTTGTTGTGGGGGTAGAGAGTCGAGGTACGGTGTGTGGGGGCTAGAGACCATTGGTGTAAGGTGGATGGGAGGGCACAGAGAAAGTGGAGGTAGGTTGGATAGGTGGGGATAGGGAGAGTGTAGTTAGGGTTGGTGGGAGAAGGGAGAATAGAGGTTGGGTAGGTGGGGGTAGGGAGAGTGAGGGTAGGATTGGTGGTGTAGGGTAGGGAGAGTGGGTGTATGGTGGTTGGGTGGGAGTAGAGAGAGTGGAGGTAGGGTGGGTGGGTCACGGTAGAGAGAGTGAAGTCAGGGTGGCTGGGGGTAGAGAGAGTGGAGGTAGTGGGAGGTGGGTGGTGGTAGAGAGAGTGGGGGTAGGGTGGTTTGATGGGGGTAGCAGGGCAGATGGGGTAGAGAGCATAGGGATTGGGTGAGGGTAGAGAGAGTGGGAATAGGATGGGTGGCTAGAGAGAGTGGGGATAGCGTGGGTGGGAGGTGGTAGAGAGAGTGGGGTTTGGGTGGGTGGGGGTAGAGAGCCTGGGGGTATGGTGGGTGGGTGGAGTTGGAGAGAATGGAGCATGGTGGATGGGGTAGAGATTGTGGGTAGGGTGGATGAGTGGAGAGAGAGTGAGGGTAGGGTGGGTGGTTGTAGAGAGACTGTGGGTTGGGTGGGTTGGGGTAGCGAGAGTGGGGGTAGGGTGGAAGGGGCAGCTAGAGTGAGAGTAGGGTGGGGTAGAGTGGGTGGGGTAGAGACCATGGGGGTAGGGTGGATGAGTGGTCATAGAGCGAGTGGAGGTAGGGTGGATAGGTGGGGTTAGGGAGACGGGAGGTTGGGTAGGTGGGGCTAGAGAAAGTGGGGATAGGATTGGTTGGGGTAGGGAGAGTGGAGGTACAGTGGTTGGGTGAGAGTAGAGAGAGTGAAGGTACGGTGGGTGGGCGCTTGGGAGTAGAGAGAGTGCAGTGTGTGGGTGGCAGTATAGAGTGGGGGTAGGGTGGGTGGATGGGGTAGAGAGGTTGGTAGAGAGTGGGGTTAGGGTGCATGGTTGTGGGCAGTAGAGTGCATGGGGGTAGGGAGCATAGGGATTGGGTGAGCGGGGAGGGTAGAGAGGGTAGAGTTAGGGTGGGTGGGTATAGTTAGAGAGAGTGGAGTACGGTGGGTGGGGTAGAGAAAGTGGGGGCAGGGTGGGTGGAGAGAGTGAGGGTAGGGTGGGTGCGTGGAGAGAGTGTGGGGGTAAGCTGGGTTGGGTTAGGGAGGGTCAGAGTAGGGTAGGTGGGGTACAGAGACTCATGGTAGGTTGGGTGGAGGTAGAGAGGCCAGGGGTAGGTGGGTTGCGGTAGAGAGCGTGGGGGTAGGGTAGGTGGGGGTAGAGAGATCAGGTGTAGGGTGGGTTGGGTAGAGAGAGTGGAGGAGTATTGGTGGGGATAGAGAGAGTGAGGGTAGGGTACAGTGGGTGGGGTAGAGATCATGGGGTAGGGTGGATGGGTGGGTATGACAAATCTACTTCTGGGGCAGCAGTGGTCCAGGGATGAATGTGTGTGCGGATCAGCCCCACACCTCTAGTACACCAGAAGGGATTTGAACAGATTTGAAACACAAGTCAATTATAAACCTCCTTGTCCAATTTTGGTAACATGGAAGGGACAGCAGGCTTATCTCTGCAAGGTCGTGGATCGATGGATAGGTGCAACACAGCAAAATTATTACCCAATGATAAAAGGGACTGTCCAGTCAAGGTTGTTTAAACATATCTACTTTATTATTATCACAACAGACAGTTCGAGCAAACTACAAAATACATCCCACCCTGTAAAGGCATACAGAGGACAGACAGTTTCAAGAAGGAAAGGGGGTGCACTCTGGATACTGACAGGAGGGTAGGCAGTAAAGTAATTAATCTCAATAGTCCAAGGATACTTAGTTCCAGCACAATGGGGGCAATGGGTCATAAAATGTCACTAGGGGCCTTCAGAGAAGGACCAGGGGGACATAACTGCAATGTACATTGTACTTAAATTCTTGGTGCTCTACAGTGTAGAGTAGGTTTCAGGGTGCTTTGCAGCTTCCGTAACAGAGTTCAAGACGGGAGACAGCTGCGGCTATCAGGCATCAGGCAGTTCGGGGAGCGAGGCTGAACGGACGGCTGTAGGCTGGCCTACACTGCGGTTCTGGGTCAGGAATCGTCTCAATGCTGGTTTGCGGGTCTGAAGCACTGGTCGAGGTGTCTTGGATGGTGTGAGCGACTGCCGCGTGACAACAGTCAGCGGTGCAGCCGGTTGTAGCACAAAGGCTTTGACTGCCTTGAAAATCTCCTTAAAGGTTGACGCTAGATGATGCTTGTGGGTGCACTCCTTCTGACTTCTTTGCTGGGCTTTTGGTTTAAAGACTCTCTGGCACTTCCCACCTAGGAAGCTTGCTTGCAGAACCTAGCAGGGCACGCTGTGTGCTGGCTGAGTACCAGTTCTGGAGTTGCTTAAGGGTCCTCAGGATTCCCTATGTTCCCTGGGAGATGTTTAGGGGAGGGATCTTGATTCCCTCTGGCTTCCTTCACTAGCGGAAGCTGTAAGGCAGACTGGACCTTCAGCCAGGGTCCAAATGAGTTATTCTTGCTACTTTACTTTACTTTCATTATTTGTATAGTGCAACAATGAACCCATAAGGCATGAGGGTGCTGACAAACAAATAAGCAGGCGGTCAGTGCAGCAAGGAACTAATGAAGAGAACTCAAGTGGAGAACTCCAAAAGAGAAGCCAGTAGGATAAATCAGGCAAACAGCAATGTTTTTTTTCTTTTTTAATGGCTCTAGCTTATTCTGGAGCCTAAGATCAGACGGGAGATCATTCCAAGCCATAGGGGCAGCCACTGAAAAATCCCCCTTTTCATTCTTCATAGTTCTGCATCTAGGGATCACTAGAAAGTTTTGATTGTTGAATCTGAGAGCTCTGCTGGAGGCCTTCCCCACAATTAATTCCTTCAGATAACATGGCATGATACCCAAAGTGCACTTAAATGTGATCAATAGGAGGCGAAAAGGTATTCGCGTCTCCACTGGCAACCAGTGCAAGGCTCTTATAGCCTCTGTAACATGATCATGTCTGGACAGGCCCATGACAACCCTCACGGCACCATTTTGTATTACTTGAAGTCTGTTGACTTCTGCTTTACGAAGACCAGCCAAGAGACTACAGCAATAATCTAATTTGGAACCAACAATGGCTCTTGCTAAAGTGTCAGCATTAGCCTGTGTTATGAGGGGATGCATTTGAGCAAAAAGTTTAATATAGTATGCAGCGGCCGAGACCAGCCTCCCTACATGGGCCTTCATAGTGAGATGTTGGTCGAATGTAAACCTCAATGATTTGACTTTCTTAAGGAGAATAATCTTCACATCGCCTAGTTGGAAAGTATCATAGGCCGGGCCCAATTTAGACAATGTCGACTGCGTGCCAACAATCAGTAGTTTGGTCTTGGACCTACTGAGTGCCAAACCGTTCCAAAATCATCCAGTTTTCAATACTGGCATAAGCTTTATTCAAACCTTCTTCATCTCGATCGTGAGAGCCTGACAGAGGGACAACGCACTGCGTGTCTTCAGCAAAGTTGGTAAACCAAATTCTTCCCTGTTCCAGCAAAGCGGAAAAAGGGGCCATAAAAGTATTGTACAAGGAGGGGGAGATACCCCCCTGCGGGACGCCAAATTTAATCAATACTGCAACGGCTTTGGCTGTCTCAGAGCAGACTCTACTTTCTCTGTTATTGAGAAAAGATAGAACCCAGCGAGTAGCAGCTGGGGAGAGGTTTGCCACTTCCTCAAGCCTGAAGACCAATAAAAGATGGTCTACCAGGTAAAATGCGGCTGTGAGGTCCAGGAGCATAAGCATGGAAGAGAGCCTGTTATCCATACGCTCAAGGAGCCTGGATTTTAATTCCAGTAGCGCAGTCCCTGTGCACTGGCCTACTCTGAATCCGGATTGTCAGCAATTCAAGACGGGAAAACTATTTAGATGTTGGCCAATTTGCTTGTACGCTACCCCGTCCGGAATCTTCACAAGGAATGCTGTATTAGTAATAGGCCCGTAATTTAGGGGATCTCCCATTGGTAGGCCTGTTTTTTTCAGTAAAGGGGTCACCCATGATTGTTTTAGGTCTACCGGCACGAGACCCTCCATGAGTGACGCATTTACGAATTGGCTGCAAGCAAGGTCGGGGGGGCACATTTTTATGATAAGGCCTGAGCTAGGGTCGCCTTTGCATCTAGTGGTTTTAAGGTGAGCCACTAACTCTGCCACTTCCTCCAAAGAAATAGGGGAAAAGTTAAATTGTGGAATAGAGGAGCATCTTTTGAAGCACTCAGCGCTCAGCTTGCTCGGTTCTGACAGAGCGGCATCTTTCTTAAGTAAATTATTAGCCTTGATGCCCTTCCATTTCTCAACCATAGCGTCCTGGATGCTCTGACATCAGGCCGTATCTTTCACAACTAGTCCGGTGTCATAGGAATGGGTGACTCCTGCTCTTTTAAAATTTAAAAAAAGTTCTTTGGCCTCAGATTTCACATTTACAATCCTATCAATGAAAAATTATTTTTTCCCATCCAAGATTGCAGATTTATATGCTTTGGTGGCACCTTTGTAAGATGCCAGATGGCTTGGCGCGGGATTGCCTTTCCAGTAATAAAAAAGTTTCAGCATGTTAGATTTTAACTTCTGAAGATCTGGAGAGAACCAAGGTTTATTGTTGACCACAGACCAAGCTTTTCTGAGTTTCTCTGGGGCCAGGGTATTGGTGATGTCTTCCAGATTGGAAATCAAAGCTTTAGACATCTCCACCACAGTAAAGTCTTGCAAAGTCTTCAGATGATCTGCTAAGAGAGCGGCTCAGCCCATTTTTAAAGCCAAATGGGCCCCAGTGATTGGTGCAGGCTAAGCCTACCTTAATGAACCAATCCTGGGTCCCCACCAACAATCTTCTGTTATGCGTGAGGTCATAACCAGAGTTATTTACAAAAGGAAAAGTAAAGGGGTGAAAACATGTACTACTACGTCCCACCCATCTTCCTGTATGTTGTGGATCAAAGTGTCTCTATGCATAATTGAGCTCTCAGTGGCTCCTGATCAAAGCGCAGGTCTCCCTTGAAGTTTGTGGCGAGAACAGACTTTCTGTTTCCATCAAATCACATACTCCTACCCTCTGAAAGGGGTCCCCACGCATGGGTTGTCTACTGTAAACAGTTGTCCCAGACATGACATTCACTGCCCTTCATAGTAAGGGGTGGGAGCTGACTTCAAGTTGACACAGATACATACCAAAAAGGTGTTGGGTTTCCTGCCCTTTGTTAGTTCTATGACCAGGCCAATCGCAGGCCTGCTTCAATTACCTCTCATCACTATGCACTGCCGCCACACAGAACTGACAATGAACAGGGCGGATCCATGGAGCCTTTGATGTTTAATTAGGCTGGCCATGACAGGAGGAAGGTGTTGCCTTCCCCCTTCCTGAGATGCTTTGATGTACCCGTGGCTGTCACATTCCAGCTGAACATGACAGGAACACTTGACTATGTGTTTGTTGTGCAGAGAGCATATGAACATTTGTGCAGATTAACCCCACACATTTTCTGGAGGTTGATCTCCCAACATTCCATTTCATTACACAATTTCAAACAAAGCCCAGGCGAGCACACACTACCTCTGTGGATGGTTGAATTTCTCACTGTGGGGGTGTAGAGAGAGTGGAGGTAGGGTGGATACGTGGGGGTAGGAAGAGTGGAGCTAGGGTTGGTGGGGGTAGGGAGAGTGGAGGTTGGGTAGGTGCAGGAAGGGAGAGTGATGCTATGATGGGTGGGGGTGGGCAGAATGGAGGTAGGGTGGTATGGTGGGAGTAGAGAGAGTGAAAGTATGGTGGGTGGTGGTAGAGGGAGTTAAGGTAGGGTGGGTTGGTGGGGGTAGAGTGGACGTAGAG
The DNA here is from genome assembly GCF_040938575.1 of Ambystoma mexicanum. Taxonomy (NCBI): domain Eukaryota; kingdom Metazoa; phylum Chordata; class Amphibia; order Caudata; family Ambystomatidae; genus Ambystoma; species Ambystoma mexicanum. The sequence goes on from NC_090934.1 coordinate 477,320,152, forward strand.
TGGGTGGGTGGTGGTAGAGAGAGTGGGGGTAGAGTGGAGGTAGGTTGGATCGGTGTGGGAAGTAGGGTGGGTGAGCGTAGAGAGAGTAGGGATTGCATGAGTGGTTGAGGGTAGGGAAAGTGGGGATAGGGTGGGTGGCTAGAGAGAGTGGAGTTTGGGGTAGAGAGTGGTGTAGGGTGGGTGGTGTAGAGAGAGTGGGGTTAGGGAGATTGGGGGTAGGGTGGGTGTGTGTAGAGAGAGTGTGGGTGAGGTGGGTTGGGGTAGAGAGAGTGAGGGTAGGGTATCCTCCCCTACCCCACTGCCACAGCTTGCCACCTGGCCCCTCTCTCCCTTGCCATGGAAATGGAAAAAGGGGTCTGCATGGAGCCCTGGCCTCTAGTTCCAGCAAATACACCTTAACAGTATTTTCTTTGTGTAAGATAATGGGTTATGCGCTGACTGCGTCGTGTTATTTTACCCAAAAATCAGAGACATGGCCAGGATTGCCTAACAAGTGGGGCCTGAAGCTAATGTAGTTGGGCCCACCGCAGCGACATTGACATCTGTAAATGCCCACACAGCACTGCTGAGTGGGCATTTGCAGATTTTGGGTGGGCCTTTCCCACTGAGGTCCTACCCTGTCATCGCCTTGTAGCCCTCTGGTTTATAATTATAGCAAAGGTGGTTTCAGCTCTAGGACCGTCATTAACAGACCTTGTGCACTGCAAATGTCTCTTTAGTTCATCTTGCTGTTTCCTACTCTGTAACAAATCAGCAAGAATTCAATCTCTAGCTGCCTGTAAAATCCTGGATTCCAAGCTTCCGTTTGTAGTCTGTACATACTGGCAAATAGGCAAAGTGACATGGGCAGGCCCGGTCACGGGAAGAACCAGGTGAAGATTCCCTTTCTTACCCCTGCAAAAGTGCTTATAGAGTCAGAGCCGTTACCATCAGGCACAATTGTCTGCTTGGTGACCCTCACCCTCATTAGAGGTGCGCACCCTTGGCTCGGGACAACTAACAGGGGTTGAAATCACCTACCACACAATAGAGCCTTCTGGAGAAGGGTCTAACACTTCATTCTATTCAAGGATACATGTCTAATTAGACTCTAGCTGAGCTTGAGACTAACCATTGTTGTAGGAATGCAGGCTACATTGTGTTTACTCGCAGTGTGAGCTTCCTTGCTACCATACCAAGATTAGATGCTTACAATCCAGAGATTAAGGGTCTAGCAAGGAAGAGCCAATAGAAAATCCATTAATTCAATTCTCATGGTCTTTATAGAACCTCATATCTGCGTTTGCAGCACCTTAGTCAATGAGTTTAAAATGAATCATGAAAACAAGAAAGAGAAAGAAATGGTAGAAAATGTCATAAAGAAAGACATTTTAGAGAAAGTAATGAGAAAATGTGATGGAAAATGTCAATAGGTAGAAAAGGATACAAGTGGAGACCCCTATAAGGTACAATCTTGTCCGAGCAAGGTAGGGAGGGAGAGGAAGGGAGAGAGTAACGAGCAGGCCAGACTCAGCACAGCATCCCAAGACAGTGGCATGAAACCAAACAACTGTAAGTTAACTCCTGCTAAACAAAGAATTCCTGGGGCAATTTAACGTACCTGTGATGAGCTCCCCAACCTCGTCTCACCGATCAGGTGGGGAGGGTGTTAGGGGCAATCAAAACACTGCTCGCAGTAGCGCAATAAACACACGTCCAGCTAGGAGTGGTGTTGGATCGTCTCTGCCACATTTCCGGTGCGCGCCTTCTTTGTTTCTATTATCTCCTCCCCTTCCTCTCATCTTGCGAGGTGGGCTCCTCCTCATTCATGTGACCAGAGTCAGGTGGAACACCACATTCCTGCAACAATTGCAATTGTTTTAAACATTTTCTCTTTTATGATATCTTCAGGTATCTTGGCCATGCCTCGCAGTCCTTATAGTCGGCGTGTTCTTTCCAATGATATATTCCATGTAGGACATACCCTTGCAAGCGGGACGAGGGTCATGGTTTTTGCCTCAGTCCGTATCGCGTGTTGGTTCTTTCTGCAATCAGGCTTTGCTCTTCCATTCTTGAAGTGTTGGGGTCAGGCATAGTTTGTGCAGGGGGGCGTGTCGTTTGTCAGGGATCTCATCCCCCCTGATCTCTTCTCCATGCTGGTCTGGTGCTCCTGGTCCCTCGGGCATGGCAGACGGTTGTTCCTTCCACAGTGATGTTGGTACTTTGCAGAAGTGAGACACATTCTGAATTACCACTTTGTGAACTCTGGCTGCTGTCACCATGCTGTGTTCGGATCCTAGCACACTCCATGGGTGAGACTCCTATGACAGTTACATTTTCTTCGGTGGGGCCCAATTCTTGACTAGCATGATATATCCAGTCTGGAATTCTGAGTGTTGTCCTCGGCAAGCCTGACTTTCCTTTTCGTTGTGCTGTGTCTGAGCTCTCTCTATGAGTTCAGTGTCTGGTTCTGGGGCTACCCAGTTCGAAATAGCGGTAGCTCTGCTTGAATTGGTACTCCAAAAATGAATGCTGCTGGACTGACTCTCATGGTAGTGTGGTGGGGTCTGGCGGTGAGATCGAAGAAATTGGTACACGGCCGGCAGCCACGGCAGTTGCTGGTCTTTGGCTATTCAAACTACTTTGTTTAGCGACCCCATGAACCTTTCTGCGTACCCGTTTGCTTCTGGCCAGCATGGGATAATTCTTTGGTGGCGGATGTTAAGCCTTGCTAGGAATCGCTGCAGTTCATGGCTGGTGAATGGGGGTCCATTGTTGCTTTTCATTCATTTTACTCGGCAGGCCATGAATTGCAAAGATATTCACCAGTGCGATTATGACAGACAGAGCGTCAGTGCATGTAATAGGTTCAACTTCGGGGTAGCGACTGAACTCATCTAATGCTACGAGTAGGTAGCCTTCGCCTGCGATGGTGCAGATGTCTACGCTGATTGATTCCCACTGGGTGTTGCTTCCGAGTGCATTGGCGATCGGTTCTGGCCCCATTAGTCTTCTGGAGGATTGACATGCGATGCAGGTTTCTACCAGGTCATCTACCCGTTGTATTCTCGGCATCCAGATGCAGGACTTGAGGTATGCTGGTGTCCCTCGTGTACCAGCTGTAGTGCTTGTTCTTCTAGTGTTTCGGGTAGCACAATGTGATGCCCTTTTATGATGACCCCTTTTTGGAGATAGTTAGCTCATTTCTGATGACAATTAAGGCCTGTAGTTTTTCCTGTGCGGCTGCTGTGTGGTTTGCCACGGCTGACAGAAAGTTCTTCCAGTCTCCTGAATGTATGGTGTGTTGGTCTGCTCGAGGCAGGTGTTTTCTCAGTCTCTTCCACTATTTCAGGTAGTGTCATGGTTTTTGAGCAAGTGCATGCCACTACATGGCACACATGTTCCTCAGTCTCTCGTTCATGTTCCCTTTCTCATTGGGTGACTGGCCCCGGGTGCTGCGACAGGTAGTCCGCTGGGTTGTTGGCTCCCGCTCGGTATGTTACATCAGTATTAAATGGTTGTAGTTGCAGCATTCACTTCTCTAGTCTGGCAGGCAGATGTGGGGTGGACCTTTTAAATATTGGGATCAGGGGTGTATGATCCATAAAGACTTTGGCCAGGTGACATACCAGGTATACTTGAAAGTGGCGACACCCCTATAATATCGCCAGTGCCTCCTTCTCTATGTGGTCATAGTTCTCTTCAGTTTTTGTTATGGCCAGATTGGCAAATGCAATGGGGAACACAGTGCCCTTTTGATCGACTTGGGTCAGTACTGCTCCTAGGCCCACTGGACTGGCATCCACTAGCAGTTCGGTGGTGCGGTCTGTGCTGAAAAATGCCATTTTGGCGCTGTAAGAGAGCGAGTCCTTATCTGTTGAAAAGCATTTTGGTGTTCTTCTTTCTATTTCCAAGGTGTTTCATTCTGGGTCAGCTTCCTAAGAGGGGCATCGACAGTGGCTAGGACTGGGATGAACTTGGCACAGTAGGTGGCCATACCCATGAAGCTCCTGATTTCAGAGGCAGTGGTGGGAGCCTTGGCTCCTTTTATGTTAGCGACTTTAGCCGGGTCTGGTGATACTCCATCTGCATTGAAGATGTATCTGAAAAAGCTAAGCTTGCTCTTGCCAAATTCACACTTTTCTGCATGCAGTGTAAGGCCAGACTCTTCAAGGCATTGCAATACAGCTTCTAGTTGGGCGTTGTGTTCCTTTTTGGTCTTGCCATAGACTAGAATTTCGTCACTGATGTTGGTGGTGCCTGGTAGGTCATGCAGCACCTTCCGGATCTCATTCTTGAATACTTCACCTGCTAAAGAGATCCCAAAGTTGAGTCTTCGGTACCTCTTGAGGCTTAGGTGTGACGAGAATGTTGTGATATATCGTGATTCTTTGGCCAGGTGTATTTGATGGTAGCCAGAGCGTAAGTCAAGCTTGCTAAATATCTTTGCCCCAGTCAGGTCTACGATTCAATGTGGCGCTCCCTTCCTATTGCCACATTGGGCAGCTAATTGTCGATGCAGATCCTGACAACTTGAGGTTGTTTGGGCTTTTGGGCTACCACCATGGGAGATACCCATGGGGTGGGTCCTGAGTTATTTTCCGATGATTCCTTGGCTTTTGAGCTTTCCAAGTTCGGTTTCCACTGCTTCCCGCAGGTGGAATGTGACGAGGTGGTGCCTCACGGCTCTGGGCTCAATCGTCGGGTCAATGTGCAATTTGACCGTCCGCCTTTCAGGCATCCTATCCCTAATAACTTCCTAATGCAAAGTGTATTAGCTTGAGTTTCTCTGCTATTCGGCAGCTTAGGAGGGTTTGCAGTCCTGTGTCTGCTTCATACACGTGGGTCCGGCATGAGGTTCCATTGTATGTCAGGTCTCATCGGAACGATCCGCGTATTGGCAGCGGTGTCTTGCATCCATACGCAAATAGTTGTAGCCGTTTGTCTTGTAGTCGGGGTGTTGGTTCCGTTCTAACTTTGTTAGCGGCATTACGTTCACCATCATGCCGGTGTCTATCACTAACTTGGTGGGAGTCCCGTCAGCTAACACTAGGCAAGTTGGTTTTGCTGAATTCTTTGCGTTTCGGTTGCTCTTCCCTGGTTTGATTGCTGAGATCATATGGATGCCTTCATTCCTTTTCTTTTGCCAGCTACGTGACCTGCCCGGGATAAATCTTCTTCAGAGGTGTTGTCGGTGTCACTGGTTGATCTCTGGGCCGTTGCTACAGCTCTTGCTTTTCCTCTTCCTCTTCCGTTTGAGGTTGTGTGATCTGATTGTTTAGCTTCCTTCTAGGGGTGGATTCAGGCAGACCGCTGCAAAATGATTCAGCCGTTTACACTTGTAGCATGTAACGCTTAGCGCTGGACAAAGTTCTCCCCTGTGCCAGGGGCCCCTGCACCATTTACAGGAGTCCTGTCGTTGGCTGACACTCTGAGGCCTGGTGTGCGCAGGTCTCCTCCCTTCTGGTCTTACTTTGATGGCTGCTATGCCTTTGTCTTCTCTAATGTTATCAAGTGGGGGTCGATTCATGGCCGCCTCCATGACTCCGACCTGTTCATCAGTACGCTCTCTCTGTTGGCCCATTGCAAGGATTTGATCTAGGGGAACGTTTTTCTCTCAGCCCATTGCAAGGATTTGATCTAGGGGAACGTTTTTCTCTGAGAGGATTGCTCTACGTTGTTTTTCTGTGGATATGCCATGGAGGATCTGTTGTCGGAGGGCAAAATCCTTGTCAGGAATTCACAGCCCATCACAATTTCCCTGTTGCGTGCGTGGAAGTCATTGATCCTTTCCCCTCGCTGCTGTCTGGCCATGCTGAGTTGAAATAGTTCGTAACGTGGGTTCAGCTGTGGTCTGAATTTCCCATTCTGACCCGCCTTCACTACATTGAAGTCGTCTGCAGCTCCTCTGCTCGGCAGAGTGTTAAAGAGCCGTAGCGCCAGTGTGCCTAGCTTGAGCAATAGTAAAGTTTGCAGTTTTTTAGTTTTTGTCGCTCGCAGGAGCGCAATAAACACATGGCCAGCCAGGAGTGGTGTCGGATCAGCTCTGCCACGTTTTCGGTGTCGGATGAGACCGTTCATGGTGGTGATTTCCTCGTTCACTTTCCAGTAGGGACGAAGGCCTTCGGGGATCGCTCTCTCGTTGGGCCATCCTTCGCGAACCCAGATACTAACGTGCCGTAGGGCATCGTCCTGTTCGAACTCCTCCTGCCAGTGGCGCTCACTCAGGTCCATGTAAACGCCGTTCCTCAAGTCACTGATGGAGGCTACGACACACTCATCTTCCAAGAATGTGGTACCAGGGGCGCTTTGGTTCAGGAGTCTGGACATGCAGTCCACTTGTGCGTTTTTCCAACCCGCAATGTGGGCTATCTCGTATGTATATTCTTGAAGCTTTGCGGCGATCCTGGCCAGCCTCGGGGTGGCAGTCTTGGTGCCGCCCGGGCTCACCATGTGAATGAGGGGTTTGTGGTCGGTGATCAGCTTGAATCTCGTCCCCCATACGTACGATCTGAAGTAGTCGACGGCCCATGCGCATGCCAACATTTCTTTCTCAACTGTGGAGTAATTCTTCTTCGATGATGACAGCGCTTTGGATGCAAACGCCACAATATTCTCAGTGTCTCCCTTCTTCTGGGTCAAGGTGGCCCCCAGGCCATACGCGCTGGCGTCTGTGGTAATGCAGGTGTCCCATTCAGGATTGTATGGTTTCAGGCACGGCGCGTGTAGAATTCTCTTTTTGATTTCACAAAAAACTTCGTTCTGTTCCGGGCCCCAAGAGTAGGCTGCCCCCTTCTTCAGAAGCTCCCTCATGGGAGACGTGGTCTCGGAGAATCTAGGGACGAATTTGGCATAGTACTCCGCTAGGCCCAGGAATGAGCGTAGTTCCTCTTTGGACATCGGAGCCGGGGCTTCTGTTATGGCCTGCATGAGGTTCTTCTTGGGACTGACGCCGTCACTTGAGATGCAGTACCCAAGGTATTCTACCTTGCTCACTCCGAAGACGCATTTTTCGTGGCGTTTGTGAATGCCCTCCTCTTGAAGCCTGCTCAAGACTGTCCTGAGTGCCTTGTCATGGGTCTCGTTGTCTTTGGTATACACGAGGATATCATCTTGAAAGAAGGAAACATTCGTGAGTCCTTTAAGTAAGGAGTTCATCATCCTCTGAAATGCGGATGCTGCCGACGACAACCCAAATGGCATGCGGGTATATTGAAAGGTGCCGAAAGGAGTGATGAACGCTGTAAGGAGGCGAGAGGATTTGTGCAGCGGAATCTGGTGATAGGCATCACGCATGTCCAGCTTAGAGAAGATTGCCGCCTCTTTCATCATGAGGACAATTTCGTTGATGCTGGGGAGTGGAAAGCTATCCGTGATTACCTCTAGATTGAGACTTCTTAGGTCGATGCAGATCCTGAGGTCGTTGCTGGATTTCTTTTTGACCAAAACTACTGGACTCAGCCACTCTGAGGATTCCACGGTCTTGATGGTTCCTTCTTCGACCATCTTCCGAAGGTGGGCATCCAATGCGGGTCTCGCTGTGGCAGGTACTGCCCTGACTTTGTGTTTCACCGGGATCGCGTTGGGTTTCAGGCGAATCTTGTGGACAAAGTTTCTCACCTTCCCTGGGTTCTCGGAAAACAGGTTCGGGAACATCTCCTTGAAATTTTGCGCTGCTCCTGAGAAGACCATGAGTACCTGTTCCGGAGTGCTGGGATCTAGTTTTATGCTGAGTTTGTGTTGATCGTCCCATCCCAGCACGGCTGGGCCTTTGGGTGAGAAATACACTTTGGTGGTGGTAGACCTCCCTTTGAAATTGATCCGGGCTTTGATGTAGCCTAAAAGGTCGACAGTTGCACCACCGAACACCGTCGATTTTTGCCTGGTCGTTCTGGTCTCTACTTTTTCTTGTCCCATCATCTCCTTATATGTGTTGATGGGGAGGATAGTGAGGTCAGATCCCGAGTCTGCCATGACGCGCATTTCCATTCCGTCAACCTTAATGGTGCAGTGGGGCTTTTCCCTCCTGGCATGGGGGGCGTTGACCATGACGACCATGGGTCTGTCCTGTAGATCGTCATCATCGCTTGAAGCGCAGTCATCATCGACACAGGAAACAGTTTTCTCCCGCCACGTGCATGCCGGAGCCTTGTGACCAATGCGTCCGCACTTGGAGCACTGTTCATTCCTGGCGGGGCAGTCGCGATCATTCGCCATGTGCTTGGTGCTGGCGCATCTATAGCATTTGGGTGCCTCCTTTTGCCTGGGACCTTTGTCTCTGGGGCCGTCGCGGGACTGCTTGTCTCTGCGCCCTCTCCATTGTAGCGCTGCAAGTTCGGGCACGGGCAGGTGACTTCCCGCCTCTTTGCGTCTGCTGGAGGTTTCTTCCTCCGCCCTGGCAATTTGGATGGCCTTGTCAAGGGTGACCTCCTTTTCTTGTATGAACTTGTCCTGCACTTTCCTAGAGTTAGTGTGAACGACGAGCATGTCGCAGATGACCTGTTCTGCGTTTTCGCCAAAGGCGCAAAGAGAAGCCAGTTCCCTCATCCCGGTGATGTAGTCATCCACGGGTTCGCTCCCTTCTTGTTTGCGGGTGTAGAACCTCAGCCTGTGCAGTACAACGTTTTCCTTATTGGTGAACCTCTTCACAATGCGACGAGTCGCTTCCTTGTAGACGTCGTCGTCGTCGTCATCATCGGCTGCAGGTATTGCCTTCAAACTGGCAAAAATGCGCTGACCTTCAACCCCCAATGCATTTAACAGCATCGCCCTCTTCCTGACGGGGCATTCCGCGTGCCGCCCACTGCTTCCAGATAGGTGGAGAAAAGGGCTCCCACTGCATCCATGGAATTGCTGGTGTCCCTGATGAAGGGAGAAAAGCAGGGGGCGGTGTGGCGCCTTGCATGGTGGGGCCGTGGGGCTTTTGGTATCCTCGTCTCCAATTATGTTGTGGCCTTAAGGGACGACAGGACGCTGTAGTGGGTTCTAACCGACTTTATTAAATGACAACCGGTGTGGACCCTTATATGTCCAAGCTCAAATCAAGCACTTACTTACAGTTCAGTTCAGTTCAGGACTTTCCCAGTTGAATCACTGTGGGAAGTGTGTGCACTATGATGGCACGCTGTAAGCTTCTAGGGCCCCCACGTAGCCTCCTGTGGCTGTGGTGTTACACCCTAGAAGCTGTGCTGTAAGGCTGCTACAAGTCCTCACTTTCTCAGCTCCTCATCAGGAGCAGCGCTGTGGTGCGACCGCTTCATCTGGCGGGCTGCCAGCTCTGAAGCGGGAACGTTTTCCCGCGGAGCGTGGGCTCGCGAGATCACGTTATGTGCGATCTCGTGAGAACACGCTCCCGCGATCGTGTGATGTCCCCACAGTCTTCATTTCTATTCCCTCCTCCCCTTCCTCTCATCTCGCAAGGCGGGCTCCCCGTCTCTCACGTGACCAAGGTCAGACGGAATACCACATTACCCACTAACGACTGGTCCTGTTGCCTCATTTAAGTGGAAGATTTCCAGAAAAACCAATTGGAGAAGGTGGTAAGGTGGGGGGATCAAGTTGAATGTGGAAAGGGGATCCGTGTTGTTTTCTATGGTGGGAGGGAGCACGTGTGGGCTGTCTATGTTATGAATTCTCCAATGAGCATGAAAAAATAAAGCAAGGCATCCTTAGTGGACAGCACAGAACTTTCAGTCATACATGGCATATGGTTGGAGTTAACGGTCCTGGAGCAAGGGCAAAGGTGGGGTGACAGTAACTTTCAACCCCGCCCTAATTAACCACAGCGCACAGAAACACCACTTGAGAAAGAGAAAAACTGCAAGATCACACTGATTATGAAGCGACGCTGGGATCTGTACGCCCTTTGATCCATGTCTTAAAATTGGAACGCTCTGGGTGCGTCAGGCAAGCGTGGATTTTCAAGTGGGCAAAGTCTCAGTAAAAGTTCTGTGGAAAAGCAGGCCCAAGCGGTTGAAGGTAAGGCAAAGTTTAGTGCTGAAAAATACATCACAGACTTCGCCTTGTGCCTTGTGCAAGGCCTGTTTTCCACTCCAACGTCATCGTCCTGAATTATGGCCTGTAGCATCAGGACAGAGATTCATCGGCTTTGACGCACGGCCTTCACTGTTTGTTCTGCCGTTGGACTGAAGCAGGAAGGCTAAGCCCCGAAGGACAGCGGGAGTTTAAATAAGCGCTGAGCCACAGATCTATCACACACTAGGCAAAGTTCGGGGAATTCCAGTAGATATTGTTCAGCGAAAAGACCGGAAGATGAAATGAGAGAGTGGAGATAGAGAGGAAAGATGGAGGGCGGACAGTGAGGAGAAAGATGCATCGAGGTGGACAGGCACAGTGATGGAAAGAAATAAAATAACATAAAGAGATCTTAAAGACACAGAGAGACTAAAAGAGTCAAAGAAAAGTAACATGGGACATCATAAGAGAACAGACTGAAATTCATAGACAAGCATTGGCAATTCCAACAGTTTTTGGCTTTTGTGTTGACATGGGGAAAGCACTTGACATAGAGGTATTAACCGGCCATTGATTGTAGAAGGTGCAAAACTATTGGCTTTGCCAATGCTCGTTTTTAACCGCATTTGATTGAAGGACACGCTTTGTGCTTATAAATTGAGTGGCTGAAGGCAGACCTGGTTAAGACATTTTTATTACAGCAGTAGTGCATTTACGACCTCAATTAAGTCATTACATATCTGCTTTGAGAACACACTGTAAGGCACTTGAGTGCAAAGCTTGATGGTAAAGTAAGGCTTGATTAAAGTGAGCTCAAAGAGTTCCCATGAGGAAGTGTTTTGGGCGGGGAGGGGCAGGAACTGGGTAGGAATGGCCATAGGGATTAGCATGGCCATGGGCAAGCAATTGATGGGCAAATAACCAAACACCTACAAGCTTTGTGTCCTCCTCATATGCCATTGCTCCCTCTCTCTACTCTAATGCTATTGTTCCGGCTTATAGGCTTAAGTGCCACTTAATAGCCCAAACTAAAAAGGAGGGGAGAGGATACAAACATTTGTGAAAGCCCATAGTTTTAACTTGGTTATAGGCATTATACAACCATTTGCCTGGCATTCACTATGTGCTGGTTATTTTGACATCTTCTGACCAGATAATAACTATGTACATTTGCTCTGGTGCTGACATTATGTGACAGATAATACTATTGAATATCAGTTATTGCCAAAGGCGGGTACTCACACCACTAACAGGTATTAACATGAAAAGTCCAGGCCGGCTCATCTCTAACTGAACACAATTCTCTTGTACATTTTGTACGGCTCTCTAGACAGGTCCTAAACACAAGCCTGGCAGATGCAGGATGGAGTTCAGTATAGCGTGTACGATTAGAAATTGAGGCCTTAGACAAAGTGAACGGATTGCTTGACGTTCATCAAGAGCTTACCAAGAATTTGGAAACTCTAAATAGTAGTTGCCAAGCAGTGAAAAACATTTATCTTCTCCAAGCAGGTAATTTATTCTCTAAGCATTGAGTATGTGCTTAAATAAGGCATTTTGGAAAAAGTTTGCTTGTGTAATCAGTGCTGAAGAAATGTCTTTTATTTTGACTGGGGGGAAGGATGGGAGGGACAGAGTGATCCGTACCATCCCGAGCCAGAAAAACTATGGTTCCATAGATAGGAAGATCCACTTTTGAAATGAGAGGTTTGTGACAGTTTACAATTCACCACTGAGGAGATGAGGTGACAAGACAGCACCTGCCATAGCAGGGCTAACCCCTGCTCGGGCGTATAGCTCACGGGCAACGTGCGCGCCTTGGAAGCAAGACGACGCAGAGCAACACAAGTCTGATCCCGGGTCCGTGCTTAGAAACCTCTGGGTATTAAAGGGATGGTTCGCTCAAAGTATTAATTTTCCGATCATTCGGGCATGTGTTTTTCAGCATATGGTGATTGATAAAAAAAACCTTCCTATACATCTTACCATAGTTTTCCTCACTTTTACACATGCGCGGTCATCTTGTGCTAATCTTATCCGTTGCCGCTTCGCACTAAGGTCGAGTGCTACTGCGGCACTAAATCATATGCTCGCCCCTGGAGCTGACATCACTCGATGCTTAAGCCCCTTTTCACAAAGCCAAGGTTCTCTGTGCACAAGCCATTGACCTGTCTCCATGGAAATGGCTGAACGCCTCTTTCCTCAATAAGTATAAACAGACTCTTTCTCATCAGGCAACATCAGAGTTGCTTTTTCAATCGTTTCACTGTCTGTCTTTTTTTTTGCTTGCCTGTGACTCGTTTCTGCTTTGTTCAGCTACTTTCTTAGCACAAAGCCCATGCAAACAGATACTTGGACTAGCATTACTATAGATTTCAATCGTTACTTGCGTTTTATTTAAAAATGTGTTGTATAATGGCAGCAATACCGCCCTACCAGTATGAGCCAGAGTATTCGGAGGAGGAAGTAATTGAAAGAGCAATGTGCGGAAACAATGGGGAATCGAACAATAGTTGGGAAGATGAATCACCGGAGCATGAGCCTGAGCCTAGTCGAATGGAAGACGTTTCCACCTGGTGTACCTGCAATTGCTGCAAGGTCATGCTAACCGAGGTGGAGAAATGCTGCTGCAAAGAAAACTCTGTTTGCTTGGCCTACCTAGCAGAAGATGACACACCTCCGCTATGCGTTACCGAGCTGCATGACTTCAAGGCATCCTGCCTCACAAGGTCAGTGTTGAGGATTATGATGGTGCTTATGAACGAACTTCGCGCCCCAGTTTGCCCTCACAATCCAAGTAACGAATAATGTCTACTGTAGATGTGATGTCATTTTGACCACTGAGACGAATAATATTTCATGTTTGTACTCTACATTGTCGTCACTTTGATCGATCACCGACTAATGAATTTAGTGGTCAAATTGGATATATTTCTCTCGCTTTTTGCAAATCGGAGTGTTCATCGCTTATGTGTGTTTCACTTTGAACTAAGAAATAATATTTCTCTGTGGCCCAAATCTTTATGGATTGAATGGGTGTTCACTCTTGCAATGTGGCTAGACTCCAAAGCCCAAGTTCATTTATCAATGAAGTGACGTTTGTAAGGGCAACTGTGTCATAGAATTCAGGATGCATTTTCAAGTAAGGCTGGAACACATATGGTTAATTCAATGACTGTCTGTTTCTCAGTGGCCTACCATTCATTTACATGGTGGCTTTATGGGAGGCTTGGATTCTGCGTTCAACGAGTAAAACCTGCCTGTGTCGTTGGAGCCATTCGTGCAAAATTCCCCAGTGACAGTGGACAGTACAGGGGATTTTCACACACTGTGCTGCAACCTCAAGTATGCAATTTGTAGTTTGTTTGTGCAATCAACATCACCAAACTAAACAAAATATAGATGAGCATATAGGAATAGTCGTCTACATTTTTCAGTGAATCAAGGACACGCTCACTCTTTTCTGAGGGACATGAAATAATGGTTGGTGTCTTTTTGTGCTCACATTGCCCACAACAAGCCACCCCCCTCCATTATACCCCACTCCAGTACTGGGTGGGTGAGAACGGCCAAGGTGCCAAACACCATGTACACTTCAAAAGAGATCTTCTGCACGGTGACCATTGTTCTCATGGCCTCCTCAGACCCTGTGTCTCCAGGCTCCCCTCTGCAAGTTCCCACCCTTGTAATCCACATAAATGGGTCTCCCTTCAGCAGTGTTCAAGACTTTTCCGCTCGCTCATGCCCATCCATCCCTCCTCCAGTATCAATGTACCAGCATCATTGATGACATCAGGAATATGGTGGACTTTCTAGCATTGCATAGGTGAGGGGCCTACAGAAAAGTGGATACTATATGGGAAACAAGCTGATAATTGGCCACTGTCTCTCCGTTGCTCTTGGCACATGTGGGTCCGCTGAGCTCATCTCTGCGGTGTGAAGGTCAGGGTAAGGGAGCACACATCTTTCTAACTAAAACAAACAACAGGATATGATAATACAGAAATAATGGCACACATAATATCGAGCATGAATAGGTCTATTTTGGTCGCATGAGCTAATATATTTGCATTCTAACCTTTACCCTTTTGGATTCTTTTTGATACCGCAAACACTTCACCCAGGTGCTGACCCCAAAGGTTTGATCTGCCATCTGGCCCGATTGGGTCCTCATAAGATAGATAGACATTTGTTCTTTGGGAAAATATATTGCTGCACAGGATTAGGGCTGTGTTGGGGGTCCGTGAGTGATCAGGGCGCTGGAGGGTAGGATGGGTATCACCATGCAAGGAACTGGGGTGGGGGGTATGGGGATGGGGGCTCTAGAGTGTCAGGGTGGTGGTTGGGAGGGCACAGGAAGTTAAGTGGAGATGAATGGGCACTTGGCTTATGACTTCTCACTGTCTCACGCTCTTCGCAGAGCACATTCTTTTGGAAATCATACCACAGGATTGTAACAAGACATGGCTGGCTTCCGTGAGAACAGGGCTCGCGCAGAGCTGGCAAGGAGGAGGCGATGGTGTGGGCTGGCTGTGCGAGGCGCTGCGGATGATGGATGAGAGCTGCATTTCTACATAGAGATTGTTTTTTGGGCCTGGTAGAAAAGATGGTGTTGGCACTAGTTCAAAATGGTTTCTTATGGCTTAGCTGGGGGCTTTAAAGTATGGGTTATTTTCTATGAGCTGTGGTACAACAGAATGCTTCGGGGGTGGCTAGGCCTCCCCCCTTGGTTATTACATATGGTATGTTTCTGGAGCGACGCAATGGTGGGGTGCAAGGATCGTCTACTTACCAACAACGGTGACCATTGTTCTCATGGCCTCCCCAGACCCAGTGTCTCCAGTGTCTCCAAGCTCCTCTCTTCAAGACCCCACCCCAGCAATCCACATAAGTGTGTCTCCCTTCTGCGGTGTTCCGGTCCTTTTGCGCTCGCCCAATGTCCATCCATACCCCCTCCAGTATCAATGGTATTTCGCAACTGTGGCCCTGCACAAGCAAGAGGGCTGGGTGGGTGTGAACGGCCAAGGTGTCAAACACCATGTACACTTCAAAAGGGATCTTCTGCAGGTTGACCATTGTTCTCATGGCCTCCCCAGACCCAGTGTCTCCAAGCTCCCCTCTTCAAGACCCCGCCCCGGCAATCCACATAAGTGTGTCTGCCATCTGGGGTATTCCGGGCCCTCTATGCTCGACACATGCGCATCCATCCCCCCTCCAGTATCAATGGCATTTCGCACCTGTGTCCATGTGCAAGCAAGGGGGCTTGGTGGGTGCGAACGGCCAAGGTGCCAAACACCATGTGCACTTCAAAAGGGATCTTCTGCACGGTGACCATTGTTCTAATGGCCTCCCCAGACCCAGTGTCTCCAAGCTCAACTCTGCAAGACCCCGCGACAAACACGTCACACATTCACATACACACCCACTTTTCTAATCCCATACAAACACCTTGACATTTAACAGGAGATCTTCTCTGTGCTCAGTAAGGTATCTGTTCGTCATGCAAATTGTTCCCGGGATAGTTGCTCCCCTGCTTGCTGAATCGGCTTGTTTGTTCGTCCAGGTAAGGGTGGTAGGTCACCGAATTTCCTTCTCTGTATTCATCGACTGCCGATCACAATTAGTTTGACTATTTCCACTAATTGTACCGGCCATTGTAATGTTCATTTAGCCCAATGACTTCACCATTGTCTAATGTTTCAAGTATTTTCAACTCGAAAAATACCACATTGCATCTTTGTCCATTGTAATAGAATCGAATATTTCATGGGACATTTTTGTAAACATGTTCCCTTTTGATGCATGAAAGTACATGCAACGGATGAGTAACAGGTTACGAATAGCGGTATACCAATCATATCTGTAAGACAATTACCACTGTGTTCATTCGACAATACTAAACATGTTTTCCCTCTTAAAAAAAATGGAATATTGCATAGAAAGCTGTAATACAATCACACCAATCACTTGCATACAGTAATTTTTTGCGAATTATTTATATATTTTTTTATAGAGGTCTAAGAGACAATTGAAGAATGCCGCCTGTATGGTACTTGGTTGCCCTTCTAAAAGCCATTCAAAAAGTCCAAGCATGGTCCTGCATACATTCCCAAACGATATTGATTTAATAAGAGAATGGTTTAAATACTGTGGTTTTCGGGTGGACGAGATTGAAAGTAGAGAAGAGGCTGTCTTGATAGACGTGAGGGCCAATCGATCCTGCAGCCGGAACTTTACCAACGATATGTACGAACGATCCGAGTAAAATAAAAAAGCGTTGACTTTGAGTTCTTCCTAAATTGCTTCCACATGCAATTCCAACCTAATTTATCCACATGCTGCCTCTGGTGAGTCCTGCGTGATGAATTAGCTGTGTTTGTTGTTATGTTGGACGATGGGCTGCATAAATAAGTACTATCAATTATGGAGAAACGTGATTTCATCAAATCCGTCGAATTTCTTCAATCGAGGGGGATGCAAACAGAGCTGATAGCCACTGGCAGGCATGTTTCGATAGCCAAGGCCATTCTAGAGCAGTTTCCACACATTTGTCATCAATTCGATGTATGGCATGTTGCCAAATCAGTCAATAAAAAAATTACAGCTGCTGGTAGAAAAAAGGGTTCTGAAGAAATCTTAAAGTGGTGTCAGTCTATCAGCAACCATCTTTGGTGGAGCTCCAAAACTTGTGATGGGTCTGTAGAAATTCTGCTTGAGAAATGGCATTCATTGATGCACCATTGTTCCCACGTACATTCATGGACAGAAAATCAACATTTTCACGAATGTGCACATGGACTTTTATCTGAGGAGCAGAAACAAAAAAAGAGGTGGTTGGTGCCATGTTCACCTCCACACAAAGCTCTTGAGAAGATTGTGTACGTTAAAACTCTTTCCAGAGACATGAATGGACTCACAGAATTCTGTCATAAGGGAGATTTGGAGGTGTTCCACAATATGTGCCTAAAGTACAGGCCCAAATGGTTGCATTTCGGCATAGGTGGTATGGAGGCCAGAATAAGACTAGCTCTACTTGCGCACAATGAGAACATCAGGAGGGAACAAGCAACAACCGCAGGACATTTCGGGATGCATCGTTACCTCAAGGCCTTCACAAAACGAAGCAAACAATGGGTGGTTAAGCCAATATACAAGGATATGGAATTCGAATTTGTGAAAGATTTGACATTGAATGTGTTGGCCATGCATACTCATGGAATCGATCCAGATTTTGTTCCTAGGACAAATACAGTGCCACAAAAAATTGCAAACGAGCCCTGTCCACCTAAAAAGGTACTTGTAGAACAGTTGACTTCCCGATATAAATAATTATTAGCTGTCTTCACAATCTGCTTACAATAACATTTTCAATATGTTCCCCAATGTTTGTACATTGTACATCAACAATTGAATGCTATTACACTAACTTTCGATGCTACAGACACTATTAAAAAATATTTAATTATGTATATTAAATTTGGTGTATGATTCATTAATGTATTTCATTCACCTTCCCTTCATCGATATTTATGTTCCTTGGAACGATAAGACACATGTCTGCGATTGATATTCGTGATATATTTAAAAATGGAATTGCCCTAGCACATCGGTGCTGTCCTGACCATTTCGGTTGCTGAAATAATGATGGGCAAATTGGATATTAGCCATCAGTCAAAGGGACACTGAGACTTGGTGTCTGTCAAACCCTTAATTCTTGACCCAAACTACATACACATATGCAGTGCTTGGCACTGGCACTGCAAGTCTATGGTGGGTAAGATTTTCATAGCAATGATCAATCGACTGACATGTGTCAACCCCCTAACTTCCACAACGTTCTGCTTTAGCAGTTTTTAATTTTTTTTAAACACCTCTGCGATTAGGTCCCTTTTTTACGCTCTCTAATACTATTTCAGTATTTTAATGTGTGATTTTTTTGGGTTTCTCATTAGCTCTACATAGCACACCATTGTGTCCAAAATATCATTTTCAAAAGTATCATCTTTGTCAACATATTGGCAATTAGTGCCTGCTATTGCTGGGTTTCCATACAGTGTGATTCAGTGTTTTGCTTTGCATGCACCCCTCCGTGTGTCCTTCCCTTGTGTTTTTCACAGCCCACTCCAACACCATTCCTCTTCTTCCCTCAGCCTACCAAATCCCTGGTACTCTCTATCATTACTATCTTTTGTAACTGTTTCTTTATCGACTACCCTGCACTTCTGACTAAATCTGGTAGGAATAAGTTTATGAAGGACTTCTTGGTCTCCGACCCCAGACTCCCTATCGCTGATACATATACCTGTGCTACGTCCAGGCAAACCTTTGGCGACATTCTCTTTGTTGTATCCTCGCCACATCTATGGACTCTACATATGGTGTCAGCCATCTCTCCTTTCTCTTCTTCTCACAATAATGGTGGCACCCGGCGGAGGCCCTCTTGGCCTCATTCCACTCTGTGCAAGGTCATCATTAATGTTTACTTAATGCCTCTTAATTAAGAAGTCCCCTTGTTAAAGTCTCCTTGGAGAATGTAACATCCAACTGGATGCTTCGTGTATATTCTCAGGACACACAGAAAACTGCTCTCCGGACCATCCCTGAGGACGTGCTCTCCAACCTTGATTCCTTCACCCCCTGTGACCTATCTTACTCGATCGCTACTCTGCCTTTGACATGGTGAACCCTATCATCCTTTTCAACCATCTCCATGGTAACTGGTGTTATCACAGATCATGCCCTGGCTTTGTGGACTTCTTTCCTCTCCCTCTATCCCCTGCTGATCTGCTGACTGAAACTGTGCTGGTTACCAGGATACCGTCTGACCTGGCTACCCATTCACCTTGGGGCCAGGTCCCCTCCCTGTCAGTTGCCCACCTGCACTGTCCCCCGAACAACACTTGCACTCAGGGACTGTTTCTGTATCCCTGCAGCACCCTAACAGCAATTGACACCTGTTGTCTGCACTTACTCTTGCACTTTCCACCTGCTGTCCGCGCTGTTTGTTTATTAGATTCCTTTATTTTTTTCGACTGTTTATCCTATGCAACCCACTGGCCCCTCCACCTTTCCCATGGCACTTTTACCCTTGCCCTCCTTCCTTTTGCACTTTTCGCGATATCAATGTCTCTTGGACTGGTACGATCTTTGTCTGTGTCTTCCCTCTGTCTCCCCTCCCTTGCCTCATTGCGCCTTGAAGCACTTGTGCATATGTGCGTTATAAATGCAATATCATATCATCATATGATATCGTGGTCTGTTTTGTACAGGCACAAAAGGAATCCTAGGTTACACAAGGCTTTCAGTGCCTTGTACTATCAGTTGTACTTACCTTCAGTGTAACTGTGGTCAAAAACTAATTTGAATTCATGGCTTCCCCTGCTCTGTGAAAAGTAAAGCAACTGTCAATGAATATTATGACCCAAGGCCCAACTCTCCTCGAATGACAGTTATACAGAATACAATTCATAGTTCTATACCAATTCATAGTTCCATACCATGCCTATTATAGACTATATGATTACTTGCTAAGATTCACGGTACAAAGGATAGACTCTAGCAAAGGAATTCTATGTTGGCTGATTTGCCCTGCGCTCACCGGCTGTTTTCAGATTTGGAAAAACTGATCTACTGCGAAGGGCACACTCTGCTGCAATAGTGGGAACCAATTCTTCTCCGCCTCAGGTCCCTTCCTGACTTGCTACGGCCTTCCCAAGAAGATAAGCTTTTCGCTTGACCGTCGCAATTGCGTGACTTAGCCCACTCCTGCAATGTTGAACACAATGCTAGAGACTTCTCAGGTCTGCGTTTGAAAATCAGGTGAAAGAATCCAAAAAATTAGCTAACGCTCATCCACGCTTAACCTATGCACACACACTGCCGATTGAGACAAGGCATGGTCGGATCATAAATACAACTAACCGGGTATGGGCAAGCAATGTGACCTGTCTCACTTAAACCTAGACAGGGCTGCCTCAGGTGGGATAGATAGTGTGAACGTCTATCCCATGTTATGCTCAGAACCTAATGAATACAAACCTCTTGTGAAAGAAGCAAAGAGATAGGTTGCAGGATTTAACAAGGTTAACTTTATTCCGAAATTAAATAATAATCAACAAAGGTAGATGCTGTTCATGAACGTTAAGACTCCAGATCTAATGCTTTTGCCCATGGAAAGGCCACAGTGTGGTGAATGACATTACATGTAGGTTCATAACCCGCACTAGTGATGGGTGAGACAGTTTTCAAGATTGCGCGGCATTGGTGGATGCCAACAATTTGTTTATTTTTCGTGTGTTTTTCAAATGCCATGTGCACCTGCTGTGCTCAGTGCGCCATGGAGTGAAGTTCACTTTGTGGGATGTTGCTTGTGGGGAAAGAATAAATGTATCAGTTCGCACTGGGGCATCTTCTCCGGTATGTTTTAATATTGTGGCATTCATTCACAAAAACGAAACCTACCAAACATAAGTGCTGAAAACAAACTTCAATTATTATGTGACCTTGGACCGAAGGGATCAATCACCAGGCTAAAAGGACAGAAGCTGTATAATACCCATACAAATGATAACATTTACTGTTATGAAAGTGGACGTTGGAACATTTAGTTTCAATTTATGCAAACTGTTGTTCAGAGCGGACACTGCGCATTACGCCAAGAGAATGGAACAACCACACATAATGTAAATTGAACTATGCATAATATTTTTGTGATGAAAAAGGGGGAAATTGTTCTTTTTAAATATTTGGAGAATTTAGCACATGCTAAAATGGCATTTTGACGTAAAGAGTGGACAGAATACGTTATTCTGTATACTGTGCCATATGTAAAATACAGAGTGTGTAACTTGTGGTTTATTTATAAGTCTACTAATAATTGTCATTGGTGTTTTGGTTAAGTCGGAATGAGTAAAGGTTGGGATTTTTTGCCTGTATTGATTATTGACATTGTTATGGGTTGTTCGTTGGAGCATATTGTGACGATTACTCATAGACAAGACAAAAGCACAACCTGTATGCAGGCTAGTGATATCTAAACCACTTTGTCCCATGAAATATTAAGGTTTGCAATCAAGGTTGCATTGTTGAAAGGGCCGGGGTCAGAACATTTTCCAAGGGTAATTGGTTAGCTTTTCTATAGATAACATTCCCAGTTCCATTACAATGCCACCTGTCTGTTATCCCATTTCTGAGTCACTTTATCCATGCCTTTGGGAGCTATACCGACTTCTCAGCGTTAACCTTTCATGCACATCATAGTCTAAAATAGTCCCCCACATTGTCTGTGTGTGTTCATTGTGTGTGGTTTGTGTTCGTTATTCTGTTTCCTCCGGTGCAGAATTACAACATGAATTAGAATAAAGAAAGGATACTAAAATATATTTTTATTCTGTTATCTACACAGATACGTTGTACCATTTTGTGAATGCCATAGTTCCAGCTGCTGTGGGATGACTTTTTCAAACAACAATGACAGATGCGCCTAACCACATCATTCAGCATCACCATCATGTGGGACGATAGACCGGGACCGATATGCCCTTTGGCGGTACCAGCGAAAAGGAGCAACCTGTTATCGTTTATGGTGTAGCAAGAATCTGATGTGTCGAATCCATATCTTCACCCGAAAGGAACACCATGTGCGTCATTTTAAACTTTTGCCACTCGAGCCTAAGGACGCACAACTATTGGTGGTTCATCCCAATCAGTGGATCTCAATGTGGTTTTTGGAGTGTTCTTTGATGAATAAAAGCACTTGCGAAATTGCAGATTAATGATGTTTTCTGTAAAATTATTGTTAGCAAATTTGATTTGGGACGCACTGTGAGAGGATGTGTATGTTGATCTTCCGTGTTCTGTGTCAACTAACGTTATTACGTGGGTGAGACTGGGTGCGTTTGTCTACGCTGCCAACTAACAACATGAAAATAGGTGTAGCATATTGTTTGGAATAGTGATGTCAGTTCCGGGGCGGGGGATATGATTTAGTGCCGCACTCGACCTTAGTGCGATGCAGAAACGGATAAGAATAGCACAAGATGGCCACGGCAACTCCTTGTTTTCGCATGTGTAAAAGTGAGGAAAACTAAGGTAAGATGCATAGGAACGTTTTTTATGATCAATCATTGTATGCGGAAAAACCACATGCCCGAACGATCGGTACAATCATATTTTTGAGCGCACTATCCCTTTAAGCGCGTTATAAATAACCAATTACAATTACTTGGCCCACCCATCCCCACAGACATAAAACCATATTCATCTTACCTTTATCCCAATGATTTTTGTGTCAGGACTGTCACTCCCATGCACCTGTATAGAGCCTCATCCCAGGGCCATTGCAAGGAGTCCCAACTGTCTGTAAGTCAGTGCCCGTAGAACCCCAACCCGCTTCCTGAAGCTAGCGGGTAAAGCTCACGGCAGCATCCACAGCATGACTCCTCCCCGGCTAGGACCGGCCTGTAACTTCGCCTGTGTCAAAGGAAAACACCATTAGTGATATCATAACAAACCTTATCATAAAGAAAAACAAAATTATTTCATTACAGTAACAGAAATCACAATCAGACATTCAACTCGTGCCAAACCCATAAAAACACTGTTAACCCTCATCAAATCAAAAAGTCCTCTTCCTAATTCACCCTGTCCAATTCTTTCAAGAGGAGAGGGTGGGTGGGTGTCGTGCCCGGCGCTCGAAAAGAGACTGGCTCCTTCCAGCACTAGGCTATTTAAGTGCCCTGGTCCAGGGCGCAGGGCACTCCCCTTCTACCTCCCTCAGGAGAGTAGAGTCAGTGTGGACCCAGGGGGCCAGAGGAGCAACCCGCTATGTCAGATGTCCCTCTAGCGCCACCTGCATGGGCTGTGCCATCTGCTTAGCAGGGCTAAACCCTACTTGGCCCCCCACCCCACAGACATAAAACCATATTCATTTTCCCATTATCCCAATGATTGCACAGACTCTCATTTTGTAATGGAAAACATACATATCAATTTATTGTGAATTAACTCATGAGCGGACCCAGCATTGCCCCGGTCCCGAGGGGACCTGACGTAAAACACCTCTCCAGATGGCGCTTTGACATTCCCGGGCTTCACACAAACCGGTGACCCATCACTTCGGTTTTAATCTCCTTCCCGGTTACCCTGTCACTTCCGGTTTTAGTTCTTAGTGAGTAGTCAAGACCACCTCTGGTTTTATTTTTCTGCCAGACAGTCACTCCTATGCACCTGTATGGAGCGTCACCCCAGGGCCACTGCAGTTGCAAGGAGTCCCAACTGTCTGTAAGGGTGTCAGTGCCCATATCACCACAACTTGGCTCATGCAGCCAGTCGGTAAAGCTTGTGGCAGCATCCGCAGCGTGACTCCTTCTTGGCTGGGACCATCCCATAACTCTGTCACACTTTGGGGGTGATCCCCAATGCCCCCATTCACTGCAAGCAGTACAAATGAGGTCAAATCAAAACAAAAACAATCCCCACAGCAAGGTCCATTACATAGACCTACAGTTCAAATTCACATTTTAATGGGAAGGAAAGGTGTAACACACAAAAGCTATATCATTAAGAAAAATATTTTATTATAGAAAAAAGACATAATTCTCATTATTCCTTAATCTGTGTTAAATAATACACAGATTAAGGAACAACCCTAAAACCAGGTTATCAAAAAAACAGGACGATTACATACACAACATCAAAGTAAAAATAAAAAAAAACAACCATACCACATTAACTAAAAAAAAAAAAACATTTACCATACAAATATCAGAGAAAAATTAATTTGTTGCAATCTATATATAACCCAACATGTTTCTGTCTGTTGACTCTTAGATGTCTGACATTCATCAGGGGTAGCTCTTCTTAAAATTCTACAGTGATCGTCCCCTCCAGTCCTGGTGGACATGGATCTGAACTTGATCCTTAATGCAATCTATAAAAACATACAACCATATTAAAAAATTGTGTGTGCACCAACATTTCCCAAGATTTACCTACTTTTAATGTCATATGTCAACATTACACAAACACGGAAGCCTGAATTAATAAAGCCACCCGTACCTAGTCCCCATTCGGGAACCCTTAGCACCAAAAATCTGCTGTAAACATATATACCTTGGGATCTGTGTATTCCAAGGATCCAATGTCGCCAATAATACAGTCACATGCAGCCGGATATCAGCCGCTTATATTAGTAATCCTTTTCAATGGATTTGAGTAAGACCACACTAGAGAAGAAAACATAACGACACACTGTGTCACACTATAATCATACCGGAGTATAAAAAGTCAAAACACCCCCTAAGGAACATGCTTGCACATACCTTGCAAAATGCGGTAGCCAAATGTGTTCCCAAAAGAGAATAAACCTTTGAGGAGAATGATCAGTCTTTAATGTGAAACGGCTACTGTGTCAAGTTCTAACTCTTCAAACACAATCTGTGGAGATTAAACACAATAAGAAGTAATCAACCGCTGTGTTCACTAGTGTTCACTAGGGTATTATTTAAACAAACAATTTTCCTGCAGTTCCAAGGCCACGAAAAAAGGCACATAAATGATCTACAAAGTGCGTCCCCAAATAAAGGCATATACACCAATAGTGAGCCTCAATATACACATCCTAAGCCAATATTTTATTTGGCCCAACAAAAACGCATCTCCATTTAGCCTAGCATATTAAAATGCTACACACTGCTGAGCCTCCGTATAGTGTTTATCCCAAAAAAAAGGGTTTACATGCCGCCTGTCAAATGTTGTTAAACTTTGTGCCGCCTCCAAAGTGCAATATCACTCCATTTGAAAACAACACATGCACGTTATGCTCCACACTCGTGAGCCTCTGAAAACTGTTTAACTCAAAGACTAATCTCCAAACTGCATCGCAAGAATTCTTAAAATCAGTGCTGCATCCACTGTCCAGTTTCTACTCAGTTTCAAAAAAGAGCCTGCATGCATGCAACCACGTTACCTATGAACTACTGCATGCATCCCCAAAACAAAGCACAAGTTACAACACCTCATAACGGTAAACTTACCCGTAATGGACCAACAAAAGCCCAAAGTTCTTTTTCAACCGCTGATTGCCGTGGTTCAGGTGCCACCATACAATCCTCTCAACGCCATAGTTGTAAACACACAAAAAAACGCCAGGAAAGACTGTCTACAAGTAGCTTATACCCATAATGCAAATGGCAAGGTAAAACAACACTAAAAAGGGACTCATCGCCAGGAAGAGCTGGATACAGCCAATAATGTCCATTATAACTCGATGATAAGAAGAGCACGGCAAGCTGCACAGGGAGGACTAGGGCACCCAGAAGCATGGGGCCCTCATCATTACATAGCCTGAACATTATGCCACTCGACATCTTCATTTAATGCAACCAAATGGCTGCGGGTTTTAAAGATGAGTTTTTGTTCTAAGGTGACTAGTCTCTGATCTATAACTTCTTTGCTGGGTCCATTGACCCGTTTAAGGATCACCCACCTCAAATATTGATTTGCTCTTCTTATCATGCGAGTTATAATGGACATTATTGGCTGTATCCATTGTACACATCTGTAATGCCCTGTTTTTCATGTCGATGACTGCATATTTATATACAGTTCTTTGCCTTATACTAACCTGGGTTAAGATGATTAATTATGTTGTTCCCTGTTCCATGCCTGTTTGGGGCTCTAGTCTTACTGTTCTCATTGGTGTAGAGAGGCCAAGGAGTTGTCTTTCTGAATTACTCAGACAAAAAACATTTTTTGATTACTCCCCCCCCCCCCGTTTTTTTAGACTAAGTGTGGTATTTCTCCATGCCCTTTGTTGTGGGCGATTGCCTTGACAGAGTATTTTCCATTAGTGGTTGTTTTCTTCCTTGTCCAAGTTATTTTCTTTTTTAGTCAGTTTGTAGGCTGGCATGAATTTTCAAAATGTAGAAGTGCTTAGTGCCTTTTTCACAGTTCGTTTTCTACTTCACGAGTCCCTTTTTAGTGTTGTTTTACCTTGCCATTTGCATTATGGGTAAAAGCTACTTGTAGACAGCTCTTCCTGGCGATGAGTCCCTTTTTAGTGTTGTTTTACCTTTCCATTTGCATTATGGGTACAAGCTACTTGTAGACAGTCTTTCCTGGTGTTTTTTTGTGTGTTTACAACTATGGCGATGAGAGGATTGTATGGTGGCACCTGAACCACGGCAATCGGCGGTTGAAAAAGAACTTTGGGCTTTTGTTGGTCCATTACGGGTAAATTTGCCGTTATGAGGTGTTGTAACTTGTGCTTTGTTTTGGGGATTCATGCAGTAGTTCTTAGGTAACGTGGTTACATGCATGCAGGCTCTTTTTTGAAACTGAGTAGAAACTGGACAGTGGATGCAGCACTGATTTTAAGAATTCTTGCGATGCAGTATGGAGATGAGTCTTTGAGATAAACAGTTTTCAGAGGCTCACAAGTGTGGAGCATAACGTGCATGTGTTGTTTTCAAATGGAGTGATATTGCACTTTGGAGGCGGCACAAAGTTTAACAACATTTGACAGGCGGCATGTAAACCCTTTTTTTTGGGATAAACACTATACAGAGGCTCAGCAGTGTGTAGCATTTTAATACGCTAGGATAAATGGAGATGCGTTTTTGTTGGGCCAAATAAAATATTGAGCTCGGGCTTAGGATGTGTATATTGAGGCTCACTATTGGTGTAAATGCTTTTATTAGGGGACGCACTTTGTAGATCATTTATGTGCCTTTTTTCTTGGCCTTGGAACTGCAGGAAAATTGTTTGTTTAAATAATACCCTAGTGAACACTAGTGAACACAGCGGTTGATTACTTCTTATTGTGTTTAATCTCCACAGATTGTGTTTGAAGAGTTAGAACTTGACACAGTAGCCGTTTCACATTAAAGACTGATCATTCTCCTCAAAGGTTTATTCTCTTTTGGGAACACATTTGGCTACCGCATTTTGCAAGGTATGTGCAAGCATGTTCCTTAGGGGGTGTTTTGACTTTTTATACTCCGGTATGATTATAGTGTGACACAGTGTGTCGTTATGTTTTCTTCTCTAGTGTGTTCTTACTCAAATCCATTGAAAAGGATTACTAATATAAGCAGCTGATATCCGGCTGGATGTGACTGTATTATTGGCGACATTGGATCCTTGGAATACACAGATCCCAAGGTATATATGTTTACAGCAGATTTTTGGTGCTAAGGGTTCCCGAATGGGAACTAGGCACGGGTGGCTTTATTAATTCAGGCTTCCGTGTTTATGTAATGTTGACATATGACATTAAAAGTAGGTAAATCTTGGGAAATGTTGGTGCACACACAATTTTTTAATATGGTTGTATGTTTTTATAGATTGCATTAAGGATCAAGTTCAGATCCATGCCCACCAGGACTGGAGGGGACGATCACTGTAGAATTTTAAGAAGAGCTACCCCTGATGAATGTCAGACATCTAAGAGTCAACAGACAGAAACATGTTGGGTTATATATAGATTGCAACAAATGAATTTTTCACTGATATTTGTATGGTAAATGTTTTTTTTTTTTAGTTAATGTGGTATGGTTGTTTTCTTTTTATTTTTACATTGATGTTGTGTATGTAATCGTCCTGTTTTTTGATAACCTGGTTTTAGGGTTGTTCCTTAATCTGTGTATTATTTAACACAGTTTTAATGAGAATTATGTCTTTTTTCTATAATAAAATATTTTTCTTAATGATATAGCTTTTGTTTGTTACACCTTTCCTTCGCATTAAAATGTGAATTTGAACTGTTTTCTTCTATACCCACTCACTGCAAAACATACTCACCTTGACTTCTTACTCACAACCTGCTCTCCTGAGTGCTGTGAAGACGTCTAGGAGGAAAACATTGTGACCCACACTCGACAAGTGCACCCCATCCCTGTCAAAATGTATGGGTTCCTTCACACAAAGCATTCTTTGCCTCATACATCCCAAGCCTTTAAGCTGCATACATTTCTCCATGCTCTTATTAAACCTCCTTCTAGTTTTATACATGACCACATTGGACCCTGCACCCTGCCGAACACTCCGTCAGATAATCTAAAACCAAAGTATTTAGGTGTCCACCAACATCTGCCCCAAGATTTTGATACCCTCCTGCATCAGGCCCAGTAGCCTCCATCGGTTCCCCTAAGGCGCACTACCAAGATCTTGGCGTACCCTTATTCTCATGCCATCGCCCGTGAACAAAACATCGCCCTTTAGCAAAGTTCTCCCCGATCCGTCTTTGCTCTTTGCCACTAGTTTGCTTGCCCTAAATGCGCAGAAGAAAGCCAACAAAAAGTAGCCCTGAAGAGTGTAACCTTGTATGGGCCGTAACATATCCTGGGCAGCACCGCCAAGCTCCTTACCAGCACCCTGAAATCAATGGGCCTGCCACAACTCGATCTTGAAGTGCTCCTCTCTCTCCCGGACCAGCGGGTAAGCTCTCCGGAACTTGTCCCACTGAAAATGAGAAAGAGCATCAGCTGAAATGTTAGCAATACCTTGCGCATGTCGCACCCTAAACTCGATATTCTGGTACAAGCAGATTTCTACTAGCTTCCTTAGCAGCCCCAGGACCAGCGTACATGAAGCTGATTGAAGGTTGATTGCTTGCACCACTGCCCTGGCGTCAGACCAAAAATGCACCCTCTTGTTACTCAACTCTTTTGGCCAGAGCAGAAGCGCAATCAGTATAGGGAAGCCATAATATTCTTGGTCCTGCCCTTTTTACGCCACTGAGTGGGCCATTTTTGCAGGCACAATTCCTCCCCAAAGATGACCTCAAAGCCTTCCCTGCCTGTGGCGTCAGAGTACAGCTGCAGCTCCTTACTGGTCAGCCATAGGGCCCTCCACAGCATAATACCATTGAACCCTTGCACAAATGTGCACCCCATGTGCAGGTCCTCCTTAAGACCTGTGCCAAGCCTGATATGGTGAGACTTCTGGGTGACCCCTGCTGTGGCCCTCGCCAACCTCTGTTACGCTCACCTGGCTCCCACAGGGGCGTCGATAGGACCCGGACAGCTGCAACCTCCTCCAACGTGAAGCATAGTGCAGAGATGACAGACTGGACTGGACCACCTAATCTCGTCTGCTTGACCCGTAGAAGTATTCTCCTTATGTTTTTAAATGATGAGCTCTCCATCCTGCGTGGAATGCAGGGGCGCGTAGATACCAGTTACGTCACTGTTTGAAGGCGTTGGAAGAGTTCCAGATGAATATTGACTCCGAGGTTCCAGGGGAGAACCCGTAAGTATAAAGTTCAAAGAGTTCAACATGTCCGATGTTCACTCTTGTACACTCCTTTCTTGTGTTGCAGCTGGATCCAAGGGAAGATTGTCTTGTGGCAGCTGATGGTGTTCAGGTAAGAGTCTGTATTACCCAACACTGTCCGGTAAAAGATGCGTGTATTTAAATTGCTGGTTTCTCTCTCCTTACAGGTGCGGCGTAAGAAGTTGCGGTTTGTTACAGAATAATGCCTCTGGTTGTTAATCAGGTAAGTCTGTGGTGGAGAGGTTGTATTTGTTGGCTCTCTCGGCTCACCTTATGTTTCTTTTGTCCCCTAGATGGTGGAATTCGGTGAAGAAAATGATGGAGGCTGCGTCGGATCGAAAAATGCTGTGAGGACTGGTGAGTATGGTGCGGCGCTGCAGCTGGCGATGCGGCGCGTGTAGAATAATGTCCTTTTCAAGTTCGAAGACGTGATGGATCCGGAATTCAGGTAAGGATTGAAATAATATCTGTGTTCTAACCTTTCCTTCTTCTTTCTTCTATTGCTAGGAGCTCTGGATTCGAGACGGGCGTGGCTGAAGACTGGATGCTGACTGCAGGCACGGTGAGTGTTACACTGCTGGATGCAGAATAACGCGAAGCATGTGCTGCTGTTCGGGCGTGGTTTAAATAGCCTCCAAAGTAGTTCCAGATAAGAAGTCCCTAGAACCACACCCGAGTAGAAAATAGTCCCTGTAGTAAAATAGCCCCATCCAGGCCTCACGTTGGCTTGGATTCATTTGCAGCATGGTCTGCATGAGGTAAGTAAAGTCTATGAGCCTGGCGCCTATGGCACCAGGACTGATTTCTATTATGAGCCTGGCACCTAAGGCGCCAGGACCGAACCCAGACAGCCCCCAGCCGGGGCTGCTGGGGTTTTATTAAATATCTGGATGCCTGCTCCCGGGGCTGATGGGCTTGATCCGGATGCCCGGGGGTAGGCATCATGACAGCCTCCTTGCAAACACTCTACCCACTGCTATAACAAAATTCAGTTTGCCGAGTAGTCACATATTTCCTAGGGTGTTCCTATCTTGTGCCAGGTTTGCATCAATTTCTGCCAAGAGGCCTTCCCGTGGCAACCTGCAGATGCCCCTGATGGTGTCTATCTCAATGCAAATGAACGTGAGTACCTCTCCAGGCCCCTGTGTCTTCTCAGGTGCCAGTGGGATATTAAGCTGTTCCTTCAAGTCCTGGAAGGAGGCATGTGCGCGTGCACATTCCCCAGAGCCTCTTCTACCCATGAAAAGAAAATCATCCCGGTAATGCACAATCCCCCCTCTCTGTTCCTTTCGACGTGCCGCCCACTCGAGAAATGAAATGAATGCCTCAAAGAATACGCTGGACATTGCTTAACCCATGGGCATGCACCTGTCAAAGTAGAACTGGCCCTCCCACTGACATCCCAAAAGGTAGAAACACTCGGGGTGTACCGGCAGGAGCCCGAAAGCTGATTCCATGTCCACGCTTGCCAAAAGTGCGAACCTTCCTGTGTCGGCGACCAGGTCCATTGCCTGGTTAAACATGGCGTAATTCACTGAGCAGTGCTCCAGGTTAAGCCAATCGTTCACAGAATTATCCCTGGGAAAAGAATGATGGTGGATGAACCTGTACTTTCCCTGTTCTTTCATTGGCAACACACCCTTCCCAATCCCTTCTCCGTCGCGATCTTGTCAAGCACTATACCCGGAGCCTTCTCTGCTGATGGCACATGTTTTGCGCATTTATGTGTAAACCGACATTTCTTTCCAAAGTGGCATGACGCCTCTATTAAATAGTTGGCACAAGGTATCCCTGAAACCATCCCCGCCTGTGCTTCTTCCTCCCGAACTCTTTAAGCCACCTTTGTGCGGCCACTCCCTTCCTCTTGGGGCCTGAACACCCTGTCAAAAGGGCCGGGAACTGTCCTTCTTAAATGCTGATTCCACCAATACCCTGGCCTCCAGAGAGGCTTAACTGAATTGCTATTCCCCCGACCGGTCCTTGCCGCACATGTACACTATCCAGCCATCCATATCCTTCTGGTCCCTTGTCATGTCAGGGATCAGGGGCGTTTTGGACCTGAAATCCTGGTCATAATCGAACCACCCTGTTGTGCGATACTTCCTCTGCTCATCCACTATCGTGTGTCTATACTTCCACTGCGCTGCTCCCTGTTCAAGAAACGTTTCCATTATTACTGCTGCTAATAAAGAGAAGGCCTTGGTACAATTGCCAGTCGTCTCTTCCGGTCTGCAACGCTTTTGCCATTTCTTGTCCTCTTTCTTGCAAACAGTAATATGTGGACTCGCCGTATCCAGTGATAACAATGAAAATAAGTC
Organism: Ambystoma mexicanum; assembly: GCF_040938575.1. NCBI lineage: Eukaryota > Metazoa > Chordata > Amphibia > Caudata > Ambystomatidae > Ambystoma > Ambystoma mexicanum. Next base: position 477,351,699 of record NC_090934.1, read on the forward strand.
AAAGTATTCCCTGGCCCAAATCCGCTCCGTCACTTGTTTGGGAATATGCCATGCCAAAGTTGACCAGCCTGATAATAATGGGGCACTAGTCACCAACTTGCTGTTCTCCTTAGCGCATTAATGGATATTAGGTGCGTCCTCCCTTTCAGGCCCCCCTGACTCTGAGACAGCACACTCTGGCAGAGCATGGGGAAGAGGGTACCCACCTGTCACATGTATGGTAGCCCCTTCCGTCCTCCTGACCCACTCCCATCTGGTGCTTGTTGATGTGGGTCAGCTGCCACCGTACCTGTCTCCTCAACTATCCCATCCACAGATACCCAAGACCCCTGTGAGAGCGGCAGGTTCATGGGGCTTTTCTCACCCACCCTGGGACTCCCACCTAAACCTGACCGGCTTGCCAACTGCACCACATTTCGCATCACCTTTACCATTTCAGCCATTGCCGTTACCATGTTGCCACTTCACATATGCTGCCCTGCACTACCACTGGGCAGTGTCTCAGCTGCCCCAATACTTGGACCGGGGGCAGGTAGCCCCTGTGCGGGTATTATGGTACGCCCTTCCTTCCCCGCTGAAGCCCCCTTACCCTTGGGCTGACACCTGGCTCTCTTCTTCCTGGCCAGTTCTGCAGACAACCCCAATAGAGGTAGTACGGAACGCCCTTTCTTCCCTGCGGAAACCCCCTCACCCCAGGGCAGGCGCACAGCTCTCTTCCTCTTGGCCAGTTCATCTGCCCTCTCTTCCGTAATTGGGGGACTGTCCAGCGTAATCACTGGGGTTTTTCGTGCAGGCAAATCACCTGGCTGTTCGAACACCTTCTTTGCCCAACCAGTGCCTCAGCTGCAGACCCTTTCCTGGAAGAGTATCCAGAGCTCAGCCGTTTCGTCCGCCTTGGCCCAGTCATGCCACTGGAGTTGCTTTCCCCAAAGAAGAACATAATAGGTGATCTCTGGCTTGCCATGATCTCTATCCTATGAATGTAAAAACAGTATTAAAACACATTTCCACGGGCGGAACTAGCCCCTGTCCTTGATGTGCCTTACTACACGCCTCCCCTTTCTGCCAACACCTTACCAAAAGTCACCAGCTCTGTGTTGTTCTCCGCTATGCAATCCCTGATCCCAAACCTGATACAGATGGAACTCACTCTGGTCTCTTTCCTGTCACGGTAGACAGGCAATAACATGTTACTGAGCTAGTTAAGAGTTGCATTATTTACTTTGAAACCCCTTACTATGACATTCTAATGTTCCTCTGTCATAACATTATATTCACCCTTTTATTTTATTTAATTTAATCAATGTTTGTGCAACGTGGGAACATTATCTTATTCTCAACTATTGTGTGCAGTGCATGGTGGCTAAGAAGTTGAAAAAGAAGACATTTCTCCAGCGTGGGGTCTGGCATGGGTTCACATGCTCATGAATATTACCTGTCATCAGGCTGAGAATCCTTGGTAACAGAAAAAACGCTTTCACTTTCACTTTCACTTTTAAACTGTATTTCTCCTCTAAACCAATCACTGTCCTCTGGGTCATACTGCCCCCATCTAATGACAGTCCTCTCCCTAATGCCGACTCTGGCAGCCGTCTTCAGATTTTTACCACACGCTTCAGTGTTGGGAGTCCTCGAGTTGCTCTCTGAGCTATTTTGTATGTTTTTCCAAATTGCTTTCCGGAAAAGTTCTATTTTTTGTTTCATCAGAGCTGTGTGCTCCTATCTCTATCGGCTAGCAATGGGGATCAGTTTCAGTAAAGTTGCGCACCCCTCAAGGCAGTTGTTCGTCGAAGTTTCTGGAAGGCTGTCTTGGGCCTACTTCGCGCCCTCTGACCATGACAGAGAAGCAAAAGGGGGGAGGAACCCTCTTCAGACCCTGCACCCAATGCAGGCTACGGAACGTCTTCATGGAGGACAAACATCTAAAATGTCTATACTGCCTGCACCCGGACCACAACGAGGATGAGTGCAGGATATGCCTGGGCTTCTCGAAGAAGACAAATAAAGACAGGTATAGCATGGTGGTGGCATGGCTCAAGTCGAGTAAGGCCTCTGATCCGTGCTCCGAGCAGGGTCATGCATCACTCAGGACCGGCCGGTCCGAAGAGCGGTCTCCCTCTGGGAGGAGGTCAAAGTCCTTTGTGGACACTGCATCTGTGGTGGTCCAAGATAAGGTCAAGAACTGCAAGTCCGATTCCACTGGGTTCACTGCTGATGCGGGTCCCAGGTTGGATAGGCCGCAATCACCATCGCCGTCCGCCTCCATAGCCAGTCTGCCATCAAGTTCCTCCTCAAAGAGGAAGTTGTCCACCCCGGCCAAGTTACGGGACACATCAGAAAAGCCAAGGACTGAGTAAGAGAAGAAGGCTCTGCAGCCCAAGCAGGCTCAACCGGCGCAGCCAAAGACCTCGTCAACCACTTCGTTGACATCTTCCATTACAACCACGGCGGCGGTAGGTGCCGACCCGACAAGGGTGGTTCCTACGGTGCAAAGAGTATCCCTGCCTCCGTGGCGCCATCCGGCCATCGAGGCAGCAGGGAAGGCTGCAGGCACCCCTGGGGGGATGGTAAGGCACTGGTCCAGATCCCAGTTCAAAGCCCTCAGGGAGGAAAAAGGGGTGGGTGATGAGGTCCCACAACAGCCCTCCAAGGTTTGCGTTCAACCAATGGACATCTCATTCACGGATGATGACGACCAAGAGTCCATCCATACAGTCCACGAGAACAACAGCGGTGCAGGGCCTAGCACTCTATCGTTCCCGTCACAGCCGAGGGACATATCCATGGACATCCTGTCGACTCTCCACACCCTAGTGACGGAGATCCAGCAGAGCCTGCCTCCATCCCCAGCAACTGTGGTACAGCAGGCCCCTCAATAGCCTCCACATAAGAAGAGGAAGCGTCATCCGCTGCATCAGCCTCCTCTACCACATCAGGACTAGACTCCACCAGTGGACCCGGAAACACACAAGGATACTGGTACGGAGACGGCCACAGAAGCCAACGAAGATGAGGGCTTCATCCTGGCAGACAACATACCACAACGACTGGGCGCCCCTCATACAGTCTCTCCACCAGACGAGATGGGATCATTCCACTCCATGATCTGCAGGGCCTCCAAGCTGTTCTAGCTGGTGCCTGAGGAAACCAAGAAGGAGGGCTTCCTATATCAGCGATGAGAGTACAAGAGGAAGACGATCATGGTGGTATCCTTTTTGGACATTTGGGAGGAAGGCCTGGCCTCATGAAGAACCCTTGCACAGCTCCAACCAAACGAGAAAGGTTGGAGAAGACATACAGGGTGCGGGACTCCTCGCCCAAGTGCTTGAGGTCACAACCGTCGACGGACTCGATAGTGTCAGCTGCCGCAAGGAAACATTTGGCCAACCCGGCTTCCACATCATCGGTTCCCCCGGACAATGAGGGGAAGAAGATGGATGCCATGGGGAAGAGAGTCATATACACAGCGGCATCCACGATCAAAGCAGCTAATGCTCTGCCTATCTTGCGCCTATACTATCAGGAGCTTTGGTACAAGCTGGTCCCTATCCTAGAATTACTCTCTGGCGAGAAGAAAAGGGGAGGTGGCATAGGACCATGCCATTACGGTGGCAGTGGACATGGCCGACACAGGCTTCCGGCAAATAGGAAATGGAGTCTGCCTTCGTCGGCAGGGATAGTTGAAGGCCACAAACTTTCGCCAGGACGTTCATGCAAAGGTGCTGGACATGCCCTTCGACAACAAAAGGCTGTTCAGGAAGGCGGTCGACGAATCCCGTCAAGCCATAATGACGCACACGGAGATGGCACGTTCCCTTGGCACTCTACAGCAGCATCGCTTGTCATCTTTTCACCCCTCTAGGTGAAAATCGAGCAGATCATCCAAGGGATACTCCACATCATGCAGGCAACCTCCCCGATCCTCCATGCAGGAAGCCTACAGGGGTCGCTTCCAGGCCCACGGTAGCAGAGGTCAGCAACGCCCGCAGCGCAGGGCGCCGGCACCCAAGCAAGCCTGAACCGGGCAAGACATCGGGCTCCCACTCATGCACCCCTGTGGGAGGCCAGCTGACGAAGTTCGTCAGCGAGTGGCAGAAGATCACTACCAACAGATGGGTGCTGGATGCTCTCACCCAGGGACACACCTTGAGTTCCAACACAGGTGCCCTCGTATTCCACCGGTTCCCTGCCAGGAGCAGTACATCCCTCAGCTGGAGGAAGAAGTGCGAGCCATGTTACGGATAGGGGCGATAGAGCTAGTTCCCCAATGGCTCTGGGGCTCCGGAGTCTATTCCAGATACTTTCTGGTAAGAAAGAAGACATGGTTGGATGCCCATCCTGTGCCTGCACCGTCTGAAGAAGTACTTGAAATCCCATAACATTCAGCAACACGTGCTCGGCCAATTGGAGGAAGGGGATTTCTTGACGTAATTGGACCTAAAGGATGCGTACTTCCATGTCCCCATCCACAGGAAACATCAGAAGTTCCTACGGTTCGTGGTACAAGGCCAGCACTACCAGTTCAAGGCCTTACCTTTCGGCCTAAAGTGAGCCACAAGGGTGTTCACAAAATGCCTGGCCCTGTTGGCCGCCCACCTGCGACAGCAGGGCGCACACGTATAATCATACCTGGACAATTGTCTGATACGAGCCCGCTCCCGGGAACTAGCCGACGAGCACATGAAGGAGACCGTCCGGTACTGACAGAGCTGGGGTTCTCTGTGAACTATCCGAAGTCCTGCTTAACGCCATTACAGAATGCCTTGTTCCTCGGCACCAGACTCAACACAGTTGCTTTCCTGGCATCCCCCTCAGAGGAGAGGCTAGAGGCCATTCAATGGAAGGTACAGCAGCTGTCGTCAGTGAAGATGGCCACGGTTCGGGCCATCAAGTCTTTGCTGGGCATGATGTCGTCCTGCATCTACCTTGTCCGTCCCTGCAGGTTGCAGATGTGACCCCTAAAGCAATTCTTGGACACACCTTGGATACAAGTGTCTGGGAATTTTACCTAAAAGAGGAGACAGTCACCACAGATGCCTCTCTGGAAGATTGGGGAGCGCACACCGGACGTCTACACGCCAGAGGTCTGTAGAGAAAGTACTGCATATCAACTTCCCGGAGTTACAGGCAATGTTCTAGGCCATCAAGTCTGGGACCTCAAGTCATTCCTACCGTCTCTTGAGAGGCAAGGTGGTGAGGATCTTCACGGACAACACCACCACCATGTTCTACATCAGGAATCAAGGGGGCATTCGATCCCCGGCGCTCTCCAAGGAATCTCAGTACTTGTGGCATTGGGTCATTGGACAGGGGATGTTACTCGTCCCGTTCCACCTGGCAGGCGTCAAGAACACCATCGCTGACTCCCTCAGCAGGGAGCTGCACTCCTGCCACGAATGGGAACTTTGTCAGGATCAAGTGGGCCATCTGTTCGTGAAATGTGGTAGACCTCTGATCGATCTTTTTGCCACAGTGAACTCAAAATGCCAGAAGTTCACCAGCAGGTTTAACCAACCGAGGAGCATGTGGGACTTATTCTCCTTCCCGTCGGAAGGGCTGATTCTGTACGCCTTTCCCCCGTTTCCTTTCCTGCTACGTGTGATAAACACACTCGGACAGTGTCGGTGTAAGATGATACTCATCGCCTCGGCGTGGTCGAAGCAGATTTGGTATCCGGACCTAATCAGCCTGTCAGTGTCGCCTCCAGTCAAGTTGCTGGTACTTCCGGATCTGCTCACCAGAGAGGGAGGCGCAATCCTTCATCATGACCCAGGATCTCTAAACCTGAAGGCATGGCTCCTGCAGCCTTAGAGTTTGGAGGTTTTGAGTTGCCAGCAGACTGCAGGTACGTCCTCCCCAAAGCCAGGGCGTTGTCGACTCTAAAGTAATATGGCAATAAGTGGAAACATTTTGCTACTTGGTGCCGGTCACAGAGGATGACCACTCTGAGGGTCACGGATCCACAGATTCTTCCATACTTGCTATCCTTGGCAAAAGCTATGTTGGCTCACTCTTCCAACAAGGTGCACCCGGCGGCCATCTCACGCTACACCAGATCCCCAGGGAAGATCCTCGCTGTGGACCCACAGGCTCTTCAAGGAGTGCCTCAAGGGGCTGTTTCATTATTTCCCTCCGGTGAAGGTGCCTGCCCCAGCATGGCAACACAACGTGCTCTTGACAAAACTCATGGGGGCACCTTTCGGAACCTATGCATCAAGCCCCACTCAAGTTTCTCTTGTCGAAGACGCCATTGCTCGTGGCCATCACCTCAGCCAGATGTGTGGGTGAGATCCAGGCCCTATGCTGCAAGCAGCCATATCTGACTTTCCATGAATCAAGGGTTGTACTGCGTACGCACCCCACTTTGATGCCGAAAGTTCTGTCGGAATTCCACCTCAACAAGCCTTTGGGGTTGCCTGTTTTGTTCCTGAAACCTTTGTAACTGGTGGAGATGGCCTTGCAGTCGCTGGACGTTGGTCGTGACTTGAAGTTCTACGTGACACGCACAAAGAATTTTTGGAAGACTTCTTCATTGTTTGTGAACTTTTGACCTGTGAACCATGGGAAGGCCTTGTCCAAGGCTTCCATCTCAAGATGGCTTTCTGACTGCATCATGCACTGTCATCGGCTGGCGAACCGGCCTCTGCCGGGCCGTCCGAGAGCCCACTCCACCACAGTGATCGCTGCAATGACAGCGTTCCTTTCTCGTGTGCCCCTGCTCGACATCTGCAGGGTTGCAGTATGGAGGTCCACGCATGCCTTCACAAAGTTCTACTGCATCAACAGGGATTCCAGGAAGGAGTCCAGAGTCTGCCAGGCAGTGCTATGCAACCTGTTCGCTTGAGGTGAGTCTGTTCCAGGGGGAAGTGTTAATTGCTTCTGTTGAGCCTTACCACCTCCAGTGGTTGTGTAATGTATACTGCTGTGTATTCTTTATTCATGAGCATGTGAATCCATGCCATACCCATGCTGGAGAAGGTTGAAGTTACTTAACTTTAACTATTGTTCTCCAGCATGGGTCTGGCATGGACTCAAATGCGAACGCTCCCTCTGGCCCCTCTGCGGCTCTTCTTGGTCATAATGCCACTTTACGTGCTTACCAGGCGGGGCGAAAAGAGAGGACTGTCATTGGATGGGGACAGTGATTGGTTTAGAGGAGAAATACAGTTGTAAAGTGAAAGTGAAACCATGTATTGTTTTACTGAGGATTCCCAGCCTGACGACATGGAATATTCATGATCATGTGAATCCATGCTGGAGAACAATAGTTACAGGTAAGTAACTTAAACCATGTTAAAGAGGTAACTATTGAGCAATGATAGTTTAGACACATAAGGTTTGGCAAGGTGACAAAGCCATCAGGCTACTTCTAGTACAGTTGGTTTGGTGATGGTGGTAAATTGGCATGCAGTCAATGGTGAATAGTACTGTGTTTAGGCACTTGGAATATTTAGATAAGAAAATGGGTCACACTATTAGGCACAACAAGTACAAGTCCTGATATGAGGAGATGATGTTTGAAGTATAACATGGAAGAGTAAGATGATCCTAGGCAGGATGTGGGCATACGCCAATTTTCATTTGAGTTTCTGTATACATATATTAATGATGTGAATGTACAAAGGGCTAATGGTAATATTATTGGAATGTACAATACTTCTTGAACTAACAATGTGTATGTATTTTTTGTTTTTGTCTCCTTATTTTCTTGTATTACCTTTCTGGATCATTTTTTCCCCCTGGTGCTTATTTTCTATTTTTTTATCTTTAATGACTTAAATGTATTGAATATGGATATTTGATGATTGGTTCATTATGGTGCGGATATGTGATATATATGTATCATTATGGACTATGTCATATGATGATGGTTGTAAATCTTTATAACACCACTGTACAGCCCGGAGGAAACCCTGCAAAAGGTTCAAACACGTGTCGGCTGTACTATGCAAAAAAGTGCTTCAATAAATGACACATATTTACACAATTTGGAGTTGGTAATCGCAAATCATTATGTATTATTAAACTGTTTGTGGTATCGGCGCAAGTGCATGGTTGGACAATTTAGAACTTTACTTTGCTTTTGAGGCTAGGAGGTTGAGCCTTGTTTCCAACATTAGTCTTAGCTAGCCACCCGATCTATTATAAAGATAAAACACATCACTTATTAATACCTTAAAAGATTGAAGCAGTTATATGTGATTTTACTGATGGACGTTACAGAGTGGTAAATTTCATCGCTGTCAAAACAATGAAACATGCACATTTTTTATTTTTTTATTTGGGGGTCCCGCCCAAGCCCTATGATTTTACACCCTTACAACACCACACCAACCCCATCCTGACCCATTTTAACCCCTTACCCCACTAGCCTTTATATATTTATTTAATCTGTTCTGTATTTTTCAGTGTTACAGTCCACTCTGTTATGTGCCACTCTGTAATGTTTGAAACAAATTGACTGGATACCGATTGAAGCTTGGTAGAAGCTCTGACTGGGTGCGACCTACTATTTTCATCAATTTCCCAGAGCAGGTTGGCAGTGACTGTCACCTCTTATAGGCCCACTTACATCGAGCACACTCCTGTTGAAACGCAACCTCATATATAGAAACTAATCTTGTTGGGTGCTGACCTTCTGGATCAAACCAGTGGTTCATCTAAAATCCAGGTTATTTATACAATTCTATTCAAATTCCCAGAATAATAAAAAGATGTTTAGGTGCATACACAAAACACTCCACTAAATTTGGGATGAAACCTAAATACACAGAACTATAACCAGTGGGTTATTGTCTCCTGGTGCCGTTTTGCAATCCTAGGTGCAGAAAATATACTGCTTTAGATTCTATGATACAGTATCATAGATGCTCAGTAAAAAATAAGGTCATGCCACAGTAAGAAATGGCTAAACATACTACACCAAAATGCAATGTCTAGCCATGTAATAATACTTATCATGCATGCTTTAAAAGCAAGATAAAGCAAGCATAAGTGCTAGTATGTGTCTAGACTGGCATTTTGAAGCTATCAGCCTAGTCATTTTCTTATTGAGGCATGACATTTTTTAATAGGAATCTATGACAAAGCAAGCATGATAAGTATCATTACATGGCTAGACAGTCATTTTGGTGTAGCTAATCTAGCCATTTCTTACTGTGGCATGACATTTGCTGCTGGTCATATTTGATAAAGCAAGCATGATAAGTGTTATGTGACTAGATTAGCATTGTCAGTGGCAGTCCTTAAGTCTTTAGACTAGGTATCCTTTGATGCGAAGAGGTAAGGCCTATCCTTCCAGGTAGCCACTGTGCAACCCAATTATCAGAAACAGGTGGGCACTGAGGCCACCCAGAGAGCCAGTTCTCAGGGAAAAACATCCTTGAGGGGGGGAAAGCCCCAAAGTGAAGAAGAAGTCTTTCAGGGGAGATGAATGTCCAATGAAGACTCCACGAAATGTGCAGCAGTAGAGGCGAGATTCCAGGAAACATTCAAGAAGTTTGAAGTGTGGCAGAAGAGGTGGGAGATCCTGTGGGAAGGCACAATGCAGAGTGCGGAGCGGAGTCAGCTGGCTCGAAACCAGCCAGGGAGATCAGCAAAAAAGGCGGCAGAACCCACAAAGGCAGCCAGCGGTAGAGAGACAAAAAACGGACACAGGTGAACCCGTGAAGGCAAAGTAAGTAGCAGAGAAAAAGTAGGAGTCAACCGCTTCAGCCAGCGGGAGAGGCGAGAACGAGAAACCAGGGCGAGCGAGGGGACCAAGGTAATCAGGAAGCAACCCGGGAGAAGGCACAGAGGTAAGGAGCGCAAAGGAAAAGGCAAAGGAAACAAACTAGTGTACTGCAATAAGGCAATTGCAATGCACCGTTTCCAAACCCTGAATGCTTCTTATTTCCGGGTAGCTGGATGACTGGGGGAACGTATGCGTGGTGATCTCATCACGTGATACAGATGTGCGGTCGCCATCTTGGGTTGGGAAGCAACCCGGATTCGATTCCAAAGGGAAACACGACCTGAGAGCTGCCAGGAACGGGGACACATGACATCATGCCCCCTTCTGTACCGGGACCCTCCCATTTTCCAAGGGTTGTGTAGATGGAATCTTTGCACAAGACGTCTGGCATGAACTAAGTTGGATGGTTCCCAAGACCGTTCCACACTAGAGTAACCCTTCCAATTGATCAAGTACTGCAGAGTGCCTTGATAATACTGCGAGTCACAGATCTTGTTTACTTCATATTCCTCAGTGTCGTCTTCCTTAGGGGGAACAATGCTGTTCCAAGTGCCTCCTGTAAAGGGCTTTAGAGGGGAGATATGAAACACCGGATGAATTTGGTTCCAAGAAGGGGGTAATTTAAGTTTATAAGCCATAGGTTTAACTTTTTCTGTACTGAAAACGGGCCAAAGTACCGCAGGGGAAATGTTCCGGATTTGAGTCTTCTGGGAAGATATTTGGAGGAGAGCCAAACCAAATCCCCTCTCTGGTATCCTTCTGTACCTTTTCTCTTGCAGTCAGCGTACTTCTTATTGGTGATTTGTGAGTCTTTCAGGGCTTGGAGGGTCTGTTGTTGTATATCACAAAGATGTTCCAGATGTTGTTCTACCGAAGGTACCAAGGTAATCAAGGAAGCAAATTTTGTAAACCAGGTGGGATGGAACCCATTGGAAACCAGGTGGGATAGAACCCATAAGAACAAAAAAATGTGATTTGACTATGGCAGAGTGTATTGTGTTATTGTAAGAAAACTCTGCTAATGATAACAGAGACATCCAGTTGTCTTGGGATAGATTGGTGAAAAACTGCAGGTACTGCTCGAGGGTCTGGTTTAGACGTTCAGTTTGACCATTGGTTTCAGGATGGTAGCCGGAAGACATATTTCGAGAGATGCCTAGTTTCTTGCACATAGCTCCCCAAAGCTTAGAGGTGTACTGCACACCCTGATCGGATATGATGGAGCCTGGAAGCCAGCGCAGCCAAAAAACATCTTTTAGAAAAACAACATTCATCTCCTCCGCTGTTGGTATCTTTCTTAGGCCAGAGAAATGAGCGAACTTGGTGTAGGTGTCGGTAGTGACCATAATCACTGTACTCCCCTGGGATTCCGGAAGGTCAATGATGAAGTCAGTTGATATACTTTGCCAGGGTCGGGTAGGCAAGGCAGGAGAACAGAGTTGACCCACAGGTAGTTGTCGAGATGCCTTGTTTTGAGCACAGACAGAGCAGGTTTTAATGTACTCTTTAACATCCTTGGACAAGTTAGGCCACCAGAAGTACCGTCTGATGTGATCTTATGTAGCCTTGTGGCCCTGATGACTTGCTACCAATGGAACATGGCCTAGTTGTAGTATGCTTTGGCGGAAAGCTGAGGTAGGCACATAGATCTTGGAAAGATGGTGAAATAAGCCATCCCTGAATGTAAGTGAGTCTTTGAGGTCTTCTCCGGGAGGGTTACTGGTCGTGTCATTCTGGAGTTGTTGCAGCCAAGTTTCTACAGAATACACAAAGTAAGTACTTGGAAACATCTTTCCTTGTATGGTTCTTTCTACGCTGGTGTGACCATTCCGGGATAAAAGATCTGCGATGACATTCTTGGACCCGGCTATAAAGGTCATGTTAATGTTAATGTTAAAGGATATTTGTACCACGCACTATCACCACCGGAGTGGCCCACTGGTGCTCTGGAGGATCTGAAACAAAAGGGGGGTAGGTTAGTGCGTGTTAGTAGGATAAAGTTTGGAGAAGAGCAAGGGAGCTGTCAAGTACTGTTGGCAGCTTCAGTTCGGTTACCACCGCTCGCCAAGCTTATTGGCGTGGTATTCGGTTCTGAGACCATTGTGTGCTGCTGTGTGGAGGTCTTTGTGGTGGGTTTGTTGTTGCATTGTGGTGAAGTGCGTGCGGGTTGCTGCAGTTTTAAGAGGTGTGGTTGTGTTTGGTTAGAGTGTGAGAGGTGTGTGAGGAGTGGTGAGGTTTTTAGAAGTTTTGTGGGGTTGGTTGTAGCCTTGTTGTTAGGAGAAATGCACACTCCTATTATGCCTCTTTTGGGATTTAGAGAAGGCTGCCTTCATTTCAGTGATTAAGTTTCAGCATGATAAGGCTGTCTCATCACTCTGTCATTATGCTAAGTCACCTACTCTTTGTGTTTCTATCTTTGTATTTCCCCCCCCCTATATCCCAGTTTGTCATTGCTGCAACCTAGTCCTTTCAGATCTATTTACTTGCAACCTACACCTGTACCCTACGTCCTGTCTGAGTGGGTAAGGTTGGTGGTAGTGCCTTTGTGTTAGGCATGTTTGCTATTGTTCTGTCCTCATAGAGTTGTCGCTCGTGTTCTGTTCCACCTAGCATTTCCTCTCTTGTTCTTGTAGGAGTTTCCCTTAGTCAGTCCTAGGAGTTGTCTGTGCCGTCATATATTCTGTCAGTCTGTTCTTTGTGTTAGGCATGTTTGCTATTGTTCTGTCCTCATGGGGTTGTCGCTCGTGTTCTGTTCCACCTAGCATTGTCTCTCTTGTTCTTGTAGGAGTTTCCCTTAGTCAGTCCTAGGAGTTGTCTGTGCCGTCATATATTCTGTCAGTCTGTTCTTTGTGTTAGGCATGTTTGCTATTGTTCTGTCCTCATGGGGTTGTCGCTCGTGTTCTGTTCCACCTAGCATCGTCTCTCTTGTTCTTGTAGGAGTTTCCCTTAGTCGGTCCTAGGAGTCGTCTGTGGCGTCATATATTCTGTCTGTCTGTTCTTTTGTGTTTCCTGTTTGATTGTTTCAGTTGTTTCTGTCTGGTTCTGAGGTGTTGAAGAGCCAGGTTTTTAGAGGTTTCCAAAATTTTAAGTGGTCTTTGGTGTTTCTTATTTCTTTCTGGCGGTTGTTCCATGATTTTGCGGCTAGGTGGGAGAAAGAGGAGCCCCCTAGTTTTTTCCTCGCATATGGTTTTGGTTCCAGGCAGATTTCATTGCTTGATCTGAGGAGTCTCGTTGTCTTGTAGATTGTTATTTTCTTTTGTAGGAATTCTTCTCCCTGTTCGTTGATTGCCCTGTTTGTTATGCACATTGTTTTGAACGTGATACAATGTTTGATTGGAAGCCAATGTAGCATTTTTAGTGCTGGAGTGATGTGGTCTCTCCTGGATAGTTTGAGGAGGAGTCCAGCTGCTGCATTTTGGATGTGTTGAAATTTCTTCAGGAGGTGTTCCGGCATCCCGAGGTAGAGGCTGTTTGCGTAGTCGATTCTTGACATGATGAGAGCGACCATTGTCAGTGTTTTGTGGTTGAAGGAGAGGAAAGGTAGAATTCTTCTTGTTGAGTGAAGGAGGAAGAAGCATTTCTTAATTATCGCGTTTACTTGTGGTTCTAAGGTTAGAACGTTGTCCATTACGACTCCCAGGTTTATTTACTACCTTAGATGGTGTGTGTGCGGTTGCCAGTTCAGTCTGCCATGGGATTTAAGTGTTGTTCTCTTGGTTTTTGGATATAATCATGATTTCTGTCTTTCCTGGGTTGATTTGTTTTTTTAAACAAAACATTTTTATTAGGTGTTTTCAGGAGGGTATACAACAACAGCATCGTCACCAGTAAGCATATTATTACTAGGGCTTAACCATCACATAAGAGCATATTGTCATAAGGGCTCAACATCACAGGGAGTCAGTTATAGGCTTTCTAGGGGCTTTCCCCTCCCAGATGGCCTACCGTGCTCGTAATGCAGGGAGTGCCGTGAGGGTCCGTTATTCTTTACAGTTTTAAGGACTATGTGAGCCAGCGAGACATGGGAGGGCAGCGAGTCAGACCTGGGTACTTCTCTGCGTATTCCATGAAAGGCGCCCAGGTGTTCTGAAAGCTCGTAGTATTCCCCAGCCGCATTGCAGTGATTTTTTCAGACAGCACAATGTCTCAACATTTTGTCCACCAGATAGGCAAAGACGGGCCTTCAGGATGTTTCCATAGACGAGCTATGGAGATCTTAGCAGCGGTGAGGAGGTGGGTGATTAATTTGGCTAGCCGACCTGTTAATGGAAATGCCCCCTCCTTGGTGTCCCCCAATAATGCTATGCCTGGATCCCAAGGGATTTCCAACCCTGTGATCAGCTTGATATGTTCCAACACTGCTCGCCGCAATACTGTAATTTTTGGGCAGGTCCATAGCAAATGAAACAGGGTTCCAGTGTCTGTTCAACCTCTCCAAGAGCCTGAGGGTATAGTAGGGTCGCTTTTGTTTAGCAGTTCAGGAGTCACATAGTACCGGTAGCACACCTTGTATCCCCCTTCTCTGTTTGTAATACATTTGGTGTTTTATATGTAGTCTTCCCCGTATTTTGCCCCAATCTTCTATTTCTAGTGTGTGCCCCAGGTTTTTTTTTCCCAACTGAGCATGTATTTCTCCTCCCTGGAAGGATCTGTTTTGTCTAACAGTCGATAGAGAGTGGAGACTTTCATACTGCAGGAAATCCACAAGTCTCCTCAGGCCTCCCACCCTCCAGATTGTGAGACTATTTGGGGGATGCCAGGGGTGAAATCTGGGTTACCCCAAATCGGTGTGAGGGGACCGATCGTGCCCGTGCAACCCCATTTGCACGCTGCTTGTCTCCAATTTTTTACAGTATTTTTTGTGGTTGTGAGGGGCCTCAAGTCTGCCAGATTCCGAGTGGGAACTATATGAGGGAGGGGAGAAAGAGGGCCGAGCACCAGGCCTCCTCGAATTGCTTCCAGTAAGGCTGGTCTGCCAGGGCTTCCCAAGCAAATGCATGAGCGAGCTGAGCAGCTCGACAGTATCTGGCTAGATCTGGGAACACCCAGGCCACCCAAGACCCTAGAACAGATCATGATTTGTCTGGCGATGCGCGGTTTCTTCCCTGCCCAGATAAATCTCATTACACTTTTCTGTAACTTCTTCAGGTCCGCCTCCGGGATGTTTAATGGGAGGGCTGTACAGTGGTAGATAATCCTTGGGACAATATTCTTTTTTAACGCAGTTATTCTCCCTTGCCAAGAGATTTCCCGCTGTTCCCATCATTCTATATCTTTTTGTAGCTCCATGAATGGCAGTGGAAAGTTGTGTTGGGATATCTGTTCGTTTTTGGGGGAATTGGGACTCCCAAATATGCGATACTGGAGGCGGACCAGGGGATGGGGATGGTGGGGGCAAGCATTTTGCTTTGTTTGCGCAACATGTTAACTGCCACTGCGGATGATTTAGCATAATTCACTTTGAATCCAGAGACACTCCCAAAGGTCGCAATTTCTTTCCACAGGGCCCCAGCTGATTTATCTAACTGTGTGATTGTAAGGAGGACATCATCAGCGTACATGGCTGTTTTATATTCCTGCTTGCCTACCGTAAGGCCCTTTATATTAATGTTGTGTTGTAGCTTGCAAGCAAACGGTTCCATTGATAGGGCGAAAATAAGCGGGGATAGTGGGCATCCCTGGCAAGTTTCTCTATTTATGCGGATCTTATCTGATCTTGCCCCGTTAATTCTTAGTTGAGTTGAGGGGTTCTGGTTATTGGACATAGCCCACCCTACAAAGTTAAGGCTGAACCCAAAGTGAGAAAGTGTTGCCCTGATGTACCCCCAATGGGCATCTAGAGAGATAACTGCAAATTTCTCCCGCCTTTCTGATAGCAGATTTTATCAGCTCAATTGTGCGCCTAATATTATCATGGGTGCTTCTGCCAGGGATGAAGCCTGTCTGATCTGGGTCTATCAGATCTGGGAGAACATTGCTCAGCCTAATAGCCAGAATATCAGAGAACATTTTTCCATCATTATTCATTAATTTGATCAGCCAATAGGAAGAGCAAAGCTCTGGGTCTTTGCCAGGTTTGGGGATGAGAATGGTTAGTGATTCTGCCATCGATGTGGTAATAGTTTTTTTGGTTTTTGGCATGGAACAAGTTGAATAGGGCTGTGAGGTGTGGGGCCAGTTATATACGAGTATGTCTTATAGAATTTGGCTGTGACCCCATCAGGGCCCGGGGCTGAATTTTTCAGGGACTTCATTGCCTCTGCAGTTTCTTCAGTGAAGATCGGCCGCTCTAAGGGAGCTAGGAAATCCCGTAAGGGAGAGGGGTCACTGAGACGTAAGTACTCCACTTGGATTTTGGGCCTAATAGGGGGCCCGCCATGATTTCCCTGTGGTGCTCAGCCACCTGTCCCATTTTCTAGGTCTCAGTAAATTGCATGTTATCATCATTCCCCTTAAGCTTTAAGAGGTTATTTCTATTGTGGACCTTTTTTAATTTGTATGCCAGGATGCAGTTTGCTTTGTTCCCATTGATGTACTAGAATTGCTTTGTATCTGCCAGGGCTCTAGCTGATCTGTCTGCCCAGTGCATTTCTAGGGCTTTTTGGGTTTTTTGAGGTCCCTCTCCCCTTTCCTCATTTGGCGCTTTTTATAATTTCTTTCAAGGTCTGCGACTTCTGCTTCAAGTTTAGAGCCCTGGAGCCGAGAGACCCTTCTTTGCTCTGCTACTGCACTGATCAGAGCCCCCTGTATCAACGGCTTCATGGCATCCCAAATCATGGCCATAGGGGATTCCCTAGTTGCATTCTCATTGAAATAGTGGACAGGGGTCTCGCCCAGTTCTCTTTTCATGACCGCATCCAGAAGGGTAGAGTCTTGTAATTTCCAAAGTTTTTGGGGAGGCGCTGGCGTACCCTGTATCCGCAGATCTGCTGTGACAGGGGCATGATCTGATGGAAGCCTTGTGTGAATTTGTACCTTCCCCAGACAGGGGAATAGTACACCTGGCATAAGAATCAGGTCTATCCTAGAGAAGCCTTTGTGAGCATTAGAGCAGAAGGTGAAGTCAGTCGAACCCATGTTAGCTAGTTGCCAAATGTCAATTGTCTCCATTTTCCTGAGGAAGTTAGCAAGCCCCAATGCCCGGAGGAAGTCTGCTCTAGTAGCGGGGGGGGTTATCCACTTGGGAATCTGGGAATACATTGAAGTCCACCCCAATCAGATGTTCCTCCGTGAATGCTAAAATTGTTGGAATTAGGTCAAGCAGAAATTTCTCCTGTGCGTTGTTTGTGGAATAGATGGCTGCTATGGTGAGTGGCAGTTCCAGAAACTGGCCCTTAAGCAGGAGGAATCTTGCCCTGGGATCCCTTTTTACACCGTAATTTGGGTTAGAGGCACGTTTTCACTGAGCAAGATGGACACTTCTCCCATCCCCCACCCCCAATGTGGCAAAGTATGATTTCTTGAACCTTTGTAATCTAATTCTGAGTTCATCTGCCTGAAGCAGGTGGGTTTCCTGCAGACATACGATGTCGCCTGCGAGCTGTGTTAACCTACGCTCTATTTACTTTCTTTTACCCGGGAAGTTAAGTCCCTGCACGTTCCACGTTAGCATTCTTATTTCACGTTCACTGCTAGACCTCATGATCGCTACTGGCGTGGATGCTTCTAATTGCGTTCACAGAGATACCCTCACCCGTATCTGCGATAAATTTGCCCTGCCCATGTGTGACTGGTTGAATGTTGTATGTTGATGCTTTGTTGCCTTCAGTCTTCTGAATTTCCCTGAATGAAGTTTCTCTCAGAGGTGGGTTGGTTCATTAATGTGGAAATGTCCAGTTGCTTGGTGTTTTTCCCCCCTTTCGCCATCTTTCCCTCTGTTATCTGAGCGTCCGGGGCTCCCTTGTTGGACATCCCTTGTGTATTGCGCTGTGTGTGGGGGTGGGGTACACGTCCAAGATGGAGTTAATAGTATAGGATTTTCCCCACCTTCAATGAGTTCCCTAGTGTCCCCCGGCGTATGCTTTCCGAAGTCATGGAAGGTGTCAGGAGTTGTAGAGTGTATAGGGCTCACCAGAGGAATCCGTGATGGGCACTGGGCTTTAGACCGTAAGGGAATGATCTGAACGGGGGAATGGTCCACCCCAATTCCTTCCTTAGTGACTGAACGAGGATCTCATTAGGTTGACCCCCCCTGTGGTGCCTCCGAGGGATACTCCGGTCCTAGTCCTGTTTATTAGCTGGTGCACTGGGTGCATAGTTCCCCCGGGCCCCTTCGGGAGTAGTGTGGTCGGGTGGATAGGTGCGATCAGATGGAGTTCCAAGCCCGTGAGTTTGCTTGGGTCCCCTGCGGTTCTGGTTGTTTAGATGTTCCAGGAACTGGGCACAGGGGCCCCCTCCTTCTGCACTGTGAAGGCTGCAGTAGCTTCAGCGGCACCGCACGACGGAATCAGAAGGTGCGTACGTTTTTGCCCACCTGCGTGGATTAATGTAGCTTTGAGGAGGAGGGAGGGAGACCTCACCCCCTCATGCCTCGAAAATGGATCTGGCTGGTGGGCGCTGTAGCAACTGGGTGCCTTGTAGATTATGAGGCAGTTCAGGTGGCTCAACTCTTAGGATTCAGAGATCCCTCGCGGCCAGTCAGAATCCCCTCACCCCCACGCAGGCCCGGAGTGGTGGTGGGAATGTGTTTATTCCACTGCGTGGGTGTTAGCTGAGGAGATCCTTCCCCAGCTGTCAGGCCAAGAGTGGCTTGCAAGGTGCAGAGAGCGGAAATTTCACTTCCAGCAAGCCTGGAGCCCGGTCCGGGACACTCCAGTAGCCTGTTTGTTTTAGATGTAACCCCCTGCCAGGCCTGAACTGCTATCACCCCAAGGGGTGGGGGGGGAGAATGTGCATCAGATCCCCGCTCCAGGGGCTCGCGCCGCCTACCTTGTGTGGCTTGGGCTCCTGCCTGATGGTCCGGCTTATCTGCCTGCCTCGTCGCAGTGTTGTCAGTTGGGAGGGCTGGCGTAGTTAGATGAAACACCCGGCACGCGCGCACTTGTCCTACGGGCCGATTAGGCTTCAAGATATGCCGTCCAAACTGTGTGTAGCCCTGAAATTATGCCCTGCTTTATTCCTTGGCTCAGATGTTCCCTGCAGCGTTGCTTGGGTGCGGAATGCACCAGGTCCCAAGCTGAGCTGCAGCCCCTCTCCACTTCGACTCCTCCGTGCGGGGTCGTCTGTCTCCACCACACCACAAAGTCACCGCTCGACAGGGGATTCACGTGCCCTCCGGGCCCACTGAGTACTTGGGCTATAAGCTATGGCTTCTCTGCATTTAGTGCGTTTACGGACATTCCATCTGCATTAATTGCTGCTATCAATTATTTGTGAGGAGCGCAAATTTCTCTCCTCAGCCTCAGCTCCTCCTCGCTCGTACTCTCCCCGAAGCCTGAGGACGGAACCACCGCCATCTTCCTTCCTTTGAAGCTGCACACAAAAACACTTCAATGAGGATGAAGGAAGGGTGTATGAGCCCTGAGTTTTCGGGCATTCGGAGCCCCGTCCCGTCCTCACTCCAAACGTTGTTTAGGAGCATTTACATGAAGCTACACCGATGAAACTGCCGTTGGTGGCTGAGATGAAGCGGGAGCTTCTACGGGCCCATACCACCATCCTCGGCGCCAAGCCACGCCCCCTCCTGGGTTGATTTTTTTAGTTGTTGGAGTTCATGCAGTCATAGATTTCTTTTAGACATTCTAATAGGGTTGAGTGATCGGCTTGTGTATCTTCGATTTTGTAGATGATTTGAGTGTCGGCTGCGTAGTTGTAGCACCTAATGTTGTATTTTTTTTAAATGCTGATTAACGGAGTGTGGTAGATGTTGAAGTATAATGGTGATAGTGAGGATCCTTGTGGTACTCCACAGTCGTTAACTCGTGAAGCCGCAGGGAGAAGGCCAGGGGAAAAGGCCTTTCTCCCTCTCTGCAGCTCCGCTGCGAGGGAACCTGCCCATGGCCAAAGAAAACATGTCTCCCGTGAGGAGATCCAGACAGCAGCACCCGCTGCAATCCACATTGCTGCCCACATCGCGCAACAAGCTACCAGGTCGTGAGGAGGCTGTGTCCGTTGCCCAGGGAACCACTTCTGCTGTACCAGGAAGTGAGAACATGCCTGCGAAAATCACCGCCTCCGGGCCTTCAAACACATCATCACCCAAGTGGTTGACACTATCGCTCTCCTCTCCCTAAACAAAGCTAAACAAGTCAAACACTGTAACGCCTGGTTATCAAAGGAGTTGCTTGACCAACGCTCCAAGAAAAGGCTTGCACTCTCTGCCTGGAAAACCAAGCCCTCAGAAATTACTAGAAGTGCCTTCAAGGCCATTTCCAAAACCTACAAAGCCAATATAACCCAAGCCAAAGCCTCTTCATTCAACTCAAGGATCAATGATGCTAAATCAGGATCCAAAGAAATATTCACCATCTTTGGAGAGCTGGAAAAACCGTCCACTCGCCCCCCATCCCTTCTCAAGGGCGAACGTTGGTGCACAGCATTCAGTCTGCCATGCTAGAAAAACTCAATACTCTGCAAACTAAAAGCCGGGGCCATCAAAAAGCACTTACCCTACTCATAGCCAACCTTCACAGTAACTCGCCTATGGTCACCAGGTCGAATGCCTCCTCCCCCTTTGACTTTAAAGATATGGCTGAACTAGAAGTTATCGCCTTTCTCAAGTCCACCAAACCATCTAATTGTAAGGGTGATGCCTGCCCGGCCCAATTCATCAAAGACTCGGCACACATCCTAGCACCTTTTCTAACTGCCTTCATTAACTCATCCTTCCAGTTTGGGCACGTCCCCACTGGACGTGAGGAAGTCTGGGTACGCCCGCTCCTTAAAAAACCTTCCCTTGACCCAACGGTTCCAGGCCCATCACCACCGTCCCATTCCTACTAAAACTTTTGGACAAAGCAGCCTACCTGTAACACAATTTTAAACCATAAGCAACCATCAATGTTCATCACGTTTTATCACACA
Organism: Ambystoma mexicanum; assembly: GCF_040938575.1. Classification (NCBI taxonomy): domain Eukaryota; kingdom Metazoa; phylum Chordata; class Amphibia; order Caudata; family Ambystomatidae; genus Ambystoma; species Ambystoma mexicanum. Next base: position 477,372,454 of record NC_090934.1, read on the forward strand.
GAGACATTCCCTTTTACATGGAAATATTTATTAAACAGGCCCGGGAGGATAGCACAGCGGCAGCGTGCGCGTCTTGGAAGCAAGACGACACAAAGCAACAACAGGTTCGATCCCCGGGTCCGCGCTTAGAAACCTCCGAGTGTTTAAGCGCGTTATAAATACGTAACTAAGACAAAGAAAAAACCTAATCTTAATCTGTGTTTCCTCTGTAACAGCGCCTCGATGCCTCATGGGCTGCAAGTGCGCTTAACAAATGCAAATAAATTAAATAAATAAAAGATATATTCAAGGGGTGCACATTTTTTAAATTATCAAAGTTTCAGAATGTATCCGGGCACTTGTGTTGATCATTTTTTATTACACATAATGTGATATTACATTTTTAAAATGGAGGAGATTCTAGTTGGTGATCATTTTGTTTATTCCAACACGACAAACATCTTTACAGAAAAAACAATATTTTAATATACATATACAAATCAGAATACATGGAGAAAACATCTTTTATTTTATTGCGGCAGTCAATGAAGATTTTTTTTATTACACACAAGTACAGACATCTGCATCATATCGCTATTGAGCTGGAAATGTGAAAAGTATTTTTTATTCACAGACACTAGAACACTCTGGTCATATTCCAAGGGACACATTTGAGGAAAGAACGGTGAAGTGTAGCACCTCAAATCTCCACATGGAGCAGCTACCATCAGGTGAGGGGCATTCAAGCAGCTTGCATCTTATCAATCTGCTCTGGAACCAGCTGAAACAGAGTATTTGCTGATCATTTTTGGCTGAAAAACTCATCGAAAATATATGGGGGGGTGGTTGGGTAAGGGGATGTAACGGGTACACGGTTGTGGGAATAGGGACTCGATAATAGGTAAGGAGGGAACTGGGGGGCAAACCCTGAACTAGTTTCCGTTTTAATTCAATTAGTTTTTTCAGTTGAAAATATTTGGCAAAAAACTCAGCGCAAATAAAACTGGCGATGTAAGAACATATAACTGGTGGGACCACCTATATTCCCACTTTTGCAGTTCGGTTGTCTACAACCAGAGTGAGGAATTATTGGGGGCACATCTGGATTCTTAAAACATGGACCTCTTTGGTGTCATTGCGCTTCTCCGCTAGACCTGTTTTTATCATCTGAGTGGATCTTTACAAGACGAGAATATAGGAGTTCAAAGGAGCTACATTGGGTGAACGTCTGGGAAACTTCGTGCTAGCAAAAAGATAGTAGGCTAGGTACTTGACCACATGCTGCCATGATTCACAGCAAAGGCCATGAGCCCCAGGGTCCCATTATAGAGTTCACATAATATGTTTGTTTTGAGGTGATATTCAGTGCTGGGGTGGTGGTTAAACCCACTGATCTTGCATGGATTGTGTGTAATTATGCTTTCAATCTAAATTCCAATCCAGAATCACCTTCTTTGGGAAGCCTAACTTGGAAAATGTCTGTATGAGGGCTTTAGCAACTGCCTTTGGATGCATGTGGTGTAATTTACGACCATAAGAAGGAATGTCTTGCTGCCACTGTTGGCAGGGTCAAAGGGTTTAAAATTGTCAGTATCCACATGCTAGAACGGGCCCCGGCTCTAGGGATGATACCAGTGACCAGTTCTTCATCACCGTTACGGGTTCATTACCATCAAGCTGCCCACTGCCAGAGCTAAAGCACCTGGCACAGACCTGGGATGCGGACTCCCGTATTAGGAGGCCACTTCATCATGAGACTCCAACCTGGAGTTGGGGTGGCTCCGATCCATGTGGGGTGACCCTTTCTTTAATAACACAATACATTAATTTTCAAACACACAACATAAAAACATAAACGAGCAATATTCACCAAGGAGCCCTTAGACAGGCAAGCATGATAGGCACTTCTACTATTAATATAATCTAAACATCTGTTGTCGTGGGTTGCCTGCTTTGACCGATTAACCATTGACCACTTCCCATTTGCTCCAGATTTTTTGTGTTTTACCCCGGACATCCCCGTGCGTTGTAGATTCTCCTCTCGAGTGACATACACATATCCATGTCCTAGACCCACTTCCTGTATTTGGGATTGTCAGGTCGCCCCCACATTATGCCAATATTGTGTTTTATCAAAATAACAGCAGTGGACAAAAACAATTTCTCAAAGCAAGTGCAAGCGTTATCTGCCTAGATCCCCAATAATAGTAACTTCGGATTGAACGGTATAGCCACCCCCATGACCGCTGTCAATCTCTTGAGGGTCAGCCTCCAGAAGCGACGTATCCACAGGCAATCCAAATTATGTGAAAAAAGGTATCTTCTGTGTGTTTGCATCTTAAGCCGTATGCATGTTCAGTTTGCCCCTTTTAAAAAGCAATGTACGTGGATAGTGTGACGGATCCCAGGGTATTGTCCCTGCTCCCATGAGGGAAGCCCCTCCCCATGAGGCCAGGGAGGTGAGACCGCTACCCGATAGTTCCAAAGGGTGTGCTACTCATCGGGTGGATCTCATGGGGAGGGACGCCCTCCATGGGACCAGTGATGATAGCCTTGAGAGAACGTGGTATTCACCCCCTCCATTATTGTCCCCACTGTCCTTTCACCCCACGTAGTCCCCTCTGGTCCCCCGCACCTCTATGTATTTCAGTAGAGTAGAGGACTTCATTGATCAAACTGGGATGAGGAAGAGTGAGGTTTAGCCACGTAGAATACAAACCATCACTGAAATGAAATAGATCAGACAGGGAGGCAAAAGCCCACCGCGGCACCAACGTACACGGTACAGCTTGATGTAGGCATCCTTGATGATAAAAAGCAACGAAGGACTGCATACTTTGTCAAGCCAGCCCGAGAGGAGCAAGGAACAAGAGATTGGTTCCGTGGTGAGCACCCGAAAGAAAGAACCTGAGAGGCTGTTGAGGAGGAACGAGTCTCTCAAGGAGGTCAATGCTACAGGGACCTATCCAGTAGCGGGAGAAAAGGAGACCCGACCGTCGAAGCCAAAGCAAGAAGAAGGCGTGCAGCTGAGGATGCGACAGAGAGCCTAACACTGCAGAGCCACCGAAGACAGGTCACTGAATACAGCAGCAGCACAGAAGCCCCGCTCTTCTCCCAGGAGAAACCGGAGACAACAACGTTTCCCAAAAGTAGGGAAAGGGTCGGGCCATCTACTGGTACACAGAGGAAGCTAAATACATTAAAAAGGCACATACCGAAGTCCAGAGAAGCGAAAAGGGATAACGGAAGATTTATACATTTTGAAATTTACTTTGAGAAAATTCCTATGTGGAACAGTACCTGGCAGAGAGTACACCAGGTCTGTTAAATTGGACATTGCATGAAGCATGGGCAGGGGTCCCACAGAAACAGGATACCAGGATCTGGGACCCATATGAAGATGTGGAGGCTAGCCAGCACAGAACATCAGGGTCCAGGACCCATATGAAAGGAGGCAAAGCCTTGTAAAGAAGTAAACAGGGGCCAAGTACCCACACAAGTGCAAAGAAGCACATAATCAATGAGCTGGAGGCCAAAGTAAGTCAGGGTGATCCAGAGAGAATATAGAGTGGTCTGGGACCCACAGAAAATAGAAACAAGCAATAAAACAAGTCAGGGAGATCCCAAAACAGACCAGAGGGATCTGCGGCTCAAGTGAAAGAGAAAAAAGAGGTGCAAGAAACCAGAACAAGGGATCAGGGACCCTTTGCCAAAGAAAGAGAACCTTTTTGGAAGGGCAGGATAGTGAACCAGACTTGATGCTGCATTGGTGTTCTGGGGATATTTGGAAGTTGTGTTTTGTGAACAGGAGATCCACAGTCAAGCCTGGCAGGATAGTGACCCAGACATGACACTACATTGGTGACCTGGAGATATTTGGACATTGCGTTTTGTGACCAGAAAGTCTACAGTCAGGTCTGGCAGGATAGTAAAGCAGACCTGATACTATGTTTTTGAGCAGAAGAAAGGACAGGGGAAGAGGCTCTCCCCGATATTTGGGAACTGTGTTTTGTATACATTTGGATCAAGAAATTTTTAGTTAAAGATTCATTCATAACATTTTCTTATCAAGAATTGAACATTTGAGTTTATATCCAGAACGAGAGGGACCTCCTTCTGGACCAAGAAGACACCCCGTGTTTTCTTAGTCTAGAGTGTAAGGGACGGAAATATGTTTGGACACAGGACAGGGGACATTTTACTTTACTGAACATCCTGACAGAGTCCTTAGTATTTTTGTTGAGGTAGGGAAACCCCTCATAGAAATAGGGCAAGATAGGTTTTTGCCTTTTCTTTTACTTTTATAAATAAAACTCCTTGCTAACAAAAATCCCCCCAACTGTGTCCGACTTGTACTTCTGCACCCTTACAGCAGTATCCCCTTTCAAGGATTTTAAATTGGACGAGACGAAATCTAGACAAAAACACCACTTCATGCAGGAACATCATTGCCTCTGCTCAGTCTTCTGGGTCAATTGAGCTGTGTTAACTTCCCATTTAGCCTTAAGGTAAGCCAGCTCCCCAGTAGCAAAGGAGGTTATAGTCTGGTATAGTGTTGAGGTGACCTCAGAGACGATCCATTTGGAAAGAATATTCGTCTTGAATGGGGAGCAGGATGCAATCTCTTGAAAATTCCTAATTTGTTTACATAAGGCTTGTGTAAGTTGTATGTGATGGTATTCTTCTGTATTAGGCAAACGATACATGTGTTGAAGATCAGTGAAGGAAATCAGAGCCCCTTCCCTCACCAAATCTCCCAGAGTAAGGATGTTACAACGGGTCCATGCCGTGAACCTTCCTATTTGTTTAACTTCGGGTAGCCTCACATTATAGCACAATGGTTGCACCAATGTAAGTCTGTCCCCCATCCGATACTTTTATGCGTGTCTTTCCATGTCCTCACAATGTGCAGAGTCATGCTTGGGAGAGCCATGTCTCCCTTCCCTCCATAGAGGACTTGGATCGGTGCAACTCCTTGCATCCATGCCCGTTCAGCTTTAAGGTGAGGCAAACTAGGGTCGATGTGCAGCCAATCATTAGCTGTTCCCAGTTGTCTTGTCCAGTAATAATAACATTGTACACTGGGTAGTCCAATGCCTCCGTCCCATATTGAGAATTGTAATGTGAATAAGGAAATTCTAGGTTGTGCACCCCACCCCCCACCATAGTAGTTCTCTGAGAGCTATACCAATCCTGTCAAATTCCAGTTTGGGCACCACGTGAGGGGCACTCTGGAGAATATAAGGGTGCCTGGGTAACATTATCATTTTGAACCCTAGCAGGGTGGTTGGTAGGGCTTTCCAGTGCTTCACATTCTGCTGGAATTGATCTGTAATGGGGTGTAAATTATCTGGGATAATTCTTGCCCGATTTGTCCCTATGTGTATGCCCAAGTATTAAAATCCGTCATGTGTCGTAAGAAAGGGGCAATCGGGGATGAGTGCAAGGTATCGGAAAAAAATATGGACTTGTGGAAATTCACCGAAGGTCCACTGAATACCTCATAGTCTTGGAGTGTTTTTATCACTATCAGAAAAAGAATGACTCCCCAAATAAATAATTAAATCGTCTGCATATAGTTATACTTTGTCCTCGTTCCCTATTGACCAACAGAAACCCATCCACCTGGTGTCCAATCTCAACTGTATCGCTAGAGGTTCAATGGCCAAAGTGAACAGAAGGGGAGAAAGTGGGCACCCCTGTCCGGTTTCACTCCCCAGTGGCAATGATCTGGAGGTCGACCCATTCACCCTGACCTCTGCGATTGGCGACTAATATAGCAAATGAGTCCAACAACAGAGGTTTTCCCCAAAGCCCATTTGCAGCAGTACTGCCCATAAACTGCTCCAGATTACCTAGTCAAACGGCTTCTTGAAGTCGACCGAGAGAAGGGCCAGAGGTTCTTGAATAGTAGAGGCTTGTTCGATTGTCAGATGTAACCGCCGACTATTCATGCAAGATGATTTGTCAGGCAAACATCCACACTGGTCTGGGTGGCCCAATAAGAGGAGTGGCTTTCTTGAGCCTCTGAGTCACAGATGCACACATTTTGTCCCAGTTTTTCAGAAACCATTGGGTTTTGAAAAGCTCCCCCCGCTCATGCACACCTGCACAGTTCCCCTTGATACATTCCACTGAATCCAATCCTCGAATAAAGGGACTGTGTCGATGCTTCCATTAATGTAGCTCAGCTCTTTTGCCCCCCCCCATCCCACCCAGAAGAGGGTTGGGAGGGACATTTGTGCCAAAATAGATGCACATTACCAACAGTGCACAGGTGCATTTTCCAATCCATTTTCATGATGCCTTTGCATGCAATGTATGGCAGTATAACAACATTTTCATGCTGGCTGTGCCCATGTATTTCCATGATGCTGCTGCACCAAAATATGCCAGTATTCCCATATAAGGACATACTCATGTTTGCTTTGCGCATAATGCCAGAAATGATTCTATATGAAAACATGTTCACAGTGGTTCTGCCAATATATGGCAGTATACCCCTAAGAACATACTCCAGTTGGCTTTCCCATTAAAAATGCCATGCCACAATATGAAAACATGACCAACCTGGCTGCACCAGAATTCCAGTCTATTCACAACATATTACATCATGCTTGCTTTATCATAGATGTCCAGTAGAAAATGCCTTGTTGCAGTATGAAATAGCTAGACTGGCTGCACCAAAATGTCTATTTAGACACATAATCCCACATATCATGCCAAATACGCCTGGTATAAAATGCTATACCAAAGAAATAGCTAGACTGGCTGCACCAAAACGTCATTATACCCACTTAAAACACTTATCATGCCTACTTTATCAAATATGCCCAGTAACAAAAATGCCATGCCACAGAAAGAAATGGCTAGACTGGCTGCACTAAAATGCCAGTCAAGTCAGGAAATGACGCTTATCTTGCCTGCTTTATCAAAGATGCCCAGTCAGAAATGATGCAGCAACAGCATTATTTTTTACTGGGCATCTTGGATTTTGCCATCCCCCACCTCCAACCCATCCCTCCTGGCCCCACCAATCAGCAGCCTGGTACACACACACAAGCGCACAACACAAAAGACATTCCCCCCACATTCACACAGCATTCGCTTTGGCATCCATACACCATACACTTGACCATTCATGTGCACACACACCCATGCATCATACACGCATTCATTCAAGCACACAATCATATTAAATACATGATTACTACCTTCAACCCTGGTCTGGACTCCTCTTCGCACGCCACCCTTCCAGGAACCACGGAAGCCCTCCAACTCCCACGCCTCACAAACTGGTCCCAGAAATTAAAGGTGCTGCTATGACTCCTCACTAGACACTGTGAATGTGCAGGGAGATGTGGGGGCAACCCCACTCACATCCGGAGGTGCTCTCACAGCCTACAAGGCCAATGGGCAATGCAAGGTTGGGAACGCAAACGCCCCTGGCCTTGTATGGTCCGTTGGACATGCACGCTTGGGAACAGAAACTGTCAAAGGGAAACTAAGTTTCCCTTTGACAGTTTAAGACATCCCAGGAGCACTTCGTAAGCTGCAGAAATCAGCTGGGGGAGAACTCAATGTTTAAAATGGGCTGGCTCGGCACCTCCTTAATGGTTGAGTAGGGTACTGGCTGGTCTGCAAATCTTAGCCAATTATGGATGAGCCGCGACTGACACCACTCCCTCTCTCAATGGACACTGTTTCAGTATCTTTAAGGTCCTCAAAGGTGGCCTGGTGCCCTTCCATAACAATGAGGAGAAAACAGGGCTCGTCCACGGTCACCATCAAGAGCAACTTTGCCCACGGGTTTGCTTAATATGTGCACAACTCTTTTGGTGTTTTCTTTGGCCATATGAAGCTGCAAAAATGTTGAATCTCTTCCATGGCAATGACCTTATGATCTCGCTCTCAAAGCTCTAAGGGATGGGCACTGTCTACCTCTTTTCTGATTTGCAAAGCACATTCTCCTATTTGTACCCCCTTAGGAAGAACTCTTATACTGTGACATGAGATGTACAGGTTTATCACACTTTTGTGAATGGAAATGTTGTATCCATTGTATATCATGAGCAGCCTCCGTAGCTTCCCAAGGCTGGTTCTCAATGTCATACTATTGACAGATAATTAGTTAATGCAACCAATCAGAAGAGAGCCCAGCCTGTGTAATATCCTGCCCCTGAAATCTAGGAGGACACTACCAATGGGTGTATTATTACTAGGGGACTACTACTTAAGCAATAGGTCCTGAGCAGGGGGGGGGGCATTATCACTTCAGGTAATGCCCTAGGGCCCATAGTTGCAGTGGTAATCCCCCCTGCAAGGAGCCTACTCCTATTAGTACCCCAATCCATAAAACCGGGATACTAAAAGCATTTTGTTTTCTGTTCTGAAATGTGGGAGTGTTTCTGAACAGAAAAAAAAAACGTTTAAAAAATGGCTGCCGGGGAAGGGAAAACGAAGTTTGTCTTCCCTTCCATGGAGGGCTATGTAAAAAAAATAGAAAAAAGTAAACAAAAAAATGGCCGTCATGGAAAGGAGAGAAGAGAGTAGTCCTTTCTTCCTTTCCATGACGGCCTGTGCAAATCGGGAGCCGACGTGCTGCTGACACACGTGTTCCCATTGTGTCCATTCCCGAAATGGACAGAAAATAAGATAAGTGAGGGGGGGGACGGAGAGGGAATTCTGTGGATGGGGGTTGGGAGGAGGGGCAGACTTACCTCAATCCCCAGCGAGGGGAGATGGCAGCCACCAGCCCTGAGGAGGCTCACGGCAGCAGGATTACCGTCTGCTAACGCCCGCGTTCTGAGCTTTGTCATTGGCTGGGAGGCCGCCACACCCCCCTCGATGGGTACTAATATTGAATATTACAGGCTTGGTTATGTAAGGAAAATGGAAAGTTGGACGTCCTATCCAGTGATTGGAAATCTTTAATGTAAAGTTCATATGATTACATATCTACAAGATACTAAGCGGGCCAATACATTGAGGTTTACATTTCTTATGTGGCGCTGGGATAAGCACATTACAGTGAAAGTGTTGTTAACCAGCACCTTATTAACTGAAATGTTCTATTTACTGGCACCTCCATTTCCAAATAGTAAAGGTTCTGGCTAATGATATGCCGGATAACAATGTTTTGGAGATTCATAACATAGCAAATAGGCCAGAAAGCTTAATTATCTGGTCTTTTTGCATTGTTATCTGGCTCAGACACCTGACATTCAGTTAACCAGCATTTTTGATTATCCATCACTATTGGTTTTCCACAGGCTAGTATTTTATTTCTGCTATGCACACTCCAAATTGGTAATCTAGAGCAGGATTTCTTTTGATGTCACAGTATTTCATATAATTTGTTTACTTTTCAGTGGGAAATCTGCTGTGTTACAAATAAATTGCTTGTGATGTAGCCGGGAAAAAGTAGCTGGTTAGTTTGGGTTGGAAAGGAGCCCCCTTATTGCTGACCTGCCATGGTTGAAGTTCCCAGATAAAGGTTAAGTGGCCTGAGCGGGAGGTAGTATAGTATTAATGATAGTTTCTCCGGGAAGGTTGTACAGCGGTGCACATACCCTTGGGCCTCGTGTAGATTCATGAACAAGCAGGCGAGAGTCCTTTATCTGGGGTGTAGAGATGATGAGCAAGCAAAGGACAGTAAAGTACATGATCCCTGATTGGGTAGCAAGGCAGCGAGCTAAACACTTTGTCTTCTGTGACAACTGAATAAGTAAAGCCAGGAAACTATGTAACTACAAAGTCCACCCTTCAGTCTCCCCACTGTTACAAGGATGTGTCCCTCACTTGGGATGGAAGGATGACAGGACACATCTACTGCTTTCAGCATGTATTCATAACTAACTTTCACCTCCCTTGGCGGGGTCCTCCTCTTCCTCCTCCGGCCTCACATTTCCTTAAACCTTTGTGCTCTTCCTTCTCCCTCACAACACCTCTCCCTCACATATCTCCTTATGTCCATGTTACACTTCGATGAGTCTGCATGGTCTCATGATGAGTCGCTGGGGGTGGCCCTCAGCTGGGTCTCCTTCCCCTGCTCCCTCTGGGGTCAGGGGATTTCCCTCTGCCTCTTCAATCTCTCCTCCGGATGTATTCGTCCGTTGCCCGTTGTCATCCTCGGGCTTGAAATGTCTGAAGAATGGTGCATTCCTTGTGATGGCCTTCTGTGCTTTGGTGGCCGTTATCATGGTCCCTTTTATTTATTTCACCTGGAGGGGGTTGCTGTCGTATCGTGTGTCTGTTTTCCTCTGCATGTGTTGTTTCACTAGCACTTCTTCTCCTTCCACGAAGGTCTTCTCCTTCGTGCCCCGAGTCTGGTCTGTCCTTTCTTTGGCTGTTTCCTTCACCGCAGCATGCCGCTCTCTGACTTCATCTTCCAGTGCTCCTCAGTCTTCCAGGCTCTTCCGTGTCCTGATGGCCCCTTGGGGTAGGCGTGTCTTGGCCTGGTATGTCCTCATTAGATCTCCGGGTGACACTCTGGTCACAGAATGTGGTGTGTTTTAGTAGTGGCGGAGCATGCGGCATAGGGCCTGCTGGATTGGCATCTCCTTGATGGCTGCCTTTTGGATGGTTCTTTCAATTGATGACATGAACCACTCCACCATCCCGTTGGCCTGTGGCCATGGCAGTGTTATCTGCTGATGGTTAAAGCCTAGGTGTCTTCCGAATCTCTGGAATTCGTGACCGTCAAAGGGCAGTCTATTGTCCGTCTTTACTGTGGTGGGGATGCCCCATTCGCGGAATACTTCATCCAGGATACCGACGATGGGGAATCTGGAGAATTCGTCTGTGATCACTAGGAGATGGCCCCCGGTTTTAAGTGGCCTATAGAAGTCCATCGCGACCCCCTTCCACAGCTCTTCACGGATGCCTGTGGGCTGTAGGTGGGAGTGGCGGGTCACTCCTGGTGGCACATTGACATGGCCGGCAGCTTCTCACCGTCTCTTCTACCGTGTCGCCCAGCTGCGGGAACCATGCTGATTGTCTTAGTAGGTTCTTGGTTGCCTCTATCCCCCAGTTTCCTTCATCCTTTGTGGAGCAATGACGGGATGACTATCCGGCATCCCCTCAGCAGTATCCCTTGTTCTGACACTGCTAGTTCCGTGCTGACTTTCGCAATGCGATCTAGTTCTTGTCTGTTTATACTGTCCTTTACACCATTGCGTTGGCGTGACAGCCTTTTGTAGTCTCTCCATTTGTTTACGATGGTGATTTCCCTGGTCCACCGGGTTGACGGATCTGCCTGTGTTGCTTTGGCTATGTCTTCAATGGTGAGTGTGGGTGGTAGGGCCTGCTCCACGACATAGCATAAGTACTTTGCGTTGCCCCGTTGTGGCGACCCGCTGGATCTTGTTGGGTGCCTCGAGATGTAGTCGGCCGGGTTGTTGTCTCCTCCCGGTCGGTGTATGATTGCAATAGTTATAAGAAGGGCCTGAGAACCGATCCTGCAAACTACTGACTGATCACTTTGATGGATTGCGAAAGTAAAATCTTCACCAGGTTAGTTTTGAAGGATCTTGAAGCTTGGGTTCTCAGTTAGGGAATACTGTCTAAATACCAGGTTGGTTTTCGTTAAAAATGGTCTCTCCACACTTCTCAATGGCCTAATACTTAATAAACGTAAAGCCCAGTCTCAAAAGGCAAATGCTCGCCCCACTTATAGTGCATTCATCGACCTATCTAAGGCCTTCGACCTTAATAATAGATCTAAACCTTGGCTCAAACTTAGATCATGGGGTATTTCTGAACATCTATTGCAGATCATCATTACTCTACACACTAACACCACAGTCAAAGTTCGTCTAAATCTAACTGGTGAGCTCTCTGCTGCTATCCAATACTGATAAAACTGAAGTCCTTTCCTTTCCTGCATGCACTCTCCCTCCTCCTTTTCCTCCCCCTTTCATTCTCTTTCCCCCTCCAATCTCTCCTTCTCTCCCCACGCACGTAACCTTGGCCTTTATCTTGACCCCCACCTCTCCATTTCTCACCATATTTCTCTTACTGCTAGATCTTGCCGCTTTCACCTCTACAACATCCGTAAAATTCGATCCTTCCTAACCTTTCACGCTACCAAACTTTTAATCTCCTAACTCACCTTCTCTAGACTCTTCTACTGCTCTACTCTTTTCTTTGGACTCCCCTCCTCTCACCTCTCCCCACTTAAGTGTATCTACCACTCTGCCATCCGCTCCCTCTGTCTTCTCCCTCCCCATGACTCCATCTCCTCTTCTCTCTCCTCTCTAGGTTGACTCCCATTTTATTCCCAGCTCAAATTCAATTTCCTCTGTCTCGTATTCAAATCCCTCCATGATCTTGCCCCCCATCTTTCCTCCCTCCTCACTTTCTACACTCCTTCTCGTTCTCTCCGCTCTTCCAATCTCTACCTTCTCTTCTCTCCACCTCCACCCTGTGCCCCTTCTCGCTTCTGCTCTTTCCAACTCCTTGCCCCTTACCACTGGAACCGCCTTCCTCTTTTCATCCGCTCTACTTCTTCCTTCACTTACTTTCGTACCTCCCTAAAAGCCTCTCTCTTTCATTCACCTCCTTAAAACCCTATGCTTCCTCTTACTTCTTTTAGTATTGTCTCCTACCCCTCCTTTTCCTTTTCCTACTTCCCTTCCCCCTCTCTCTCTCTCCTTTCTCTCCACTCTCTCCTTCCTTATGTCCTGTATGTTTCTCATCCTCCTCTCTTCCTTCCTTCTCCCCACTCCCTCTGCCTCCTCTCTTACTTCTACTCTCACTTTCCCTGCCACCCACTATCTCTTCTCTCTTCTTGACCCCTCCCTTCTCTTCTACCCCTTCCATAACGTAAATTGTTTTTTGTACTGCTTTCTGGTTTAATTCAATAGTTATGTAATGCTTGCTGTATATTGTTGGTTCCTCTTGTAAAGAGTTTTGGATTAAAACGCTATATAAAATCAATAAAACCAAATACAAATACAAAAAAGGAGTCAGGCAAGGCTGTCTCTTGGCACCACTACTTTTCAATGTATATCTATCTGATCTGGGTTTTTTCCTTCAAAGTTCTACCCTGGTATCACCGATCATAAGTAAAAGTAAAATCCATTTCATGGCCTATGCAGATGATACTGTGATAGTCGATTATACTCTTGTAGGACTTCAACATCTCCTCAAGGCTCTGGAGTCTTATGCAATCATAAATGAGCTTGTCGTAAATCTGAATAAATCTGCTATCATTGTATTTGACAAACCACGTAGAAAAACTCCCAAAATACAGTGGTCATTAAACCATCAAATAATGACTGAAGTAAAGAAGATCAAGTATCTGGGATTCAATATCTACACTAATCATTCAGTGATAGATCTAATGAGAGAACTCGAAAGTAAGGCCGTTCAATTCATGCGCCAGATGAAAAAACGTCTCTCTTCTTTCTGCAGATTCTTCCTCAAGCCTCTCATTAGATTGTATAAGGGTAAAATTCTTCCCTCACTCTTGTATGGCAAGGAATGCAATCCATGCGCTAACAAAATCAATTGGGATCAAATCTGGAAGAAAGCTCTTTCTCTACCATTATCTCTACCTATAGGTATGAGCTGATCCTCCACTCTTTAGAGTCATATTATCATTGGAAGGTTCTTGCTCTCTATAGACTTATCCTAATACCAAAACATGATTCACTGTATGCAGATATCCATGATGAGGTTTTTTAATCTAAAAATACCTATTTATCAGCAATAAACAATGATGCCGAAAGAATTCTTATTGTTGAGATTGTACCAACGAAATCTAAAAGAAAATCCAGATAAGAAAGGGGCGCGCACTTTTATGGGCAGACTGGATACACACAAGAGCTGTCATCTGTAGCTTGAAGCATACAAAAAGCTACACACCTTGTGAGAAACCTAGTCAATACGTTCTCCCGTACATCAGGCGTTTTCCAAATCCTGCCTGGTGGGCTGAACTGTTGCGCTTTAGACTTCATTTAATTAAGACCAATCAGATGACATGTATCTGGCAAAACTTAGATCCATCTGCTACTGAATGCTCTCTCTGTTGTGAGGGTCTGATACAAAACAGTCATCATCTGTTAATATCCTGTATAGCTACTCTCCCCTTGAGAGTTAAATACTTCACACATTTTGTCAATTATCCTTCTTGGCTTCAGACTCAAGCATTCTGGCATCGGATCTCCTTTGGGAAAGAGATTCCGTTATCGATTGCATTACTGACATTTCTAAATGAATTACACTTCATTAAAATCCAGTTGTTATTGTAAAACTGTTCTTTTTTTTATTGTAACAATTTCTCTTGTTTTTTTAACCTTTTTATGGAATTGTTTAAATTGTACATTGTCATATTCTTGGAGGCGGATACCCCACCTCTCTATTCTGGGGGGCATTTTTGTCCTTGGCTTGCCAAACAGTGATAGGAGGGCCTGGTGGTCTGTCATGAGCGTGATGAACCTTTTGCCTTCTACAAAGTGGTGGAAATACTCACACACCCACATGGCTGCTAGGCTTTCTTTCTCTGCCTGCGAGTACGTGCTCTCTGTGGGGGCTAAGGATCTGCTAGCGTATGCTACGACGCATCTCGCTGCAGCGTCGGGCTTCTCCCATTGTGCCAGGATGCCCACTAGGCCTAATGGGCTGGCATCCACTATTAGCTTGGCATGCCAGCTCGGAATATGCCAGATGTGTTGTGCTCGCCAGCTCCCTTTTGATTGCATCAAACACTCGCTGGCACTCTCCCGACCACCTGTTTGTCGTTTCTCAGAAGTCGTTGCAACGGCTCAGTTGTAATGGCGTACCTCTGCATATAGTGGGTGCAGTATCCTGCCATTCCCAGGAAGGATCTAACTTCTCCCACGTTGGCAGGTTCTTTGAGTTTGTTGATCGCGCTTACTTTTTCAGGGTCGGGCTGCATACCCTCTCCGGAGAAGATGTGTCCATAGAACCTCAGTTTGTCCCTGCTGATGTTGCATTTGTCATAGTTCAACGTGAGAACTGATTTTCCTCAGGATTTCACACACTTCAAGGAGAGCTTTGTCATGCTCCTCTTGCGGGGTGCCGTAAACCAGGATGTCGTCCGAGTACTTGAATGCTCTTTGGATTGGGAGGAGTAGGTGCCTGGTAGTCTCTTGAAAGATCTCTGCAGCAGAGGGAGGAAATTCCAAAATGTAGCCGCTTGTGCCGAAAGAGGCTGTCGTGAAATGCAAATGTTGTGATCCCTCTGGAATCGGGGTGCAGCTCGAGCTGGTTGTACCCCTGATAGAGGTCACGTTTCTAGAATTTTGAGGCTGACAATCATTTCTTCTCTTCTGGGCCCTGGGTGTCTCTCTCTCGCTCTATGGCGGTGTTGGCCACTCTCATTTCGACACAAAGGCATAGTCTGTTGCCTTCCTTTGGCACCACTACCAGTGGTGAGATCCATGGGGTGGGCCCTGTTGCTCGTTCAATAATGCCATTGTCCATGAGCTGCTTTAGTTCCTGCGATACAGCATCTTGTAGGTGGAAACCCAGTCTGCGTGGGTGTTGTGGGACAGCTTGATTTGACTGTTGATGTGGGGGCGGATTACCATCCCTTTTAGTTTGCCCAGCCCTTGAAAGAATTTGGGAAACATTCACTTGACTGATTCCTTGGTGAGCGGGGATCCCGCTAGGTGGAAGATTGATCCTCGGCTTGGTTGGCTGCCGGTGCACATCACCATGTCTCCATTATTGAAATGGATATCAATCAGGCCAAGTGCTTCTGCAGTGCGGTAGCTGAGTAGACATTTCCCTTGGACGGGGCTACATAGAACGTGGATGATGGCGTTGATCCTTTTTCCTTTGAACAAGAATGATTTTTCAAATTGTCCAATCGACTGTAGTGGTACATTTACTCCCCACTGAATGATTCTTGCCTTGGACGGTAACAATTCTTGTGTGTTTCCTGTAAGTCTAAATTCTTGTTCCTACATGATGTTGATGGTTGCCCCGGTATCGATGAGGAATGTGTGCATGACTGTGTCCATCATTACTCGCACTTTGAGTGCCTCACTACCTTTGTGTGTTCCCTGGATGAGATTGACGAACGAATTTGGGAATTCTGTATCTAGTCTGTAAGAGAACTCATCCCAGTTGGTGAATTGGTCTTCTGAGTAGCCATGTGTGTCTTCGTAGTACACAGGTTGAAATAGTGTCTCGTTAACGGAGGATTCACCTTATTCTCCACCTTGTTCCATTGACCTTATCATTCTCCTCTGTTGTTGCAGGTAGGACTGGCCCTGTCTCCACTGTGGGAATGGTTGAGCTGGTCTGTAAAGCATCATCCAGCTGGGTTGTGTTGACTGCGGTTGGCACATTGGCAGCAACGGTCTCCCTTCCCAGCACACTGTTTGGAAGTGGCCCTCTCTCCCGCATCTGGAGCACCTCTGCGTCATTGCCGGGAATGGTCCTGCGTGTGGGAAAGGTTGGCCACAACGATAACACGACCTCTGGAGCTGGGTCCTGGTCTGGGTTGGGTGTATCCCTCTCTTTGCGGCGTTCTCTGTGGGGTCTGATGACCTGTAGTGTTTCTCTTCCCTTCTCTGCTGCTGGTGAATGCTGCAACTGTCTCTTCTCTGTCAATTTTCTTCTATGGCGTCTCGATGGCAGAGGCCTGTATTTCCACTGTCTCATGCACCCTCACCATCTCTATTAACTCGTCGATCGATAGGGGGTTTCTTCATGAGTTGTTTCCAGAGTACAGATGACAGACATCCTTCTATTACGGGGAGCTGTATCGCCTCTTCGTCTGAGAAGGCAGAGAATGGCGACCAGTTTCTGATGGAGTAACGTAATGAATTCCTCCACCGTTTCGTGGTAGGCCTGATAGCATTGGTTGAAAACATATTGTTCATAGTCCCGCTTTGGTTGTATTACGAGCTTCCTGTCCAATGTGGCCACAAGTGTTTCGTAGATGTTTCTGTCTTCAGGAGGAATGGTCTTGATGATGCTGTGTATCTCATTCGCAGCTAGATTCCTGAAAATGTCTTTCAAACACTGGAGACTTTTCTTTCCTGCTGCTTTGATGAAACCGGCAAAGTCCTTGACCCATATTGTCCATCTGGGCCCTCTATCTGCTTGTGGCTGGAGGCTGAATGGTGCAGGCTTCCTTAGGAATGCTACACTGCTTGTGGTGCGCAGGAGTGCATCTTGTCAATCTGCTTGGTCCACCATGCTCCCTGAAGATCAGGAACGTATGTTGGGTGCCTTCTGGCTGTGCTCCCTTGAGGATCTAGTTGTGTCTGGGGTGCCTGGCCCCTGGCCTGGTGTGCTCTGTTGGGGCCCGGACTGGGTTGTCTAGGTCCCCAGCGGAGGAAGTTGCACAGTTGCTGTGTCAGTGGTGTGTGGTCCCTCAATGCGTGGCTTGTGAGCTGGCTGCTTTGCAATTGTGAGCTTGTATTTAATATATTTAGCTTTTTTTTTCTCTATTTTTTTTTGCTTTTGTGCCTAGCTTTGGTGAGACGTTATCCCTCAGTCATTGGTGCTGGGTCTGACAGCCTTGCAAATGTGTCTTCCTTTTACATGTATGGCTCCTTTGGGAGCTGCGTAATGCACGCGGTGCCAGTGTTCCTGTTGTGGTGGTTCCCCGGTCTCGCTCGGGCCTGTGGGGGAGGGGCTTATTGCCATATCTCGGGCCTGCAGGGGCTGGGCTTATCGCCGTAATGCTAATGGTGCCGGCTTCCACAGTTATTCTGCACGGGCCCCTGCACGCGGGTTACTCGCTCACTGTGTGGGTTCCGCGGGTCGGCTCTGCTTCTCCTTTCTGTTCTCTTTCTCCCTCGTGGGTTCGAGGGTGCGAGCATGGCACTGCGGTGAGGGCTGGCTGGGAGGCCACAAGGACGGCCCTGTGGTCCAAAGGACGCCGGGTGGCGGTGTGATACGTGTGGCTCGCAACGGATATGACAGCGATGTGGCGCATTAAAGGAGAATAAGGATTTCTTTGTTTTATCCTTGCCTCCAGTTGTTACAAGGATATGTACCTCACTCAGGACAGAAGGACGACAGGACACGTCTACTGCTTTCAGAATTTACTTATAACTAACTTTCACTTCCCTTGGCGGACTCTTCCTCTTCCTCCTCCTGCCTCACATTTCCTTAACCCTTTGTGCTCTTCCTTCTCCATCATAACACCCACCTCCGGAGAGTGCGCTGCCCTTAACACATTTTGAGATTATTTGTGTGTTTTAAAATATAAAGGTGTGTTCCCCCAGCTGGTGTTGGTAAGGGCTGTACACTCAGATAGCAAGCTGAAGTCACTGGACATGGTCTTCTGCAATCAAGTAGATGATGGCCTCCTGACACGAGGTTGTTGTCACAAAGGGATGGAGAACGGGGGCAGACCGGACCCAGCCCAAAGATGGCATGACAACACTGGAGAGTTGGCGTGCCCCCTATGGAGTGCTGCAACGCAACAGTCACAAAAATGGAGAACATAGTTACAAAAATCATGGCCACTGCTAGGGAACCATAAACAATGGACTAGCAACCACAGGCCCTCATACCTTTCCGAGTCTTTAAAAAGTTTGAATGATATAGGGCTTCGTGTTGAGGTCGCCGGTGACCCGCCGGTACTAACAACGGGCTGCTGCTGACCCTAAAACACTGAATCCGCCGCCTGACTTCCCAGTGCCACCGGGCATTACAAGTCCCGGCAGTGCGGGAAGTCAGGCAGCAGGTTTGATAACTCCCTATTCCGTGGGGCCCCATAGGACTATGGGAGCACTTGTAAGACCAATGCTTCTGCCGTGCACTCCCCATTGCAGGTCTTGGGGAGGTGTATTGCAAGGGGCACGCCCACACCAATACCCTACCTTTCCTGGCTTCACTGCAGGTCCAAAAAACATAGGTGCCAGTAGGCTGGACAGCCCGTGCTGCCATGCACACTTAGTGGTGACGGTCTACCACAAGACAGCAGCAACCAACCCACGTCTTCCAGCCGACCCACAGAACCCTGCTGAGAGCATAATATATGAAGAACCAGCGGCTGGGCGGCTTTTCGTATCCCAGTTCCGACTGTTCCTCACTTTACCCGGTACACTTCGGGATGGCAGGTGGAGTGGGAAGCCCCCTGCCTAGAGGTAAGCACTTATTAGGAAAAGCCCTATGGTGCCACTGGACCTCATTATGAGTTTGGTGGTGTGGGCAATTTCTGGTGGTAATTCCACTATGGCAACTTTTTTCAGCGGTAACAGAATTACTGGTGATGTTACAGAACCTCTGAACTCTGAGTCTGGAGGTGAAGTGGAGGATATACCTCCAGCTTAAAGCCTAGGTAAATCCAATGCTTAATGTGTGGGGTGTTTGCCACGGCTCAGCCCTAGCACTTATTTCTGAGTCCCAGCACTTATTGTCCCAGACATAGTTTGATTATGATGTGGTGTTTTGGTAACTTCATTATTTTAACTGCCTATAGAATTAGAGCAAAATGTAAATGATGCTTGAGTATAGAGACCCATTTAAACATGTGTATCATGTCAAGACATTGTGGAAATCGATATGATATTGTGACCCCAATCGCATTGTTTAAATGTATGTTGGCCTACGCCAAGCTGTCTAAAGAATATTGTGACATAGGTTCCGCGGCAAGGTCTTGACCTTAATGTATCGTGTAAGCTGTCATCTTGGATCTAGCCGCCATTTTAGGTATTCTTGCAGTGTGGAAGTCACCCCGAATCACAAAATGGAGGCCGAATGACATTGCGAGTAAGACTTCGGCCATAGTGACCTCCGCACACGTGAATGAATAATATGTCCACAGGCTACTTGTTAGGGCCATGAACTAAGACCCTGTCCTCTGTTTAACCTAGGTGTAAATATGTAACTGTATCAGCGGAACCGATCTAATATATGGAGATTGTATGTTCGACCTGGCTACGAACCCTAGCCATGGTTCCAGAAATGGTTAACTTGTAGGAGGGCTGGCCAATGCAGTACTAAATGTATAAAAACCCAAGCATCCCGATGATCGGTCTCTCCCACTTTCAGTGCGAACCTAACGTTGAAGGTTCGTGTGTTAGTCAGAGGGCCGAATAGCTATTCGCATGTCAATTGACCTTGATAACTTGGTAACTTTGTAACTTTGAAATAAAGCGCTTTATATGGTCCTTTGTAACCTGTGTTGGTGTGTTTCCATTTGGGCTTCCCGGCCTCATGTCAATTTCTCTGTTTCCACAGTTGGCGCCCGAATAGGGACCCTCAAGATTGATGCCGGATCATTGAAGGTTGACGCAGACTATCGAATCGGGATCGGACGGTGTGATTCTGCGGGCCCGACCGATCGAGACGCGATACCTCGGCAGCGCTGCACGATCCGATCCTTGGGCGATAGTCGTGCGGTCTGACACGGCATCTTGACGAGGGTCCAGATCCGAGGCGGGCAGATTTGCCGAAACCACTAACACAGGTAAAATTTGTTAGTTGAAGTCCTTTGAAAACCGTACGGTCCTCCTTAGGTTTGGTCAGGTGTAGTCGTGACCCGGCTCTTAATTTAACCCTGACAATTTGAATTTGGCGTATTGTATCTGCAGACACAATTATTGGACCAGGTAACACCAATTCTTTGAGAAATGCCTGGGAAATTGTCTAGCTGTTTTAGGGCTCTATTCCGCAGCGATCGACAATCTTTGGAATTTAGCCGTCCAGCACCACAGGAGGGGTCGCCGGCGTGTACTATGTACTGTAAGTATGGCATTGGTAGTATTGTATTTAATGACATTTGGCACAGACAGACCAGAAATGCCTCCGAATTTCAGTGGCCAATCAATGGTAGTTTTGAGATCCCCCGTATTGAATACTTAGAGTCGATTTTGCTTAAGAAGAAGGCTAGGCCAGCAGCCTTTGATGTGTTACAAAATTGGAAAAAGGAAGCATTACAGCAGCTTAAAAGTAGGGATAAACATGCACAACGTCATAAAACGAATGCCGAAAAGGCATTGTTATATGACAAGGAAAAACGATTTGATGAAACCCAGAAAATGGACAGAGCTTTTTCGCTCGGAGTCCAGAAAATTTACCCTTCTAAAGATTTCCATGTTTCCGAGGAGTTTATTGAGAAAATATTAAACGAACGGAGGCCTGATTCTTCAGCGTCACCTCCGTATGCTCCTGTTGTGGCCGCTCTTCCCATTCCTGCTATTGCTCCTATCGTTATTCCTACTCCTCTTACACAGCCTACTACCCCTAGTTCCTTAGTTGTCGCTCCTCCGTCTATTTCGTCTGCTACTTTACCTCTTTCCCCTGCACCCATGTTAGGTTCACCTACACTTTCGATTTCGGGGAGTCCTGTGTTTATTAAATCAGATCCTGGTGCAGGGTCGGGGATAGTGACTCGTAGTACTGTTCCTGCGGGCAGGAAACAGGAACTATTTGCTTGGGCTAAACATTGCATGGAAAAAGGTGATCAAACTGAGGTATTTTCAACATTATCTAATTTGCACGATTTTCCCGAGAAAAACGTTTTTATTGAAGGACTGGGGATTCATTTAGGTGTAATGTGGGGTAGATTGCAGACTTCGGATCTCCCACAAGGGGTGAGAGATCTGAACGCTTTGGCACTCTCAAGGGATACCGAACAGAAAGTATATGGACATGTTGATAGATTGTTTGAGTTTAGACAGGATTTTGAAAGATTACAAAATGAGGATGATGAGGACGATAGGATATATATGCAGAAACGGTTCCTTTCGTGCCGAAGATCAGCACCCGAGGAAGTACGGATCTGTACTAGAGATGCGGTTCGATGGATCTCGGATTCATCAATACCGCCGGATGAGGTATACGATACATATAGTCAATATACGGTAGAAATGCAAAGGAAGGTAATTCAAGTGATGGTACAGCACTTGCAGGAAGAATGTATAAGAAAGAAGGTTGGTTGCCCCACAGAGTTATTAGGTATTTGTAAAAGAGCTTTTTCGCCTGACACTTCCACAGCTGCTTTAGCGCTTGATTTGGCCTTATTACTCAGTAAGCGGTCGGAGGTCCCTATATCTCAGTTGCCTATGAGAGAGGTCCCTCCGACCCTTGTCCCAAAAGTAGAAATCCCCGCCAACGCGGCGACTGATGCTCCCGCGGTGGATTTCCCAGCACATTACGTATCACAGTTTGTTCACGTCCCGTTTTCTCGACAGGAAGTGAACACGATCAGACAATCAGTCCCTGATATTAGGAAGAACCCGACAGGGTTTTATAAAGAAATCGAATCCGTTTTGCAGTCTTCCGTGTTCACCTTAAGTGACATGGATTTATTGTTTCCAGTGCTTTTACCTGTTGATGTATGGAAGCAGGTACGGACGGTAGATGATGTGCCGGGGTTGGGGGATACATGGGTAAATCTAACTAGAATAGATGGGGAACGACCAGCTGGTGAGAAACCACCCCAGGTAATACTCACTTTACCTGATAGAATAGTTGCCAAATTGAAAACTATAATTCCAGAAAAAAGGATTATTTGGGACAAGCTTACGGCCTGTGTCCAAGGAAAAACTGAAGGTACCACTGAATTCTTTAATAGGTTTGAACAGGTGTTCTCCGACTTCAGTGGACAGGATTTGGGTACAGAGTCGGGGAAGAGGTTGTTTGTGGACAAATTTGTGCGTGGATTGTTGCCCGACATCCAGTCACAAATTATGTCCTCAGAGAGCGCTTGGCAGGCAAAATCTCAGTCAGAGGTTTTGCATATGGCTCAGTATTATGAAAATCGGGTTAATAACGAGAAAGAGAAAATCGAAAAAAGAAGGGGTGACCTAAAGACTAAGGTATTGTTGCAGCAAATTGTCAGGCACCCCAGAGGAGGTACGACACAAACTAGAGGTCAGTACATTCCAAGAGGAAATACTCCTCTAAATTCTATTAATATTAATCAGTGTGCTTATTGCCGCCAGGAAGGTCACTGGCGAGCACAGTGCCCTGCCCTCCGTCAGAGGTCAGGAGGCACATTCGGAGGTATGGGTAGGCGACCACGGGGCCGCCCTGGAACAGGGGGTCCTGATAGAGGTCAGCTTCTACGAGATCACCAGCAACCTTTTTCACAGGAAAATCAGACTTCGAGTATGGACTCAAGAAATATATTTGATCACCCTTCCGCCGTCTATCTTTCTGAGGAACTTCCCTTTGATGAAGTTCTGCCTTACTAGGATTGCCCGAAGCAGCGTTTGGAACCTTTACCTATTCCCGTTATTCAGAAGGGCCCCTATGTTGAATTATTGGTAGGGAATAGGAAACATCAGTTCTTGATCGACACTGGAGCGCAGAAGTGCTCCATTGACCATTCTCGGGTTCCGAACATTCCCCTGTCAGGGCAAACAAACGTTTCTATAGGGTTCTCTGGTATACCAACTGTTTGTCCGGTCTCTGCGCCGGTATCCGTTTCTTTGGGCCCTTTTACAGACCAGTGCCCTTTTCTTCTTACTTCAAACTGTGGAGAAAACTTGCTGGGGTTGAATTTGTTGAAGAAACTGAATGCAGTGATCCATTGTACCCCTGACGGAATAAGATTGACAGTTTCACCACAGCGACCTTTTAACTCCCAGTACTTGACCCGACCTCTACCTCCCGAGTTCGGTATTGTCCCAGAATGTTTGTGGGCAATAGACGACAATGATGTCGGAATATTGCACGTTGAGCCCGTCAAGATAGTATTGAAACATGGGGTTAAACTGCCGCGCATTCCGCAATATAAAATTTCAGTTGAGGGCGAGCGCGCTTTGAAATGCATTGTCTCCGATTTTGTACATCGTGGAGTGATCGAAGAGATTACAGGTAGCTTATGTAATAGTCCGATCTTACCGGTATATAAGAAAGGCGACAATGCAATTCCGTACCGGTTTATAATAGACCTTCGTGCTATTAACCGGGTAGTGGCCCCACAATTTCCAATAGTGCCAGATGTAACAACAATCTTAACAATGATCCCTGCTACGGCTACGCACTTCAGTGTCGTAGATTTGAAAAATGCCTTCTTTAGTATTCCGATACACAAGGAGAGCAGGTATTTGTTTGCGTTCACCTTGGGGGGACGCTCATTTACATTCACAAGAGCACCTCAAGGGTACACTGAAAGTCCTAGTATATATAGTAGAGCCTTAAAAGAGCAGCTCGATACCCTTGAACTGCCACCTACTTGCACGCTGCTTCAATATGTAGACGATTTGCTCTTAGCTGCAGACTCTGAGAAAGCTTGTAAAGAAGGCACTATATTGTTGCTTGTTCATTTAGCTGAACATGGTCACAAAGCTTCACTTAAGAAATTTCAATATTGTTGCCAGGAGGTTGCCTATTTAGGCTACCTCCTGTCAAAGGAGGGGAGAAGATTGACACCTGAACGAATAAAACACATTTCTGGCATGTCTGTCCCAAAAGCACAGAAGGAAGTCAGAGCCCTGATAGGGATGGCGTCCTACTGTAGACTGTGGATCCCGAATTTTGCCCTAGTGGTAAAACCGATGTTGGCTTTGACGAGGAAGGGCATTTCTTTGCCACTGCCATGGGAATCGGAACATCAACGATCATTTGAGCTTCTCAAAGCCGCGCAGTGTTCAGCACCGGTTCTGGGTACACCAAATTACGATAAGGCCTTTGTGTTGTTTGTGCATGAATGTAATGGATGTGCTTTGTCTGTGTTAACGCAGGAACATGGAGGGAAGAATAGGCCGTGCGGCTATTATTCCTCCGCCCTTGATCCTGTCGCATGCGCTTTGCCGCGATGTCTGCGCGCTGTTGCTGCTGCTGCTGCGTCTGTAAAACAGAGTGAGGGGATGGTCCTAGGCCACGATTTGATTCTGATGGTACCTCACTCTGTTGATATTCTATTGAATAAAACTCAAACACAACACCTTACTTCTGCCCGGTTGACCAGGTATGAATTAGTTCTATTTGCTCCTCATATCCAAATTAAAAGGTGTTGTGTTCTCAATCCGGCTGAACTTTTGCCTCTCCCGCAAACTTCTGCTTGCGGCGATGATGGATCACATGACTGCCTGTACGCCACCGAACAAGAAACAAAGGGCAGAATAGACCTCTCAGATACTCCTTTGGAGAATGCGGAAGGGGAGCTGTTTTGTGATGGCTCCTGCTTTAAACTTCCGAATGGCACATCTACAGCTGCTTATGCAGTTACTACTTTGAACAAGATCGTAGAAACTAAAAGGATTCCGTATAACTCTGCGCAGGCCGCAGAGATTATAGCGTTGACTCGTGCTTGTGAGCTCTCCCAAGGGCATAGAGTTAATATTTATACGGATAGTCAGTACGCCTTTGGGGTGGCTCACAACTTCGGAAAATTGTGGTCGGAAAGAGGGTTTCTGACCTCACATGGGACCAAGATTCAGCATGGTCCCTTAATAGTACAGTTACTTTCAGCACTCTCACTCCCTAAACAACTAGCGATTATGAAATGTGCAGCTCATCGTAAGGTCATAGATGATGTGGGCAAAGGAAATGCTTTTGCAGACTCGATAGCTAGACAAACAGCTACAGACCTTAGCACAGACATGTATACCTCAAGGGAAGTGAGAGATGGTTGTATAATAGATGAAGGCATTGGGTCTGTGCGAGATATTCAGACTGATGCCTCTGTTGATGAATCTAGGAAATGGGCTGAAGGCATGGGGAAATTGGATGACGAAGGGTGTTGGGTGGACGCATCTGACGGGAAATGGTTGCTTCCTGATTCTTATGTATTAGCAATGGTCACAATGGCACACGGTCCAACACATGTGTGTGCCCAGCAAATTGCGAAGATATTACAGCAGGTTTGGGTGAATGATAAAATTTTGGAAACTGCAAAAAGATACGTTAGGAATTGTATGATTTGCCTACAACACAATGTGGGTAAAGGGACAGTGACTCCAAGGGGAAGTTTCGGGCCCCCTCTGTCCCCTTTGAAACCATTCACCTTGATTTCATTGAAATGGAACGTTGTAATAACTTGAAATATGTTCTTGTCATCATTTGTGCTTTTAGCAAGTGGGTCGAGGCTTTCCCTGCCAAAGATGCTACCGCCATGACCACCGCAAAGATCTTGGTGAAAGAATATTTTCCTCGATTTGGGCTCCCGAGGATAATCTGGTCGGATAACGGCCCACATTTCATCGCAGCTGTAATATTGCAAATATGTGTTGCCTTAGGGATTGAGAAACGTTTTCATTCAGCTAGGCACCCTCAAAGTGCGGGGTTGGTAGAAAGACACAACGGTATTTTGAAAAACAAACTTGCAAAAACATGTGCTGAGACTAAATTAAAATGGCCAGATGCTTTACCTATTGTATTGTTAGCTATGCGCACCACGCCCCAGACTAGAACTGGGCTTGCTCCATTTGAGGTAGTGATGGGAAGGCCTGCTAATATTTGGGGCCTCCCTAAACCTAAAGCCCTGAGGGATGTGGAGAATGTATTGCTTGTAGATTATTGTAATCAATTGACTAAAAACCTGTATTTCATCTACCACCAGGTGAAGGCCGCTTTACCTGTACGGTTTACGGGCCCAGGACACGATATATTGCCCGGCAGCTGGATCCTGGTAAAGGCCTACGAAAGGTCTTCCTGTCTCGCGCCTCGCTGGCGGGGACCCTACCAGGTTTTATTGGTCACCAGGACGGCAGTGCGGGTGGCAGGAAAGAAGAACTGGATACATGCAACACACATCAAGAAGATCCCTCACCCGACGCCACAAGTTACAGAAGAAACAGAACCCCTTGCTGATGCTGCACTTTCTGATCTCGGAGTAGCAAGCAGCGTTGTGAGTGCGTCGGAGAAGTTCTCTGAGCCTGAGGAGCTCGGGGAGCCGTCCATTTTGTCTCCGCACTCCCTTGATCAATCACTTCCGGAAACACTGGTTTCAAGTTCTGCGACTTCCGTCGCCACCGACGTGACGCTCCCCTCAGGGAGCGACGATATTTTGCTTTTAGATTCGGAAAACTTGGGTACCATCAGGTACAACCTTCGAGCACGAAAATAAAATCGTTGCACGAGTATCGTGCATCTGGAAGAAAAAGGAGTGATTGGAATACTATTGTCTTTCCCTTTTTTGGAACACAGAAAAGGAGGGTTCTGTTGGCTAGGGTTGGGAAGGACTAAGAAGTCGCGCGGCCGAAGTGCCGCCAGCAACGAACATTGGGGCCGTCGATCGGGACAACCATGATGCCTGCCGCCTTCACCGCTGCTCCTCGTATTGAACTATTAGATAAGGAGGTGACCAGTTCGAACAATGGACAATGTGCCTGGGCCCTGAAAACGTACTGTTGTGTTCTTGTTTTGATTATTGTTAGTTTTGCAACTGCTGCCGTGGGACTTTGGTACTTTGAAGAGATTTATCCTTTGAAGCCTCTGTTACCGACCGAAATTGTACCAACTGTTTTGACTCTCTCTGTACACCTTCACACTCTGTCCCCTAGGGACTCTCGGCATAGACAGAAATATTATAATAACACTCTGATGATAGTGATGAATGCTACGCATGCTATTTTTAATAAGAGTAATTGTTGGATTTGCACGCATTTGCCACAACATGGGAACAAGGGACTGGGATGGTATATACATCCCTTACCTCTAACGACTTCCTGCTATGCCTCTCTTAGAGCACTCTTCTTTGGCCGATGGAATGATAGCATCTCAGGGAACTTCGATGGCACTAATTTGAATGAATTTGAGAGACGTGAATTGACTCCCCTGGGATGCTCGCTTTTCGCAAATAGGAGTAGACCTAATATCGCTTCTATTAGGCCGTCTGATAAACTTTCCTTTCCTTTCCAAAATCTAGTTTCTTTCAAGATGGCTCCGATAGGCAATAAGGATGCCATGCCTCCTTCTTATTCTGTAAATCACAATCCTGATTCTGTCCCTTTCTGTGTACAAAGAAATGGCACTAGGCCAATGGGAGATTTCGAGCCTTGTATACATATTGTAAATTTGACTGGGGAAAATAGGCCTTTGTATGTAGGGGGACCCGTTTATTTTGTTTGTGGTAGTTTAGCTTTTCCCTGGTTGCCCAAGGATTGGCAGGGGACTTGTTATTTAGGGATATTGTTACCAGGGCCCTCATTACGACCCTGGCGCTAAGGGGTCTGCGCCAGCGTTAGCTGCGCCGACCCCTTAACTCCTTCCCCACTCCCATCATACCCTATGGGGCCGAAATGGGAATGGGGAAGGGTAAATGGGTCAATGGGGACTTACCGCCCCGCCGACCTCGGAATGGGGCGGTAAGTCCGCCATCCGCCATGGCGTAAAGGGACTTTGCGCCATGGCGGAAAAGTCCGCCGATGGCGGAAAAAATCCGCCAGGGTCGTAATGAGGGCCCAGGTGTATTTATAGCCAGTACCTTAGAGGTATCCAAGGCTCGCCCGCGACGAGATAGTGATGGAGATACCCCCGGACAAGTGTTCGGGGATATAGCCAAATCAGTAGTCCCCTTTTGGGGACAAATAGCAAATTCAGAAAACATTAGGGGATTAGCGAGGGTATTGGAGAAAACGATCAACCGGACCACGGACATACTTTACAATATGACCTTAGAGCAAAAGGCGATAAGATTGGTAGCACTGCAAAATCGAATGGCATTAGATGTCATTTTAGCCGAACGAGGTGGAGTATGTAAATTAGTGGGGTCCGCTTGTTGCGTTTTCGTACCAGATTCTTCACCAACAATATTTAAAGCAATTCAGAACTTACATATTCTTAGTTCTGAAGTCCATATCCCTGTAGGAGACTGGAGCCTTAGTACCTGGTTTTGGGATTCTCTGCGATCTTGGGGGTGGAAGGTGCTTTCTGTCATTTTAGGTATTTTAGGGACTCTGTTATTTCTTTGCTGTTGTTTTCAATGCCTCCCAAGTATATGCGGAATGATGGGGGAATGTTGTGCCCAGGTAATGAGCGCAATAGGGCGAAAGATATACACTCCGAAGACAGCATCTAAAGAGTTCATGTTGCAAGAAGTTCTTACGAACGACCTTATGGCTATTGATATTTCAGACAATGATACAGAACCTATGAATGATAATG
The DNA here is from genome assembly GCF_040938575.1 of Ambystoma mexicanum. Taxonomy (NCBI): domain Eukaryota; kingdom Metazoa; phylum Chordata; class Amphibia; order Caudata; family Ambystomatidae; genus Ambystoma; species Ambystoma mexicanum. The sequence continues at coordinate 477,401,431 of NC_090934.1, forward strand.
CCTTCAAGTATGTTCGAAAGTATTAGAAAACTATGTTTTAGCACTTGGCATAGGCCAAAAGGAGGGTCTGTGGAAATCGATATGATATTGTGACCCCAATCACATTGTTTAAATGTATGTTGGCCTACGCCAAGCTGTCTAAAGAATATTGTGAACATAGGTTCCGCGGCAAGGTCTTGACCTTAATGTATCGTGTAAGCTGTCATCTTGGATCTAGCCGCCATTTTAGGTATTCTTGCAGTGTGGAAGTCACCCCGAATCACAAAATGGAGGCCGAATGACATTGCGAGTAAGACTTCGGCCATAGTGACCTCCGCACACGTGAATGAATAATATGTCCACAGGCTACTTGTTAGGGTCATGAACTAAGACCCTGTCCTCTGTTTAACCTAGGTGTAAATATGTAACTGTATCAGCGGAACCGATCTAATATATGGAGATTGTATGTTCGACCTGGCTACGAACCCTAGCCATGGTTCCAGAAATGGTTAACTTGTAGGAGGGCTGGCCAATGCAGTACTAAATGTATAAAAACCCAAGCATCCCGATGATCGGTCTCTCCCACTTTCAGTGCGAACCTAACGTTGAAGGTTCGTGTGTTAGTCAGAGGGCCGAATAGCTATTCGCATGTCAATTGACCTTGATAACTTGGTAACTTTGTAACTTTGAAATAAAGCGCTTTATATGGTCCTTTGTAACCTGTGTTGGTGTGTTTCCATTTGGGCTTCCCGGCCTCATGTCAATTTCTCTGTTTCCATTTTATGTCTATGTTGATTGGCATTTGTAAATCACACTTCTGCTGTAGTGAGTACATCCGCCAACCACAATAAGCCGGTGGGAGTTGCAGCTTTAACGCCATATATGTTGACAGCATGGGGAGCAGTAGTGAGTGGTGGCAACAGTGGGCCGAGAGCTGCCCATACTGACGTGTCATGGGCGTGTTAGAACATATTTGAGCTCTGGCACTTATTGTTTTACAAATTAAGCACTGGGTAAATCCTCCACTTCACCTCCAAAATTTGGCAGATATCCCTTGACAGAAATACAGCTCACAGTAAATCTGAAAAAGTGACCATGAAGCTAACACTGTCTACTCGTAATCCAGAGGTAATTCTGCCAGACCAAGTGGCTGTAATGGTAAACGAGTTTAGCGGTAATTCCACAGAAGAATTGCGGAATTACTGCCATATTAATAAAGAGGCCCATAGTGTCTCTTTTTGAAGACTAACTGCATGACATAAAATATCACTGTAAGACAATGCATGAAGAGATTCTACACAATAAAGATAAACTGAATTGAATAATGTGTTAAATTATTACACTAGCTTTATGCCTTGGTCCAAAACTATAATTAGCTTGATTTCAATTGTTCTAGAGTTTTCTTTATTTTCTCTTTTTTGTTCCTCCAGATGCGGCAGATAGGTAGAAGACAAATGCAACCCAAAAGGAATTTCAGTCTTAATTATCACCCAGGGAAAGGCACTGGCGAATCTGGAGCCTGCAACGTGGTCATTATCCCATAGTGAAAGCCAGTGTTTTCGCCCAGCCTCTCCCAGTTCTGCCATTTCTTTCCACAACTGATACCCTTCTCCCGCTGTCCTGCAAAATGAGCCCAATCTCCTTGAGTCCCACAAACCACCCAGAAGTCCTTCAACCAACCCCTCTTTTGTCTTACTTACCTTCTCGTTCAGCACTCTCAGTCCTTTGTCCCGACCGCAATTATCCGAGTCAAGGAAAGTAATGGGACATGTTTTTGTTTGTAGCTTGTTTTTAAGGGAAGTAGGCACATGTGAGTTGGGCAGAGCCTGATTTACTCAAAAATCAAACGGAAAAAAAAGAAAAATCTGTCAGCATTATCCTGAGCCCTCTCCGAGGGCCGCACTTCCTCTTGGGCCTATCTTAGACTCTGGCTGGTGGGCCTTTACCAGTCCTGTCCACCCCTGTAGGTGGGGGTAATAGCATAAGTAAATCACTCAATATGTGCCTGGACACTAGTAACCTGGGTTCCTGGATCACTAACAAAAACAGTAATAATTACATGTGGCCAACCTTTCTCTAAAACTATTATGCCAATTTCACTGTAATGCAATGAATTGAGCCATTTTGACAAATCAGTCCAGTGCCAGAGTGATTGCTGTATTTTGTGGTGGCGATCTTTATTAAAAACAGATGATACTAAAATCACAGAGAATGTCAATACGGGGTATGCAGCAAATACATGCCCAACAGTTCGGGGGAGGTCAAAGTTTCAGGGTGGGTATAAGATGGGTGACATTAAAGAGTAAGGAACATTTCAGGGGGGACAACATGAGGTGGGCAATAGGTTATGACATAGGCAACATCTCTAGTATGAGAGACCACCTCAGGTGGGTGACACTGTCAAGTTGGGCGGTCTTTTTCAAAATGGGGAGCAGGTTCATGATGGGTTGGTGACATTTCCTGGATAAATGGCAATTCCTGAGTGGACAACAGTTTCAGGATAAGCAATAACTTTAGGATTTAGATTCACATAACAGTTTGCCTCTTCAAAGCTCCTCTTTTGCCAGCTGTCAGTTTGTAAAGAAATCTGGTGCAAACTACATACATATAATGTACAGTAGTGATGGTCATCTCCATCTAGTGGCCGACGAGCTCGCTACTTAGTTCAATGTTATCCCACTAGAGCATGCGCACGAGAAACCTCCAGAAATTAAGCTATCTGTGAGTTAGTGTGTCGCCAGTTCCTGCCGACTCCAGGCCCTAGTAGAATATTTGCCAGTATATATGCCTGACGTCTGCGTTACTGAGTAAATTAGCTTTTCTGAGTTATAATGAAATTTGATTGACTTCACTATCTACCGTAACAGAACAAATCTATCTTGTTCAGGCAGGTTTACTCATTTTTGGCTGAGACATAAGAATTCTTTCATTTTCTTGAACATAGCCAAATATTGTTTGTGGTCTCTCTTTTGTAGACCCATAATGTCGGCGCCCGAAGAGAAGAGGTACTAGGCGATCGTTTGCAAGGGGGGGGGCCTGGAATTTTGACAGCCTAGTGGCCTCCACAGGGTTTAATCCGGCACTGTCTTGGCATGAAGCTGCAAAGCTCCCCATAGGTATTATTCTGGAGCATGAAGGTCTCAAATTTAAGAACATTTGTAGAGAAAATTGGGAAGGAAGTAATGGAGTTCCTGGAATTAAATAAGTCCTCAGAAGCAAAATTACCACACTGTGGCAGTTGCTAAAAACGTACATCAGAGGGAAAATAATCTCCCATTGTTCTCAAAAGAAGAGAGAAAAAGCTGCTGAACTAGAGAAGTTGGAAAGACAACCAAAATAAAATTAAATTGAATATGCAAGCCCGACTAATTATGTGCGGCTGAAGGCAAAGCTAGAGAAGATCAAATACGAGGTAAAATTCTACATTGTAAAAGCAGAGTTTGGTTTGCTCTGTCGTAGGCAGCAACATTGAGGACACAGTGAGAAGGGCAGCCGACTATTAATGAATTAATCTTTTATTACGCACTAATACCAGGGTGTTGCTCTGCCTTGTCATGCTTTCAAGACAAGTGCGTTCGCCCTGAGCAATCCTCCCAACTATTGGTGGACGGAATCAAGCCGAAAGAATAACAAAACCTGATATGCCCAATTAAGACAAGGTAGCGTGTTTACAGAGGACATCTTATTTATTTATTTTTATTTATTTGCATTTATAAAGCACTCACCGGCCCTGAGGTATCGTGGCGCTGTTACAGATGATTCAAGAATTCACTTGGGTACATAAGGGATACATCTGACTAATAAAAACCATTAAGGGATTTTTCAAACAGCTCTACAGGAAAAACGAAGGAACATCTGGAGACATTGAGGAGTTCCTGAACTCTATTAATTTCTGAAATCACCAGAGGGAAGGCAAGTATCGTTTGGCTCAGGATATCTCCTGTGAACAGATAAGCAGGGCAATTGGTGAGATGGCATGGAGAAATCACCCAGTCTAGACGGAGTCCCATGTGAATTTTATAAGAGCATCTGCAGATTTTGACTAAGAGTTGAAAGACCTGAAAACATAGTGGATCCCAAAGTCTGGCAGGGACAATCAACACTGTGGGAATGACCGTCCGATCGCACTTATTAACATTGATGCTAAACTACCTCTGCTTATATGGGTCACCAGGCTGATCTGCACCATAAGTGGCCTTGCTTGCAAAGAGCAGATGGAATTGATCAGGTTGTGCCATTGATATGATAACATGAGAATCCTAGAAAACATTCAGAACATGCAAGCAGAAGGGATAAGGCTGTGAGGCTAGTCCAGAGAGGGCCCTATTTCGTCTCAGCCAGGGGTTTCCAGAACTTTGTGTGCGAAAGAATAGAAAAGGGAAGCAGAGGGTTTGGTATGGATAGAAAGTCTTTGATCTGATCAAAATCAGCGCAACCAAATTACATTTATTTGTATTTATTGGGTTTTTATAATGCGCCTATACACAATGTGTTTCATTAATACAAATCCTTCCTCTTGCTCTCGATTGAAGGTGCTATTGAGAATATTTATGTTTCGATCCGTCACTTTGTTCATTTGACTATGTGAATGAAATTAGTTTGGTAGTCCTCCGCTCAGATCTTGATGTCAGTGAGCACACCAATAACGGAAATCACTGTCACAAAGCAGAACTTAAAGACTCTGATTGCTCTGTTTTTTGCAGGTCAGGTGCCAACGCAGTGCTGTACTGGCCTGCAGGGAAATCGAGCAATTCCCAGCAGGCCAATGTCTATCAAAGGACAGTAAGGCGTCAGGAGAGTCAATCAGTCGTGTGACTGGCTCTGCCCCAGCCCTGTCCGTCTTTTATCATTTTCACCTGTTGCCTAAGGTACATTGCTCTCTCCGGGCACCGCCTACTAGCACTACATATTCTCATTGAGAAAAAATATTGCAAATTATATTTTCCAAAAGAAAACAATTCTGCAGTTGAGCTGACGCTCCCATTTACGTCAAGATCAACATATATACTTCGGAGAGTGGGGCGCTTTGTTTTGGAAATCTCAGAGATACAAACGTATACACATATCCCAACACAGAAGAAAGCAACTTCCTTTTTGACAGGAATTGATTGATGTTCGGCTCATTAATTTATGATTACTTTAGTGGTTGCCAAACTCTACCTGTTTCCTTATAAAAAAAACCTGTGTGGGCCAGGTTACTTCATTCACATCTCCTGATTTGTTATTTGGAAACGGTCTCTTCCCCTCAATACTGGAACAAGAAGGTAGATGGAAACAAAGCCCTATTGAGCCCCTTACTTCACCAGGATGGCTTCCAAAGCAGTGGTAGACACAGGGCATTGTTTTCTCAACTCCACTTTGTTCCAAGAAAGTAAACCATCTCCAAAGACGACACGGATATTTTCCAGCATCCCATGAGAACCCTATTCCCAACCCGGTTAATGATCCATCATAAAAGGCAGCTAACAAGCTATTTCCCAAAGCAAATATATCATGATATTGCATAGCCTGTCTATCAGACCTTAGATAGCGGCCCATTGTGCAAACTATGTATGAACCCATTGCCAGATAACCAGTTATTTCCTAAGCCAAGTATATGATCATACTGCCTGGCCAGTCTATGAGATCATTGCCCACGTTAACGAGTGAGCCATTGCCTAACCATATATCTACCATTGGCAGATATTTAGCCCTTACTTAAACCAAGCTAACCACTGCCTGTCCGAATGGTGTGTTAAATCCTTGGCCACTACATTGACACCCTAAATTGCCAGATAAAAAAGCTGTTGCCCAGTGCATATATCGACCCCCATGGTATAGGGCAAAATTACTGCACCGAAAGTTCCGACCTATACAAAAAGGTCGTAAATGCATGCCACCAAAGGTTCTAACACCAAAAGTTCGAACCTTTGGTGTCATGCATTTTAGGTAGGTAAAACAGAAAAAGACTGCGGGGGTTGCGGGGGTGTCCCCCGTAACATCCCGATCACCATACTATACAGTATAGTGAGTGGGATTGCAGGGGGAAAGCCCTGCAGATGCCTGAAAAAAAAAAAAAAGCACCCTGTGGTGCCGGTTCCCGATCACGGAAGTGAAAGGGAACCGGCGCCGCAGGGACACAGCGCTTCTTAAAAGGTAAGTAGAGTGTGCGTGGGGGTATGTTGGGGCTGTGGGTGGTAGTGTGTTGGGGGTGTGGGTGGGGGTGTGGGTTTGTAGGGGTTTTAAATGTATGTTCGCATGGGAAATGTAGGAACCTTTTGTGGTGCGTACATTTCTCAAGCAACCTTTCCGTCGCAGACTTTTCGTGACAGAAAAATCACACAGATCCCGACCCATTGCTCTAAATAAATAAAGACATTGCCCAACCCATATATCAATTTGTTTCCAGCCTTAAGTATCAAGCCATTGCCCAAGCTAAATGCATTGAGTTATGACCAGATCTATAGATAGAGCCATCCGCCAACCGTGATAATGCATCATTAAATTCAGATATTACTCACTCTCAAAATCCATAAATTGAGCGGGCAGTCACAAGAATTATTCATGACTTTGAGGGGTCCTTCGACTATCTCAATGACCATCTTTCACCCAGCCAGGGTTGCATGCATAGTCTTTGCTTCTCTCAGTGCTGGATGCTCTGCACATGGTAGTTGATGGTAGTAGTTCGATATCCTGGTCTTATATGACCTCTCAGCAGCATCTGGCACACATGACCATTAGCTGCTTTTAGAAGCCTGGGTTGTTGGCACCTTCCCTTTCTTTGCTTCACTCCTTCTTGGCAGGATGAACGCAATATGTCCTTATACCGACTTTCATCTCTGAACCTCTTTCCTGTCTTGAGGGGTGCCTCAGGGCTCTTTTTTCCTCTTATACCCTTTAACTTATAGAGCCACCATATGGCTGAGCTTAGATGCTACTTTAACCTCAATTTCTAATCCTATGCCAGCAACACTCAGATCCTGGTTCATGTGTAGGGGGTTAGGGTGGTGCCATTGCTGGAAACTTCACAGAATCCTTGTGACCTTGTGACCTTGCTGAGAGGATGGGCCACCACTGCCTAAAAACACAACTCAGAAAAGACGGGGGTACTTTTGGCTCAGGGTACAAAGGAGTACTGGGACAGGACAGAGGAACTCATGCTTGGAGATAGTAAGGAGTACTTGGAGAATATCAAAGTACTTCTCATTGGAGATAGCAAGGGGGGCTGGGATAAGACATAGGCCCTCATTCTGAGTATGGCGGAGCAGGAAAAAAGTAATAGTAACGGAATTACTGTTGCTTTTCCCGCCTCGCTTAATCCTGGGTGTGGGCTTGAAGTGGAGGATTTACCTCCAGCAAAATGCTGGAGGTAAATCCTCCACCAAAACACTGAAAAATCTGAAAAATCAGCAGAGTAACCGCCAGCGGTAGTTCTGCCGAAATAACCATGAAGTTCTGTGGACTCTAAAAAAGGAGATTTACTCCGCCTACCACCACTTGTAATCCTGTGGTAAACCCATGGGACCAAGTAGCGATAACAGTCATTCTGTTAGGCGGCAGTTCGGCAGTATTTCCACTGAACTACCGCCCTACTCGGAATGAAGGCCCATAGGCACTTCGTTTTGGATAGCAAGGATCTCTTGAGCAAGACAGAGATACTTCCGGTTGGAGTTACTAAGGACCTTAGGGACTCCTGCTCCAGGTCATTGGTTATGGGGGCACCAGCCTTAATCTTAGCAATTGATAAAGGACCTAGGCCCTCAGACTGGTCTGACATTTTTGTGCTGTGATTGGCGCTGACAAGTTCTTTACACAATCTTGCCATTTCTCTCTCCTGCAGATCAAATTACTACAGTTACAACCAGCATTTCCTCTCGACCTGGTACCTGCAAATTATTACAATTGGGTGTTCAGCCTACTCTACCAAGTGGATCAAGATCATAGCGAACGCTGCTGCACACTTCTGTGGCCTTTACATGAAGATCTGGCCATATTTTTCTATTCTCTTCCAATGCCACTGGTTTCCAGACCATATATCCATGTCAAGGCCCAGTGTATTACTTGCTGGGCCATTCAAATTCTGGACCACCATTCTCAATATACTATGGAAGTATGGCCTTACAAGCTTGCTCCACTCCAGTGCCACGCATCTACATAAGGTCCCCTGTTGCAGAAGAAAAGGCACTATGGGTTGGCCTTCTCAATGCTTCCAGCACAACTGTGGAGCTCCCTGCCTTTTGAGAACTGTGGCATTGTGAGTCCCATCTGCTTTAGATGCGTGCCCAGCTCTTCGCTGTTCGTCCAAGACCTCCAATGGACCTTATCATTCAACTTGCCATTCATCAGCTAGCAGACAGATGCATCGATTAAGGTGCGCTGAATTAATACAATAACTCAATCAGATCATTGCTAGAACTCACAGCAGTGTATCGGTCAAATGACCACATGAATGCAGCGGACATGCTGGGAAGGCTCGGCTGATTTCCAGCAATGGCTTCCACCTAGCCTTCTAGCTACCCTCGAGTCCAGCACTATAGACCAACAGAAGATACAGAGTGTCGGTACACAAGCAGAGGGCATGAATTCAGTACAGGCTAGGCGTCCTGCCTAGGCCATGTCCATCCACTAGTTATTTAATAGAGGACTTGAGCAAAACGAATTGGGCTAAGGACACCACAGTCTTGCTTTCCACAGTAACTCCTGAACAGAGAGCCGGTCTTTCTTCCCTTCTACTCGGCAGAAGTGGAGCTCCATGGAACATAAACAATGAGAAAGATATTGAGTGTAAAGTGCACAACAGGTGAAGAGTCTTTCCCTGCGCTTCTGGCTTCTTTGTCTTTGCGCCCAGCTGAATGACAGACGTTAACAGCAGGGAACAAAACAGCAGCGCCGGTCTAAGCAGCATCACACCTCTAAGAAACAGAAATTCGATGAAAAGAAGACCCCTTCCCTGCGTATGTTCAAGGTGGTGCTGCAACCTGGCAGATAACCGGTTTGGTCTGAGCGTATTAGTGCCGCTATACACCGGCGGAGTCGGGATGCAAGCATCGTCATCAGCAGTTTTACATCACAATTTAGCATAGCCAATGGTCGATTTGAGTCGCATGTATATCTGCTGGTTTTCCTGGCTTGAGAATGGGAACTATGCATGTTTCTCTCATTGTGTCAGGGAGGCTCAAAGGCCTCTTCAAAGACCTTCAAGAGTCTCCGGGCTTATATACCTTGATATGTTTTGTAAAATTCCGCCGTGAGGCCATTGCTTCCCGGCGTCCTCCCTGAGGAGGATGAAGTTATTGCATCCTCCAGGTCCTGTAAGGTGAAGGGTTGGTCTAAGAGATCACGCTGGCTGTTGGTGAGCGATGGTAGGTTAATTTCAGTAAAAGCCTCTGCTATGACGTCTGCTGGGATATGGGTGTTATGGCTTTATAATGTGGTATAATAAGTAGCAAATATATAATTAATTGTATTTTGTGCCCTCCATGGTTTCCCACATTCATCCCGCAAGAGCGTGATCAGTGTTCTGGGGTGTTCTCTGCGGCATAACCAGGCAAGGAGTCTCCCGACTTATCTCTTTATGTGTGCGGGTGGTGTGGTCAAACTTTGATAATCGCTCCCTAGTGGCCTGGTGGGCGACCCAGACCTCGCAGAGGGCTTGTTCTGCTGCCTGCTCTGTGGGTTGTATCGCTTCCAATTCCCTCACTATGCTTTCTATAGCTTCAAGCTCCGCCTTCAATTGTCTCCGAACTCCCCCAGCTCTTGCAATAACCTCTCCCCTAGTGACCACCTTCAAAGTTTCCCAGACCGGCCCCCATCTCTCTACACTGCTAATGTTCTCCTCCAGGAAAAGGGCCAGTGCTTCTCGAAGTTGTTCTCGAAAGGCTGTATCTAACAGTGCATCAGTGGGCAAGCGCCACGTTGGAACAGGGGTGCACGGTGACTCACAACTCCACACCACAATAAGGGGAGAGTGATCAATAGTACACGGGCCATACACTCTGCACCTGTGAACTGCTGTAGGTGTTCGATGCTCACAAAGATGTAATCTAACCTCGTGTGGAGATCATGTGGACAGGAGTAGTAGGAGTATTCCCTCAGGCCTCAGTGAATCTCCCTCCATAGATCTGTCAAGGCTAGGTCAGTTAGAGCAGTGTTGATAGCCGTTTCCGCTGGGGAGGATCTACACTGAAGTGGTGTGGATCTATCTTGTGTAGTGTCGCAAATGCAGTTAGAATCTCCTCAGCATATAAAGAAGGCATCTCTTTGAGGGTTATATGGGCACCCAGTGTTTGGACATGAGTCGGCATGGTTCGGGAAATAGGAATTAACTATGACTACCTCCACACTGCCACTGTACCTCCTGAGGATGATGTATCTGCCCTCAGTGTCTCTATCACAACTGAGGAAGTGAAACGGAAGCAAGCTATTGACCCATATAAGGACACCTCTTGCGTACCTAGAGTATGAGGCACCATAGCCTGCACCTCCCCAGTGTTTCACTACAGTCTCCTGCTCTTTGACTGTCAGATGGGTTTCCTGTAACAGTGCCACTGAAATCTTCCTGTGCTGACGATAGGACTTAACTCTATTTCTGTGTATGTACCACGACCTCTCACATTCCATGCGATAATTTTAATCTGTGTCATGTTTCCTTACATATTCTATGCACTAGCAAGCACTGGTGTCCCATGTTCCTGGGCTCACATGGGTGCGGAACTGCGATAGGTGTCATGCATATTTCAAACAGTAACCATTCTCGGATACCCATAGGTTTCATGCAGCATGGAGAACAGGAAGTATTAAGAATCACACTGGTTGGGTAGGACAAACGAAACATAAACAACAAGCCCCAAAACATGGGGTTCAAATTGTGCCCAACAGATAGGGTCTGCTCAGGCCTGCTAGTGCCGGCTTCCATAAGCAGACACCAGCCAAGAGCTTTGACAGGAACGTCCTGCCGAATGTCCAAATGGATCGGGGTGGATGCCAGCAGTGCTCAGTGGGCTGGATCTCCAGCTCCGGCATGTTGGTTGCTACTTCTACGGCATCATCGGTCCATTGACTTTAGTCTTATTGTAGCCATAGGAATCCTTCCCTCAATCTCCAGACGTTCCATAATAACAAGGTGCAATGGTGCGCACTGGTTGCTGGCTCCAAGGAGTTGTAGTTTCCGCTCTCTGGTGCGCAGTTTCCTCATATGTGTCCAAGTTGTTGTGTTCCAGCCACAATGTTACAGCTTTGGGGCTCTCAAAGAACCGTGTTTTGCCTGCATGTATCATTTTGAGCCTTGCAGGGTACGTGAGCATGTATCTTATTCCTTTCGTGCAGAGTCTGGCTTTGACGGAAATGAACTGGTTTCATTGCTGCTGTACTAGGGGTGTACAATCTTGGTAGATGACCACTTTGGAGTCACTGCGTTCTATCACTCCCCCCTCTGGAGAACTGCAATAGAATCTCTCGATCTCGAAAGGTCTGTATCTTGGCTATAATCGGGCAGGGGTGTGACCCAGGTCTGGGCTTCTTCTGGAGGGATCTGTGTGCCCTCCCCACTGCAAATCCCTGTATCAGCTTGCCTGCGCCAACCTCCTGTAGGAACAGATTTTCAATATAGGTTTTGGGGTCTCTGCCTTCTGTATCCTCTAGTATACCAAGAACTCTGACAATGTTCCTACGTGAATGACCCTCTGCATCTTCTGCCCTTTGTTCTAAGAAGCGGTTCTTTGTTTCCAAAGTCTTCAGCCTGGCAGCTAAGTCAGTGGTAGTGTCCTTTGTTTCTTTCAGCTGTTCCTCATTGTTGGTGACTCGCTCTGCGAGAGAACGCACATCTTGGCACAGTAGCTGTACATCTATTTTGACCTCATCTATCATGTGTTCCAGGGAAGTTCGGAGTGCCGCAATTGCTGGAAGCACTTTGTCTTCCTGTGGTTCAGAGTGAGCTCCTTTCTCCGCTGTTCCTGCACCACTCTCTGCTGTTGTCGGCGCATGTGTCTTCCAAAGTCCTGCAAAGGAGTCCATTATGCTGCCTTTCTGTTTGTTCTTAGGGGCAGGCATATTGTCTATCCTGCGTGCTAGCTGCCAGTGGTATCACAAGCGTACCTAGGTAGTGCACTTTGAGGGTCCCCTCTTCGGCTGCAGGTGTACTTTCAGTTGAGTCTGATAGCCTGTGTTAACGTAATGCAATGCCGACTATCTGTTGGGGTAATTTAACTGGTCCAGCTGCGTTTATGTGTACCAGCCTTGCAATGCTATCCTTTCAGAAGTGATTGCGTTCACTGTGCAGCTCTTCAGGGTGTAGTGACTTGTGAGTCACCCTGAACTGCCTATCCGCAGGGTCAGACCAGGAAGTTGCAGAGCAACATGTCTGCGGCACAGGCTTGTTTCTGTACAAAACAATGTGTGGCCCAGTAGTCCTGTTTGTCCCTAAGTGATGAGCTAGGTTTCAGAGCCCCGACCGGGAGAGATCTGCTGATGTGTAGGCCTTTGTGTTGGCTGCCCCCGCGCTGGTGATTGTTGGGGCGCACTATCCTGCCTAATCTTGCGCAGAGCGCTGCGCTCCACTGCCAAGATGTTGGCTCAGTATGCTTCGTGAATGCATACGCCAATAGATTGAGAACCTCAGGTTCCCACAATAGCGGAGCTTCCAACATTTGAATCCTTTCAGATATCAAATCCACCAACTCACTATACCTCCTTAACTCTCTGTTTTGTAATCCAAATATTTCCACCAGCCTTTCAAAGGAGACTATTCCATCCTCTCCCCAAATATCACCAACCTTCAAAATACCCCTACCAATCCAACTTCTCCAATTCAAAGATCTATTATTAATCTGCAGACCTGGGTTGTGCCAAAGGAAGGCCTCCTTTTAGATAAATAACCCTAGGTCGTTACCCACTATTAGTGATGTCAATGCATCCTTTGTCGCCAAAATTGTTTTCAATTACCTCAATTAATTCTGATCATATATGCACACACAAATTTTACATCCACGTATGTAACCAGCTAGAGGATTCAATTCTAACTAATGAGTGATACTGATTGTGCATATGAATGGTAGATAAAAATGTCTAATGAATTCTGAATTTCTTTGTCCTGTTTTCATCCCTTTTTTTAAAAAAAAGTTATTTCATGTGATTTTTCGAATGTTGTCCTTTGTGCAACAATGTTCTTAAGTTTTACCAATCTTCTTCAACTATTAATTTTTCTGTATATATATATATATTAACATTTGAAGTAATTTACGCTGGCAATAAATTTAGACAAATTGAAGACACACCTGTATATTTCTCTTTTTCCTGCATGATGACTCGTTTGAGCAGTGGAATTAGTCTTTTCTAAATATTTATGAACAACATCTTTAAATAGTTTGTTGTATGTGGATTTCCATTTCTGATGTTTGAATATTGTTTACCGTCCCCAAAATCCACATTAGCAAAACGGGACTACCCTATTTTTTGTGTACCAGCTTGCCTGCGCCAACCTCCAGTAGGAACAGATTTTCAATATAGGTTGCGGGGTCTCTGCCTTCTGCATCTTCTGGTATGCCAAGAACTCTGATGTTGTTCCTACGTGAATGACCCTCTGCATCTTCAGCCCTTTGTTCTAGGAAGCAGTTCTTTGTTTCCAAAGTCTTCAGAGAAAAGGCTATTAACTGCCGTTTTAAGGATCTTTTAATGATAAACGCCAGAGCTCAGTGCTAGCACAGCCTCACAGCATGAGCTCCAGGCCACGCCCCCCCAGCCCCTACAATAAGTGCAGGCCTGTGAGGCCAAGTGATGCCTAAAGGCAAGTACAGGGGGAGGGCGGATGCTGCAGTGATCGGACCTAAGGCCAGGACCCCGAAGGACACATAAGAGCCCAGGCCACCAATCACAGCTACTGTGGGATTAGCACAGGAGGGAGAGAGGGAAGGAGGAAGAGAAGAGGAAAGTTGTGAGGTGTTTGTGTAACTTAAGGAGATCCGGCTAAAGACGGAGGGAAAGGGGGAGGGTGCTCCAGAAGAGGGAGCCAGCCAAGGAAAGGGAAACAGCCGCCTGCTGTCTGCTTACTGAAGCGCTTGACAATCAGAGAGTTCGAGCCGGAAGATGGCAGGGATTTGGAAGGGGAGTATTTGGTAAGAGCAAGTTGCAGATAGCATGGTCCCTGTTCCCAGACTGCCTTATGGATGATACAGAGGGATTTAAATTTGATCGTTGCAGTAACCGGAAGCCAATGGAGAGATTTTAGGGCTGGAGAAATACGGTCCCTGGGCTTAAAGCCAAGGATACGTCATGCAGCCCTATTCTGGATTAGCTGGAGGGGGTGGATAGAAGAGGAGGGTAGATTAAGGAAGAGGCTGTTGCAGGAGTCCACCCTGGAGAGTACCAGAGCCCTGGCCACATTGAGCTTCTGGGGGAAAGTGAGGAAACAAAGGATGCCGCTGAGGAGGTAGAGTTGGAAATGGGCTTTCTTGGCAAGGTCCAAGATGTGTGGAAGAGAGAGAGGAGTCGAATATGACTCCCAGGTTTCTGGACTCAGAGGAGGGAGAGGGGGGATAGCCCATCGAAGGAGGCCAGAGTGAAGAGAGAAAAGAGGGTGCAGGAGTCCCGATAGGAAGAATCTCAGTCTTGCTGGCAATGAGACAGAGGTCGTTGGAGGTACTCCAGGACTGGATAGCAGTCAGGCAGTCCGAGGAGGTCAGAAGAGATGCAGAGAGTAGTCTGAAGAAGAGTTGGGTGTCGTCTGCAAAACACTGGAAGTACGGGGAGAACGTGGAGATATGATATGATAGGTTATTTATAACGCGCTTTATACCCAGAGGTTTCTAAGCACAGATGTGGGGATTGAACCTGTGTTGCGCCGTGTCGTCTTGCTTCCAAGGCAAATTTTTAAGAGTTCAGCTGTTTTGTTAGTAGCTCCGGGGACGCTGGCCTGGATGCGAGTCCTCGTCTTGGAGCAAATGGATAGACGATATTGCTTTTGGAGAGGGCGACAGGCCAGTTTATCAGAGGATGAGCTTGAGGACTGCCACTTACGTTTAGCAGCTCTCCACTTGCGTTTCAGGGCTGCTAGATCAGAGTCATGTCAAGTGTTACACTTGGAGGCAGGTTTCAGACAAGAATATCGAGAGTGTGAGCTAGATTGTTTAGACCAGTGTCAGTAGTTGAGTCAGAGGTTGGAGGAGGAGGGGGGTTGCAGGTGGAAGTGAAACCAGCAACTGACACTCGTTTCATTGGACGGATGTTCACAAACGAGGCTGGCAGACTGTGGGAGGTTCGGTCCGAGGGCCGAGAGGTCCCAGGTGGGAGTAATGGAGAGTTTGGTCAGACCAGGACAGCAAGGTGGAGAGTGGAGTAGAATGCAAGAGATCTCAATGGATAAAGGCATCGAGAGTGTGTCCAGCCGAGTGGGTAGGGCTAGAGGGGAGAATAGAGAGGGAGAGAGAGGTGCAGAGGTCACGGAAGAGAGTGGAGGCCGTGTTTGAAGAATCCAGGTGGATGTTGAAGTTACCCAGAAGGAGGAGATTGGAGGTGGTCAGGAGAGAGGAGGAGAAATCTGCCCATTCTGAGAGAAAAGAGGAGATGGTGCCCGGGGGCCTGTAGATGGTAGCGATGGTCAGAGAGGAAGTGTGAGAGATGCCAAGCTTGCAGGCGAGGCTTTTAAAGGAGGAGTAGGGCTGAGTGGGTATGAGAGAAGAAGGGACCCAGTGAGGGAAGGTCAAGGCTACACTGTCGCCTGTGCGGTTGGGACGAGGCTTCGAGGAGATCTTGTAGCCATCAGGGAGAAGGGAGTCAAAAGCAGTGACTAAGCTGGCATTGAACCACGTCTTGGTGAGAGCGAGGACTTCAAGATCAAAGTCTTCAAGGAAGAGGCAGATGTCAGAAGAGTGTTTCATATCAGAATGAGCATTAAGTGTGGCTAAGTGAAGCCGGCCACCAACCTTAAAGGTTTTCTGAGGAGGGGTGCAAGGGGGTGGTACACACGTTGAAGGTGGTGATGGAGGTGCTGAGACAGAGGAAGGAGGAGTTTCAGGGGCAGGAAGGAAGTTGACAAGAATGGCAGGCGCCGGTCAAAGAGGAGATGGTTGGGTTGAGGACATTAGGCCATGATAGGGCCATTATGATAGACATTAATGATGCACCTCGAAGATGAGAAGCCAGCCAAGAGAACTTCCCATCTAGTGCCACCATTAAGGGGTGAGGAAGAGAAAGGGTAAAGTGCAGAAATCAGATGTGGAGTCCATAGGTCTGGAGAGGGGAAAGAAAAGAGGATGTCAGTGACAATTTGTTTGGAAGTGGTGCTGACGAAGGTGTCTGTGATAGGTAGTCCAGGATTACAAGAAAGAAGCTCATTCTTGAACATTTTCCTTCCAGACTTAGTGAGGGTGGGGGGATAGGTGATAGTATAGCAGTTAGGGTAGATAGGAGGGATGGAGAGAGCCATAGGCAGGTTGAGATTGAGTGAGACAGGGATAGATACTGTACAGGCAAAGGATAGCTCACAGCTTTGACTTTTAACAGAAGCACTCAAATAGCACAAACGTGGTGGTTGCACATATTTAAAAACACACATAGATTTGACTTTCCATAGCAGCACTAAAATAGCACAAAGTGGAGTTTGCGACAATTTAAAAGGCACACCTAGATCTGACTTATAACGAGTACTGGTGCAGTATTAAAACGGCTGGGGCACAGAAGGCAGTAGAGGCAGGAAAAAAAGATTTACAGTAAGTAACCATTGCAGGTTGGTGGAGGAACACCGTTAGGAGTGAGGCTGTGGGCCAAGGAGGCAAGAGTCAGAAGGCAGTCAGGTGGAGAGTTATTTCCCAAGGCAGGTGAACTGGTATGCTTACTGGGGCAAGTAGATGGCACATTGTTCTTGGTCCTGAGTGCAGGAAGCAGAATGTTTATTCTGTGATATGTGAATCGGAGGTGCAGCAGCATGGGGAGCACCTTCCAGTGCCAAACAGGGCCAGACTGGGGCCTGTGTGTGGGTCTTTGGTGGGAGGCCCGCGTTCACATGCCAGCTCATTTTGATTGGGCCTTGATGAGGGACAACTGACCAATCCCTGAGATGGGAAGAGGGCAGGCCAGTCACTCCGATGCAGGTTTTAGGAGGCGGCCATAATGGAAAAGGAAAAGGCAACGAGATATGAACAGCCCGACTAGACTTTGCAGAGGAGATGTGGCACAGCGTCCCAAAAATGCAGCGAATTTCTGTTTAAGAGCGCTCGCCGCTCTGATTCATATAAAACATCAAATCACTGCACACAAAGCCCAACAGGGCTTACCTCTTCACCGGGCAAGAAAGCGCTGCTCCTGCAGCCTCGTAGAGGGTGGAAAAGGGCCTCAGGTGACTCTGTCGTGCTTGCAGGCCAAAAAAAAAAAAAAACGAAGCTTTCAGCCAACTCAATATCAGGTAATCGTTCAGCGCAGATATTGTGCCACCATCTAGCTCGTATATCAATCCATTTTCCAAATCAGACAGCGGCACAGTGCCAACGCAAGACATTGAACCACCAGCATCCTGAGATAAAGGAGAGCCCTCATTTCTAGAGGAGTATGCTAGGCCTGAATGAATTATTGGATTATGTATGAAAGCCCAGGTCATTGTATAGCTATCCCCTGATAGTAAATGCAGTCAAACTCATACAATATGTTTGGCACTGTATAGTAGTGTGCAGCAGTACAGGATCCCTTATCAACGTGCAGCTACTGTAATGTTGACCAGAAGGTATATGTTTAGTTTTGACTCATTCACTCACATCTGAATCAAAATGAATGCCATAGATGTGTCAAGGTGGGCGTTGCCATATAGGAGGCAGGAATGCATCCCGTATGTTATTTGGCTGCACTGCCTTGCATCTTGGCGGCCATTCTAGTGTGAGGTGTTTGATATTGTTCACTTTTGCACAGATTTTTAGCTCCTCCACAGCCAGCCATAGTCAACGACCACCATCTACATTCAACCATTATGGACCATTAACAACCATAATCGGCCATATCCGAACATTGTCTACCATCGCCGACCATGGTCGACTGTCACCGACCCCGGTTGACCATGGGCAACCATAGACGGCCATGGCTGGTCATAGTCAACCATAGTAGGCCAAAGGCGAATATTGCCGGGTCATGGCTCTAAAGGCCACTTCCCTGCCTGGGACCTGGGATTAGGGCTGTGCGACCAAGTCAGTTTGTTGCCTTTGTCAATGTGTGTTTTGTTATTCCATGTCATGCTGTGATATTTTATGTTGTGTTGGGTTACTAACGATTATGTGATCGATAATGTAACTTCTCATTTTATATTATTCTGTGTCATGATTTGTTATGCTCTACTATTCCATGTTGTGTTATGTCAAGATATGTTATACTACGTATGGCTATGTAATGCTTATCAGGACGATAAAGTATATTCGTATGAAATACTGCGGTATGCTACGCTATGCAGTGTTATGTAATGTAGTTGGCTATGCAGTGTCGTGTTACGCTGCGTTCTGCTTTGTAAGGTTACAGTACGCAATCCCATGCTATGTATTATTATGGGTGGGTGGGTTGTTGATGCTTATGCAGAATAGGTATAATCGTGCAGAAGCACACGCTTCGACCCCACTGCGCACGTGTAGCGTCACGGCGTGGCTTGTTGCTTCCCACGGAACGTTTCCAATCGTCCCACAGCTGTTTCCCCAGCCGGGGGCCATACGTCCCTTTGCAGAAAGAGGCCTTTGTGCTCAAGAGGCGCATAGGCTGTGTCTGAGGCCAACAGAGACCGTCCCAGAGGCGGCAGCAAGGGAAACTCCGGTGCCAGGCTCCAAGCCCGGGGCGGGCACAATGCACCTTTATTCCCTTGCCTTACTCATCCAACTGCCTACGTTCCCCCCGCCCTGGCCTGCATAGCTGGGCAGATACCTTCAAAGGCCCATATGAGGGGCGCGGGGGTGGGGAGCGGGGGCGCTGCTACTCTTGGTTTTCCTCTTTACCCTCATAATATCACAACTAAAGAAAAAAGACGACTGTATGTGCAATTCACACCTGCTGTTGAACAACGGGAGATCTTCGCAGGTTTGTTTCCCAGCATGGAAAAACATGACTTCTGAGCCAGCAGCTTCCAGGTAACATTTCAGTATGCAATGTCTTTGGAGACTCTGCAATCAAGGAGCCGGCACTAGCTCGATGCACATTAATCGTACATAATGTCATTGTTCTCGGCAATGCATTAAGTGGGGTGCTGAATTGAGAAGGGGAATCTCAGGTGGCTTGGCCTAACTTAGGTCACACACCCTAACGAGAGCCCTTCCCCCTTCCTAGACATGGGGAGGGAGGTGCTCCTCTGGGCTGGGCTCACCAAAAATGTGGCAAAAGTGCGCCCCAGCTCTCACACGCAGCAGAGAGGATGTCTGCTGCGTGATGACTCTGTACTCCGAAACAGGAGGATAGCCCAGTCTCTCCTTTTGCTTCCTAGTAAAGGGTCATCATGAAGCCTTTTAACCAAGGGCCTTTTAACCAAGGCTTCATGCTGCGTGATGACTCTTTACTCAGAAACAAAAGGAGAGACCAGGCCCTTCAGACCTCCTCCTGTTTCATAGTACAGAGTCATCTGGCAGCCCGAAGCTACGGTTACATTGACTGGCAGCAGATGTCAGTACTTCCGAAGTGCTGACACCTGCAGGCAGTCCGTGTAACTGTGCAGAACTTCGGCTACACGGGCTGCTGAGGTATCGAGGCGGCTGGGGCTAGTTGGGGTAGGCCCCTGCTCGGGAGCCCTTTTTGTAGACTGCTGGGGTGTGACTCGCTAGACCAGGCCCACTTAAAGCCCTGGGTCCCCATATACAGGTACAAGTTTGGTGGTAGTGGTAAAACTGAAACTCTTCCAAACGGCTTGCTTTGTGTGGAAGCGATTTCCTGCACACAAGACACTGCAAGTCAGGTCAGAGGTGACATGATTAGAACAGCTGGATATGGCAAGCAAAGGCTTGGAGGTGGCATACACTTGGCAGATGTTGGCACAGCAGAGGCGCGTCCTGGTGGGAGATTAGAAGGAGGCTCTGTTGGAAGCCACATAACCTGCAACAGGGCTGTAACCAGCAACAGATCAAGGTAACCAGGTGCACGAGAGGGTGGGGGCGGTAGAAATATAGGATAGGATTACGGGGAAAAGGAAGCTGTGCATTAAAGGTTCTGTGCATGCAAATGTCTTTCTGTACTGAAAACATACATTAAATCCTTAGGCTTCACCAATGACAGCAGCTGTACTTCCAGAAACACATCGCCAAGAAGGCCCAAACAGCCTGGCTCCAAATCTCCACCCTCTGTATAATCAAACCCTTTATCCTACCACAGGACTTCCGGACCATAGTGCAAGCCCCTTTGGTCTCGCACATCAATGGGGGAAATACCCTCCCGACAGGACTCCGAGCTGCTCCCTTGGATCCCCTAAAAGCAGACCACCAGCACGTGTTATTACGGGTAAAAGGAAATTTGACTGAATCACCCCCATCCTACATGAACTACATCAGCTTCCTCTCCAGGCCAGGATACTGTTCAAGACTGCATGTATCATTTACAATGCAGTCAACAGTAGCTCACCAGTGTACCTGGCGGCTAAGCTCCACATATCTGGTGGCACACGCTCCTCGGACAGCAAATCGACCAACCGGCTTCGATCACAACTTGTGCTTAAAGAGAGGACCCACAAACAATCCTTCTCTTGTCACGCATCCACTCTCTGGAACTCGGAATGCACCCACAATTGTCCAATTTTACAAATCTCTTAACGCTTTTTCAACAGATGACTGGGGACTAATTCCAATGGGCGCACATGCCGACGCGCAGACCCCAACTCACAGTACTGCGTTACTGACAAAAGATGCCAGCCCAAACGCTGGCTACCCACACTTTTCACCCAAAACCAATGGAGCTCATAATATGTTTTAAAGCACAAAGTTTGTCTTCTCTGTAGCTGACATCTGGAGAGTCTTCAAACTGTTCTTCCAGAAATGTGGCCACCAGGACTTGCCATACGTGATGCTTCTAGGATTGGACATCATATTCTAAGTGAGACTTTCTGAGCTGGACATGTTGCTCTGAAAAGGTCGAAACGGGACACAACACTCCAAAATGCGGCCTACAAACTGGGCACACAGTTCCAGATGAGCTCTCTAGAACTGCGATTCAATTTGGGCCGCTGGAAGTGGATGTGGCCTATAGAATAGGACACATTTCTTGAGTTGTGGCCTCCAGACCTGGGCTTGATTACTGCAGATGAGCCCTAACCAAATGGACACAACACTCCAAATCTGCTTAACAGGACTGAACACCTGCTACTGCTGTGATATCCCAAACCACACCGGGCCTGCATAATGGCCACAGTGCTGCGGATGAGGGCACACTTACGACATCGTGATAGAAAGCGTATATTCTGCAAGTTAAACTCCTCCATTGGTAGCTTAGCACTCACAGGGCTCTTGACACTGTATTGCGATGCTCAAACATTCTCACCAAGACAAGTTGTCCTGCCAAAGTATTTCACAAGATTATTTGGCTTCTTGAATAATGCTAAAATCATGCTGCCTCCAAGCACTCGTGGTCAGTGAGCCAAGACATCTATTAAAACTGGCTAGCTTCATGAGCAGAACTATTATTATGATCTTTCTTCACTAAAAAGCCCTTCTCTGTAAAAAAGAAGAATATGGACTTACATAACATTTGCGAAAAACCTAGGGGAGATTCAGTTCTTGCCAAATAAAGAGTACAGCCCGCTTTCTGGTTTTAAACACTCAAAAAAGCTGTGACCAATTCAGGGCCCTTTGCGATCTTGAGAACTAAAAATCATACGAGTTGGCCCCAAAACATATAATCTCTGCAATATGTTGTTGTTTATTAATCAAAAAAAACAAATTTAATCAGCCTCTATCACCTTTAGTTTTAGATGTTAGTTGGTGCTTTAGCACCAACTATGAGCCAAAACTATTGATTGCACTGCAGTACAAATCGCAGGGATATGTCTGGAGGGACATAGAGCCTGCCACCATTGTTTATTTACCTACCCATTGACCACCAATGGTCAGGCTAATCAGTGGTATCCCTCTGCCCCCATTACCTGCTCCTCCATGCCCAAAACAACACCTTTTGGGATCTCATTGAGCTAGTTCTATCAAGCAGTAAGTTCAAACTTTGTGCTGTATAGGAATTACCAGTGTTATTTGCAAGCGATCTTCTGAGAGTTAATAACCTAACTGCAGCGTTAATGAGCTCTTAGTGTAATAGAAATGTCTTAACCGAGTGTGCCTTTCAACCACGTGATTTATAGGAAATGTGTGTGTCTTTGCATCTGTTCTCTGTGCTGGAGCCCTGTAAAAAAAGAGTTTGGGCTTTTGTGTGGGTGACATCATATTCGAAGGAAGTCACGCCATTTTCCATTTTAAGGCCAGATGGCAGTGCTTAGTACATACCTATTCCATACCTACACAAAAGGCAAAACCGTTGACCATGCCAATGCTTGTTTATTAACCACTTGAGCTACCCCTTTAGATTGGAAAGACTGGTGGCTGCTACATTTGCACCAGCACATCACCAATAATTAAGGCTTCATTGCAAAAGCACTTCCTGTGTACAGTGGCTTCAAAGTAGAGAAGGGAAAACGAAGAAAGAAGATACAATGCAGTATTAGCATATTGTTTGCAGGATGTCAGTAAATCTGCGTCCTTGAATGCCAGCATAAGTCCGCGTTTCACTACAGCTGATTGCGGATCCCCTTTGTGCCGAGCTCCAGGGTGTTCTAGGTCCCCTCTTCCACTTCCTCTTCAACTCCCTACTCTTACCTGCTGACATGATCTTATCCTTATGGCCGCATCTCATTCTTTCTTCCCTGAAGTCCACCAACAAAAGTGAGAAGGGACTCGCTCTCGAGCCACTCTCACTTCTCCATGGTGGCCATGTTTTAATTGGCTATTCTTCCCTTTACTGAATTGGGGCCGCATTGCACATGTCCATTCATCAAAGGGAATAATTGTCTTTTCCCCAAAAATGCTTTTAGCATGCCCGCACAATGAGCCGGGTGCTAATAGTGCTAACCCTACAGAGGAGCTAGATATTCAGGGGCTGATTCATGGAAATGTGTGACGAAATCGCGCAAGTGCCGCGCACCAAAAATGCCACTACGCGAGCCTGCGCAATTTAGTAAATCCATGCGCAATGCATATTCATGGAATTGTTCGCGCAAAGTAACTGTATTCGCAAGTCCCTGCTGGTATGCCCCCGACACGCCCACACGCAAAGCAGGAAACTGCCAAATCAGCTATCATTGCACGGCCCCCCAGGTGTGAATACACGCACCCCTCAAACAGTGCGTGGGGTCGCCTGTAAGTAGGCATGCAACTCGGGGAGCATGCACGGGGTCCCCGTAACTGTATCCGGCACTCCTACAACATGTGTATGAAAAATCGTAACTCGCCAATAACTTGGGCACAGTGCGTGCGAACCCACATAAACGTTCCTGCACCCCACGACACAGCGCACGCGCACCACTACGTTACATTGGAACCCTGATTAAGTACATGCACCCCGAAATATGACAACGCAACCCCACCTGCGCGCTGAAAATCCTACATGCAAGTGTACTTATGCCAGCCTTTGGGTGGCGGATCCTATGAAGGACTTGCGTGGGCATTTCCCAGCTGAGACGCTGCACGATTGATTCCATAAATACATCTCTTGCTGAGCAGTAGAGGGTGTGCAAGGGACGGCCTGCAGGCCATCCCTCAGAACGCCCTTTTCTTCGCAAGTTAGTCCCCATTTCTGGTGTTCAGCCCCCCTTCCTCACCCTCTGCGCAGGCCACACCCACCCACTGCTCAGAGTCTCGCGCAAGGCCCTTGACGGCTCGCACAGGTATTCCAGGCCAGCGCCAAATCCATGCAAGTCCAGGGAAAGTCCAGCGCATTCGATTCCATGAATCGACAAACAGAGTTGCACGCGCAGATTGGGTGCATGTAGACTATTATCTGCGTGAAAACATTCCACGAATCGGCCCCTCAGTCTTTAGTGCATTCAGATTTAGGGATACGTGTATTGACATTAAATGGAGATGTAGGCATTCGCTTGTTTGGACATGTACCACGGTCACTTTGTTGTCAAGCACTAGAAAAGTGGTCAATGAGCTAGTAACTCCTTGGCTACCTAATTTTGAAGCATATATGAAGATAGGGCTTAAAGTTGTTGCCTATAAAAGTGAGTGATTTAGACTACACACTATTAGTATTATTTTTGGTTATTTTGTAACAGTCACACATCACCATCTTTATTAGTAGTATTGTCTTTATACATTTTTGTATTGTTCTAATTTTCCCTCATTTTAAGCACGGGCACTTTAATTCACTGTGTTGCACTTTATATTATGTATAGCAAGTGTGTACATTGTTCTTCAATAGGGGGTCAAATGTTGATCTTTCTCAAGAGGCAACATTGGCTGGGCAATGGTCATGAATTAGTTCCTTCTTTTTTATATTTGTGAAATGAAATTGAATATGTTTGCCTAATAAATGTTTCATAAATGAATTACTCTGTGTAGTGTTTCAAAACAAAGAGAATGTGGATTTGTCTTGACTTTTTACCAGAAATGACAGGTAGGAGTTAGTTTATGTCAGGAGCTTTTTTGTTGTTATTGACTAGTGCTAACCCCCGCTTTCCGCGGAGGGCTAGGGCCGTTACAGCCCTAAACCCCCACCGAGGCACGATCCAAAGACTCGGGCTAGCGGGCTGCTCTTACACCTCACTATGTTCTGATCAAAGCAGCAAGCACCTCAATATTGGGTATAGGTGTTGTGGTGTATATAGAATCAGATTGATCATAGCTTAAGGGAACATGTAAAATAAAAATGCAAATCAATATGTTATTAGTCCAGGGATTTTATTTATTTCAATCGTTGATGCAAAAGGGAGATATGTGATCGCTGCACATCTGGTTTTGACCATTTTTTTTCACCGGAAATTGCATTTTATTTCTAGGCCTCTTTCCTTTGCTTTTATGGGGGTAGTTCCCTCCATATCCCCCTTTCACTGCTTCTGACCACGGCCTCCATTAACCCAATTAATGTTCGCAACCAGGGAGATTTTGCCCCTTTCATAATGTTTTTTTCTCCATCATAATCACATCCACCTGTGCAAAAGCATGCATTCACAGCTTAACAGATGAGCACATGTTTGGTGAAATGGTGGTGTTCATCGCGAACACTTTTGTGTTTATTTAGAGGCGCTACTACTTGAAATCAGAGGTGCAGAATATTTTGAAAAATCTACTTGTCCGAGGGACAAGATGCTCGACAAATGTACTTGTCCTGTAAAACAACCTACTTGTTGCTCTTTGGCCTAAATTGATTAAATATGGCACAAAGATCAACATGCTATTTTTCATTAGATGACTGTCAAATATACCAGACAGATACATGCTTAGAAACGAATGCAACACAACACGCTCATCTGTAACCTCTATCGAAGTGTGTAGCTTTATACCTTAAAAAAAGTAGGGCAGAGCACAGCCAAAATGTACATATGACATGGACAGCGTACATAAGGACTTAATGCTTTTTTTCTGTTATCATCAGCTCACATGCATTTCTATGTTTAACGAAAGTATCAACATAACTAAACTATTATTATTTGTTTTTATTTGGCCATTTCGTTAATTACAAACTTTTACCAATCAAAATCATGCTCATCAGACGTGTTCCAAATATTCCAAACGTTCTGAAGATTCCAATTCCTTGAATTAAAAAAAAGAGCATCTCTAAGAACTTTAGCAAAGCACAAGTCTGCCCGACATTTATCTCACAATAAAGGGTCTCCCACCATGCTTCAGCACCAACTCCAAACTTTTTAACCAGACGATTATAGAAATACAAAGTCCTGTGAGAGCTCAACTCAGGGCAAAGCAGAGTTAGGTGTTTCAAGGTTTCCGCGTGAACATTACACAGTCTACATTTGTGGGTTCCTGAGTTCACTCTGTATCTACATAAGGTGGTCTTTCTATGTAGTATATTTAATCAGAATCTAAGGAACAAGTCACTCAGAAACATTTTGAGATATAGCGGTGTCACATTGGGCAACGCTGTAGGATTATTGTTTAAAGCATGTGCACTTTAGAATTAGCTCTTTTTAATTCTGTGTCTCTCCAGTCATCAGCCCACATTGTTCTTTTCACATGTTTGGGGTTTTGGGAAAAGATATTTTTAAAAAAAATCTTTTATTGGCATTTATTATTTTTACGTTTACATGGCGCCAGACGTGCCTTGGATGCAAGGACAGTGGGCATATCACAACAATAACATAAACACTATAACAATTTCAACTTTAACTGTCTCCGAGCATTTCTACAAGTAGAGTAGTTCTGTATAAGCCGGGGCATGGGGGGGGGCGGTCAAACAGGTGAGAGGGGAGGAACCCACAACAGCAGGGACCATCCGTGGCCAGAACCATCCACCCCGGCAGCTCCCTATCTGTTGTTGAAAATACTGTTGTTCGTAAGAAATCCCCCTGTTCATGGGGCTTGTCATCCGAGGGGTGGAACAGTGATCCCACAAGTCCTTTCCAAGCTTCCAGAGTCATGCTCGAGGCATCAGTGGACTTGACGACACTGTCTTCCCATGCTCTTGTTTCGGCCTGAACCCACCTTTCCAGCTCCCTGTACCATGCCTTATGTTGTGGCCCAGCAGGTTTCTTCCAAGACATTACAATTGACCTTTTTGCTAAAATACACATAATGTCCATTAGTTTGGCCAGATGTTTAAGTTTGGCCGGCCTGGGGTACGTCCCAAGAAGGCACTCATCTGGGGTCCATCGGTATCTAGTTACCCCAGACTTTTTGCATGTTTGCTGTACCGCTGTCCAGAAGGACCGTGATTTGGCACAGGACCAGAACATGTGAATCAAGTCTGCCCTATCTGCACTGCACCAGATACAGGTAGATTGTAATGAGGTGTTAAACTTCACCATCCTGAGAGGGGACAAGTATGTTCGGTGCAGCAGGTTAAGTTGTATTTGTCTGAACCTGTGGTTTCTGGAGACTGATTTTGGAATTGCTAGGGCCCTTTCCCATTCCCCGTCGGATAACTCCCGGCCTATATCAGCTTCCCATTTATCTTTCAGTTCAGCGCTGCGTGAGTTAGGGGTGATCAGTGACACCGGCCTCCAGCCCTCTCCCAGGTTGTATAGCAGCGTGACCAGGGAGTCAGACTCCGGTTCCTCCGGCCAGGCTGCCCACCTGTCGCGCACTACAGTTCGCATTCTCTGGTACCATAGGAACTGCCCAGTGTGGATACCGGCATCTTCCTGTATCGTCTCAAATTCCTTGAAGGAACCGTTCTCATACAGGTCTCCCCATGTATACACCCCTTTCCTTTCCCAGTACCTGAGGTGTTGTAGGTCTGAGTCATTTTTGCACACATCCGCTATCAACGGTATTTCTGGGGAGTAAGGGTGCTTTACCTGAGCAAGCGCCTTTATTCTTTTCCATATTTTCCAACCCAGGGTGGCCAAGAGGGGGACACTGCACAGCAACGGCTGGGGGGCCCAAATGAGTTCTTTCAAGTGCAACGCGGAGATCATGGGCTGCAGCAGGGGTGTCTCCAATGTATTCTCATCTGCTAGCCACTTGGTTACAAAGCTAAATTGTGCTGCCAGATAATATTTCTCCAGGTTTGGGAGTTGGATTCCCCCCTGGTTGTATGGTAGAACTAAGGTAGTGAGTGCTATCTTGTGTCTACCCTTTCCCCATAGGAGGTTTTGGGATTAGATGTCAACGGATAGGAACACACTACATCTTTCTAGCCACATATTCTGAGACCAATCAAGGATTGCACCTTTGTTTTCCAATAGAATCTTAAATTGGGGTGGACAGTCAGGTGTATGCAGTTTGCCAAAAAGAAGTATAGATTTCCACATCACCCGTACTTGTAAAGATAGCAGACTGATCTCATGTTTAATCACCACCATAGGGACAGCATTTGGTGGGTGCAAAATCTGTCTCCAAAATCTTCCCTTAAGGCGATCCCAAATTTCCCATGACAATCCGAGACAGGCTTCGGCGGCGTAAGTGATGGCTGGTCTCATCTTCTTATTATAGAAGTGTACGATCAGCAGGAGCGAAAACCTTCCATATTTCCGTTCAATTGGGATGCTCAGAGCGGTTAGTTGTTTGATTTTGCTCCATAGAGCGCTCTTTCCACGGGGTTTCATATGCACTTGCACTCATCATTGTGCCTAGATATTTCATAGATGGCCCCGGCCTGATTCTGTCACTGTTGATGGTCCAGCTCAAGGTCTTCGATTTCCGTCTGTTTCTATTCTCCAAGATTAATATTTCGGACTTACTAGCATTGATTTGAAAGCCATTTCATTTAACGTACTGTTGCAGGGTGTCCAATTTCCTCTGTAGGCCTTGCTCAGTGCTATCTAGAATCACTACATCATTAGCGTACAGGAGCCACCCTGTCATGTATCCATTGATCTTTGGAGAGCAAGAAGGTGTAGGATCCATGACATCACGCAGGTCGGCAATGAAGATGTTAAATAATGCGGCTGCCGAGGGGTATCCCTGCTTTAGTCCCTTAAATGTCGGGATGCTGTTGGTCATTTTCCCTTCTCGGTCAAGTCTAATTTGCATTGGGTTCCACTGTACAAGTCTTTAATAGCTAGCAATAAGTTCTCTGGACACTGCAATGTTATCATTTTCTCCCACAGTCGCTCTCTAGCGATGCTGTCGAAAGTGTGTTCCATATCGATAAATGCTATGTAGATCTTACAGTCACCTCTCATCATCTTCATCTTTAAAAGGATCATTAGGAGCAGGTTTAAATTTCATCCTACTCCCTTGACGAAGCCCGTTTCACGGATATCAAAGGCTCCCGACAAATGAAGTTTCCAGATCACACTTTCTAGCACATCCATGCTCTCAACTGCAGTTGCAGGATATAAGGTGGCTTCGTTCTCGCTTCGCTTTTATATGTGTGGGAGGAGTGAGGAAGGGGCGTATTGGTCTTTTCGGTCAGGTTGGTATATTTCATCATCATTGTTAAAGCTGAGAATGTGGTTCTCTTGTCATGCAGCTGAAAAGCATATGTATAAGGATGGATTCTGCACAAAGATCAAATACATTATTATATTATTAACACAATTCTGTCACAGTGTTTTAGCATGACCACTCATTCAGATCTTCAATTAATTGAAAAACTGAGCTGGTGTATGAACTTTCTAAGCAAACGGCAGCACATTTACAAGCACAAAAATATAATTGTGTAATTGTTGTCACTTGAATAATCAACTCCCTGCCAATAAGCTTTGAGAAGTCTACACAACATCACCAGGGTTTTGTCTCTCTGGTCCAAACCTTTGTTCATCCTTCCTCATTGTCTCTCTGAGCCAAAGTCATTCCTCCCAGTATAAGAAAAGCCCCCACTGAAAGTCTGTTACATCGACCAGTACTTTATACTGGCTCTTAGACCAAAACCGGGACTTTTCATGCTGAATCCCTCCAAGAGTGCATTTCAGCCCGAAGCATTTTATTGGGCAACTGCAGCTGGACCAGCATTCCAACAATAAAGGAGACGGATTGCAAGTTTGAAAAATTGAGACCTTTGACAATCCCATAGGCTCTGGAAATATAATCCTTACACTACAATGCAACCAACACACAGGTGCTGGAACCCTGCAGCAGAGTCATCAACACACACTTGGCAGCCATGATGCTACCAGGTACACAGAAATCCAAAGTAAGTATTTTGAAAATCCCCAAAACCTACACAGACTTTACCTGTTCAGTTGCACAGTTCATGAAATATTCTTGTCCCAAACAAAAAAGAACTTATCCCCGGAGTGGGGTATAAGAATGCCACACCCCTGCTAAAATCCAATTGTAGATAGAGGAACAAATGCTGGGTGAGTATTGGTATACATCTGCATTGTAATTGGACAATATTTTCAAAAAACACCTGTGCATTCATTCACAAGAGTCCGTACACTATTTTTAAATAAATGATTTTGAATGAACCTTTTAAGATTGGTTTATTATTTGTTCTTCTTTAATTTTGCATTGAAACAAAATGCCTCCAGAGTCAATAAATTGCAGAGCAAGTTTGGGCTTTATCTAACCATCAATCAAGTGCTGCGAATTAAAACAAACATCAATCAAATTATATCATATTTATGTGTTTTTCAAAATTATGAACTTAATTATAACAGCTGATCAGCTTACCTTCAGCTATTACATGATTATTTACTAAACTGTCCATCATGAGTACAAACAGCGTGTACGCCTGAGCTACAATCCGTGACTACTTGGTGGTCTAGAAGAGTGTTACATAGTTTCCCTTTCCTGTAAACATAGAAAAAATATTTTATGTTTCAATGAAAACCTGTATGTTCTATCGAAAATAGAGAACAGTTTATATTAATACCCTTGGAACGTAGCATAAATTAAAAGTCTGAGAAAAAACACACTATAATGGATTTGTTCATTTAAACCCCACAGGGATTTGGTACTCAGAAATGCAATGCAATTATACTACCCAGATAAATTCTCCTCGATCTCAAGCTTGGGCAGAAAAGAGCCAAATGTTGTACTGATTCTGTGTTCTTATTAGAGAATCTGCACATCACATCATTGACTCCATCCTGGTGTCTATTGAAAAGCACTTCTCTGGTGTGCAAAATATTTAGCCTGAGCCTTAAAAATATATATCAATGTCTAGGGCTGAGAAATTTAGTTAGATACCTTGGAGTTATATTTAAGAAACCGAAGTAGCCTTTCATTCAAACAGGCAATTTGCACTTGAGCTTGTTGCATTCAGTCTCTCTCCAATCAAAACACCACAGTTTATGCTTAACTCGTTTGGGATTAAATTTGAGGGACCATTCTGAGGAATCGACACTCTCCAGGACATTTTTACATAGTAAAAACCATGATCCCAAAACTCAGTCTCGAACATGACCAGGCTTGACACCAAAATGTTCTAATTGTGGCGGCTATCTTCTGCAATCATTTTTTCATGCAGGTACAGGGAGTTCCATACCACCCTTATATACATTGATAAGAGGCCCAGCTCTGCTCTTATAATTGCTGCTGGAATGCAATTTGGTATCCTCAAAATTCACCTCCAGAATGATCCCTCAAGCAAGTCCCATTTTTTCCATGCCAATGCCAATGCAGTCTCCGCCGCAAAGGTCAGAGCTGGTATAACCATATGCTTATAAAATGTAATAATCGGGATTAAGGAGAATTTCCCATTTTTATTATGTATGGTTACACCTTGTGCATTCAGACTTTTTGCTCTAGTTTTTAATTCCGCTAGCCAAGGGGAGGCATTATTGCTCGAGTTCACCCGCATACCTAAATATTCTGTCGTCTTCACCACCCTGACCAGTTCATCTCCCAATCTCCAACGAAAACGCCTTCCTTTCCTACCCACCAAATTATTCAGCACCAGAATTTCAGACTTTTCCACATTCATTTTCAGGCGATTACCCTCGATGTAGCCCCTTAAGGCTTCAAGACTACGCTGAAGCCCTATAGGAGTCTGATCCAAAATTACTAGGTGATCAGTGTAGACCATCCACCCCACTGGGGTACTGTTCATCTTCGGGGGGCGGGTAGTTGGTAGTTTTAGAGCGTCTTTAAGGTTTGAGATAAATAGGATAAAGAGGATTGGGGCCAAAGGGCACCGCTGTTTTAAACCTCTAAATGACCCAATTCTTTTGTATAATAAGCCTTGATTATTCATCCGTACCTGCACTGTGATCCCATCATAAAGAGAGATAATCACACAGATCAGGTCAGGTGGGCAATGCCAGTTTTTCATTTTTGCCAAAGTCTGTCTTGATTGATACTGTCAAAAGCCTGTTGTGGATCCATAAATGGCAAATACAGTGGCCTCTTACTCTTTAGGCATCTTGTCTTTAAGAGGTTGATAAGAAACAAATTAACATTACAACCTACACCCTTGACAAATCCAGTCTGGATTTTCACCAAATTTGCGGCAGGAGGGGGGGCTTGGGTCAGAAAGCGTGCTTTTGTGTGTTTGGTGGAAATCCAACCAGTACATTTGTTGCAAACTACTGAAATGTACACCCCAAAAAATTAGTGATATCTGGGTTCGCTCCGCGCACCCATTACCCTGTTCGCTCGGTGGACCGCAGTGTCATTGGCTTGCGGTAAGGTGCGTAGGTTGGGTAGGAGTGCTGGTGGTAGTGCTGTGTAGGTGGATAGTGGAAGTTGGTGACATGGTGAAATGGATGGTGCCATTATGTAGCAGTGAGAGTGTTGAAGAACTAGACTATTGGGTGCATGGCCGAATTCCGTAGGACGTAGGCCATGCACTCAAGAGGCTAGGACTTTAGAACACAAACAGCAGTAGTGTATTTTTGATTCTGAAGCCGTTAGAGGGTGGTGACCTGTAAAGAATGGGTGTGGAGCACATTTCAGACGCAATAGAGCAGAAGTAAGCTGCCATGCTTGCATGTTTTGTTTCACAGTTGAGGACACTGTTACAAGATTGTACAGCTTTTGATGTGTACTTGGTGATGGTGAGGTGAAAAGTTATGTGGTGTGGGCACTGGTGGCTGGGTTTACATCTCGTCAGTATGGAAGATGATATGGTAGATGTGCACCTTAAATGTGCTTGGTTACTGTGCTGTGTGCTGATTTGTTCAAGTACGGCCAATGTTGTGAAAAGGTTATGGGTAGGTTGGTAGTGACACAATAGTTTGTGAATGGGTGTGAGTAGGGGTGGTGGAGGCTCCGGTATATTTGTGGATTCTCCTGATAGCGACCTGTTTCCGTGAATGGGTACAATGCAGAAGTTCAGTATGTGATTGGTGGATGCGTGTGCGGGTTGGGTAGGAGTGCTGGTGGAAGTGGTGTGTATGTGGATTGGCATAGTTGGTGATATGGTCACATGCATGGTGGTTAAGTTGCAGGGCCTGTGTTCAAGGCCTAGCCTACTGGGTGCATGGCTGAAGGCCATAGGCCGTAGGCTATGGATTGAAGAGTGTAGGACTTGAGGAAACCCACACCATGTGGGATATTTTTACCCATGCTGATGTGCCCCACTGCACCCCTTTTCCAATGGGGAAAGAAACAGCCAAAAATGGATGTGCTAACCCCTGTGCAGGGAAAACAAATCTGCAAAACTGTGCATGGTTCATAAATCACAAAAGTCTGTACAGCCCTGCCACACACAGTCAAAGTTGGGGTAAAAACAGAACTCACTGCAGGAGAATGCCAGTGGGTGCTGTTACATGTACCATGAAGCAAGGCCACAGAAGTGGGCTAAAAACCAAAAATGCCTTTTAAAAAATGCAGCTTTCCCAACCAATTGCAACCTTCAAAGTGCTGTTTTGGCGCTAAATTCAGCCTTTTCCAAGTGAACTATTTTTTTTTTTTTATCTTTATTGTTGTTTTGGCAAGGAAAAACAAGTTTTTCCAACCTTTCAACATTTCACTTGAAAGTTTGTTACAAACAAAACAAGTTTAGATTAGAAGTTAAGTTAAAACCACTGTAAGCAGTCAGATTTTTCAGAAAAAAACACAATACATATAATTCATTGCTTTTTTTTTCCCTATTTCTAAAACAAGTTTTTCCCTACATATTCAAATCTTCATGATTTTCAAAAAATTAATAATCGCATACTGTATTGCTTTCTTATTCGTGTGAAACAGTGTGGACCATAATTGGTCATAAGTTACATTGACATGCCCTTCAAAGAAGGGTTTGAACAGTTTAGCTCTTAATTCTGTCCAATGGGCACAATCAACCAGTAAATGGCGCACAGTCTCCAACGTATGATGACAGAATCTGCATTTGTTTTCTTCCTTTGATAGAATTTTGCGCTTATAAAGGAGGTCAGGTGTAGAGCACAGTCCTAGTCTAAAGCGCATGAAAGCCTGGCGGTGCT
Organism: Ambystoma mexicanum; assembly: GCF_040938575.1. NCBI lineage: Eukaryota > Metazoa > Chordata > Amphibia > Caudata > Ambystomatidae > Ambystoma > Ambystoma mexicanum. Next base: position 477,435,299 of record NC_090934.1, read on the forward strand.
GAGGGCTTGGGGAGATCAGTAAGTACCGAGCAGTTTGGCCAAATCTTTTCGGCTCAAATGGGTTCTCCTGAAATTTTTTATATCATGCACACTGGGCATTAGTGAGAGTCCAATCATATCGCCACATGTTTTCTTTGGCCTTACAGGGATTATCAACTAGCAATTGGATCGATATGTTAGCATCATCAAGCAATTTCAACACTCTTTGCCTCCAGACTCTTATAAATACATCATGGGTTTCCTGTGCAGCGTAGCAGGCCATAATTCGAGTTAGGCCATTTTCTAGATTACCCATTACAAGTTTACGATACAAGGAGCACCAGAGCCCCTTATATCTGGCATGAAGTGATATTAATCCTAATTCATACCGGATTAGAGGTAGAGGTTCCGAGTTGGGTAGATGCAACATTTTCCTCCAAAATGCTCCTTCCATCTTAGACCAATAGGTATATGGCCGCCAATGTTTGGTTTCTGTCCCGTATAATAGTATAGGTGATGTTTTCTGTTTATAATAAGTTATAATTGGAAATATCGAAAATTTACAAAATTTTGCTCTAATGATTCTTGCTTGAGAAATTGCATTATGAAGTTTTGCTCTCTTAGCTTCCTCAAAAGGTAAGTCAATCGGATGGTTAGTTATTAAAACACCTAGATAGGTATACATTGAGACAATGCTTAAGGAGCTGTTCTGTAGTATCCATGAGTAGGTTCTACATCTTTGTCTAGGGTTCCCAAATTGAATAATTTGTGTTTTGGAAGTGTTGATGGCTATGCAGTTGGAATGAGCATAGCCCTCAAGAGCTTTCAACATACTTTTAAGTCCCTGGGGGGTCTTAGACATAAGAACCATATCATCTGCATAAAGCAGATAGTTTATAGGCGTTCCCTTAAGTCGAGGGGCATCAGTTCTTATATCCTTAAATACAAAACCTATATCCGAGATGAAAAAGTTAAAAACTGCCGAGGCCAAGATACAGCCCTGTTTTAGACCCCGGTCCGTTTGGATGTGACCGGATAAAAGTCCATCTCTGCGAAGTCAAACCTGAATGGTTGTGTTGGAATGAAGCTGAATTATCCATCGCAGGATGGGCCAAGGACAGCCCTTTGCCAGGAGTTTTTTGAACAATAATTCACGAGGAACACCATCAAATGCCGTGCGGAAGTCTATAAAAGCAACAAAGATGGGCTGTTTCCTTTGCTTATGCGCGTCTATTAGAGAATTCAACGTAATTAGGTTTATAGAAGTACCAAGGCCGGCTACAAAGCCTGTTTGGAACTCATCCTTAAAGGAGTTTGCTGTTAACCAAGAGTTGAATGCTACTAACACGATGCGCGCAAAGATTTTACCAGGGCAGTCTAACAGGGCGATCGGTCGGTATGATCTAGGATCGCCCCTCGCGCCTTTCTTATAGACAGGAACTATTATAGATTTTCTCCAAGAATCAGGGACTTTACCAGTCTGGAATACATGTTGGAAGATGTGGTTTAATATTACCGCCCATCTTGTTGGATTTTGTTTCATCATTAAATTACTGATGCCATCTGGCCCGGCTGCGCGAGATCTGCTAAGTTTGGAAATACAATGTATGATGTCATCTGTATCAAAATGCAGTTTAGAATTCGCTCTTATGAGAGTCCAATCAATTTCAATTTGTGAGAGGGGAGAGCGGTAGAGGCCAGCATAATAGTCATTCCAGATTTTCTCAAGGATTGGGTTAATTTGGAAGGCGCTTTGCAGCGTACCGACCGCCTCATTAAGGAGAGACCATATGCCAGCGGTTGTTTTAGTAAGACATTGAGACAACATTTTTTCTCCGTCTCTCTGGTATCGCAATGACCTCCGTGACCTGCACCAGTTCTTATATATTTGTTTTCGATTTTTTATCAAATTGATGTTATTGGGTGTCAGGTCAAGTGATATATGTCGGATATCTTTGCGTAATTGGCCCTTCCTTATTTTAAGCTCCGAGTCAAACGCATGGAGATGCTTGACAATATGACAGCGTCCGCCGATCCCCCTAGTACCAAACATTTGCATAGAATGGATATAACATCCTCCTTCATTATTATGATACGGCCCAAACTCATTTTCCAGGGCTTTGCCAAATAGCATGAGTTTATGATCCGACCATCGAATAAGGTTCCCAGCTTGACTGATCTCAACAAATTGCAAGTTCTTTTGAATATTTAATTCTGGAAGATCAGACCATTGAGCCCACTTCCAGGTTAGACGCAGTTGATTGTGATCGCTGATGTTATTTTCGCATATCTCCAGAGATGTTGAAGCATCCATGAGAGCATGGTTGGCATATATATAGTCTAAGTGTGCTCACAATAGCTCTCTGTGCCATGTTGCCTTGGGAGGTATGTCTCCATCTATGATACCATTTAGCATCATGAGGTTCCTCTCTTCCATTAGTTGTAACCATTGGGACTCATGGGATGGATGGTTCCCGGGCTTAGATGGAAGGAGGTGCAAATTTAGATCACCTAGGAGAAGTATATATTTAATGGTTGTGTCCATAGTCAGTGAGTCGAGTACATCAGCGATGTGTGCAAAGAATAATTCTGCTGATAGATGTTGTTTTCCCCAATATATATTAATTATCACAGTTGTATCAATTGACCTTGATAATTTTACAGCTTGAATGTAAGGGGAGGAGGTTTTGCAGGGAATAATGCGCAAATGTAAGGATTTCCTTATGGCGATCAAAAGACCCGCCATAGGTCGACCAAACATGTTTTTTATTGCAGGAACCATGGAGATGTAGTGTGTATCCCAAATAGGTTCCTCAACAAGCCAGGTCTCCTGCAAGACAACAATATCGTAGGCATTCAGTTCTCTGTTAGATGTGTTTAGAAAATGCCTATGTCCACGTGTATTCCATGATATCAACGAAATGTCTTTATCTGACCTGGATTGTTATGAATTTCGCCATTGAGAATCCACGCCCCTGCTTGAGGTCGCATTAGCATTTGCATTTGCCTGTGGAGGCTCCAGAGTGTTAGAGTAATTCCCTGGTGATGAGGTTACTTCGGCTGGCATTTTTTGAGCCAAATCTTGTGAAATGAGAAATCCCAAGGCATAAAATTCCGATCTAGCTTGCCAAATGGCATTTAAGGTAATTCCCGATCGCATGAATATTCTAACCCTGGATAGATCATTATGGAAAATGAATTCCACCAGGTCAATGTCTGTGCTCGATAAATCCTGAAGGGAGGACACCTCGGCACAGATGTTTAGAATACTCCTGCGATTTAGATCATACTTAGGAAATGGTTGAGGGCGACATGATACTATCAACCGATGGCAGTGGGAGTATGTGCTGTGAACAGGGTTTTGCTTACAACAATCCGTTTTCCCTGAAGTCGCAAATTCAGGCACTTGTTTATTGAATCCTGAGAATTCCGAGGCATCGGATGTTTTAAAGGTTTGAGAAGAAGGCCTTATGAATGTTGACCCATTTCGTTCAGCCATCGGTCCTTTTAACAGATGTGATACATCCGGCATCTTGTTCAGTGACTGCTGAGACAGTAAAGTGTGACCCAAAAGATCTGGAGAATGGTGCAAATACTGTACTAATGCAGCTCTAATTTCCTCCCGCAGTTCCTGATGGTCGGGAGTTTGCCCCACCACGGTATCTTGTCCTTTCAGATTCATGGTTTGAATGGAAATGTCTTGTTGGACCGGATTAGAGGGCACCGCCAACATCGCCATGTGCTGTGAAGGAACTTTTTTACCATCACGTTCCATCTCTTCCAAAGTAGGGCAAGATGTGAACTTGTTTCGAGTTTGAGCAGTCCATGGCAGATTTACATCATCAGTTAGTTTAGAATGAGTGGGGGCCTGAGCATTTATAACAAAAGATGTTGTATTTTGCGCAAAGTGAAGAGCTACTATTCTTGCAATCTCTTGTCGTATTTCTTCAGGAGAAAGATTAGACTGAGTGACGTCATCACTCTGGACTTTTTGAGTCTCTGATGTGATGTTTTGAAGAGTTGTATCTGATAACAGCGCCACTAGTTTAGTCAGGGGTTCATGTTCTTGGGGGCATGTCATCGTAAGATTCTGTACAGCTACAGCCGAGGTTGGTTGAGTTACAACCATGGACGAAGGTTGTACTGTAGTAGATGGAATCAATTTAACAAAAGACTGGCTCAGTTGTGGAGCAGCTAGAGCCAGTGGTTGTTTTACTGCAGACGCAATTGATGTGACCATAGGCTGATTCGATTGAGTTACTGTAAGAGTCGAAGACTGAGCAATTGTGGGAACAGTTAACTTGACACACACTTTCTTTGATGGAGGGGGCTTCGAGATTTTACGTTTATTTAACATGCTTGATTTTTTGCTCTTTTCCTGCAATTTAGGAACTGTCTTGCCCATCAGGGAAAATGGGTTAGTCATCTTGCTGGGGAGGAGCTGGACCATGGAAGGATCTTTATCAGACTGAGACTTATTTACTAGGAGCTCCTAAAGTGGCCCCCCGTCTCATTGGCATTTCTTGAAGTTCGAATTAAGGCTGGATTTTTTGAACTTCCCATGGCGCCCATTTCCTGAGATATATCCAAGCAGATCACTACTGGAGGTGTCTCGTTTGTAATAACAGGTTCCAGATTAGGAGTTGGTTTTGGGCTAGCCACAACATTATTTAAGATAACAGATGAGCCTTCTGTTCTTGGAATTTCCAGCAGCTCTTGTTCACATTGGGTCGATCTTTGACAAACATTGGGTCGTTCTGTTTGCGAGGCAGTGCTATATGCTGCTGATGATTTTGGTCTCAATGAATTCAAATTTAAATCTCTTCCTCTCATCTGTGCTGGACCCAAACTATTTGATTCTTTATCAAGCAATTGCTGTAGTATTTGGGTCTGCACGTTCATCTTACTCTCCAAGACTTCATTAAGCCTTGCTATTGTTAGCAGGGCGGTGTTCATGGCACTCAGTGTGTTATTGAGAGCTGGGGCTTCTGGAAAGGAAGGGCGACCAGATCTCAACCCATTGATGAAGAAATTATTATCTGAGGGCTGTACGTCAAATCTTGAGCCTCTTGGAGTCGGAGCAATGAAGGATACAGAGTTGTTAGATGAACCACCTTGAGATTTGTCAAACATGGCTGGAGACTTAAATAGTTCGTTAATCGGGGTTCTCAATTCATCCACTACGGATTCCGCATGACTTGCCGTCACATTAGGAGAAGAGATTCTCTTTTGAGAAATAACTGTTTTGTCCTGTTCCAATTGGCTTAAGTCACCTGTGTTGGAACATATATACAAAAACTCACTCGGATCAGTACAGGTGGTGTTTGAGGAATCTATAAAACTAATCATGTCCTCCTCTATTTCACCTGTTGCGATCATTGCCTCATGGGCAGCTCGCAGTTTTTGTTGAGCGAGGACTGTGCAAAGTGGTGTAGGTTGTGTCAAAGATACAGTGGATTCAGTTAGGATTGTTTGTTGGTGGCTAGACGGCTCATTGTTACTGCAAGCAGCGAGAAGAGTCAGGTCTGAGGTCTCTTTACCCAGCACTACTGATGACACATCGGGAGTTTCTGTCAGCAGCACTTTTTGGGTACTAGTAGCAATAAACATTGAGTGTTGCAATTCCTGATTTGTTAAGGAAGTTATTCCCGAGTACATGTGGGCTGCCACTGTAATTTGACCTATTGTCGTTTGAGCTTGTATAGAGTCAGTTTGTGGGAGACAATTGTCCGGTTCACTGAGTGAGTTCTGAGCAATACCGTGTGGCACAGAGTTTAGCGGCACTGTTGAAGATTTATCCCTCAAGTCACAAATTGATGGATCAATCGTACAAAATTGCCGTATGTCAGAGGCTAAAGAGATGGATCGTACTTTCTTTCTCTGTAAACCTCCTACTTTAGTTTTCGGGGACTGTGATATCAATCTTGTTTTTTCCACATTAGCTGGATGATTGTCCGGCATACCTGACTTCAGGGTGTAAATGCCTGAGGCCATTAGTGTGTAATTTCTTTTTATTCTTTATTTTTAATTCTTCTCTTCTTCCTCTCAAATTCCCTTTAATTCCAGCCTATAACTTTCCCCCTTTTCTTTTTCTCTTCAGAATAAAATAGCTGTGATGACTTATTAAATAAATAATTATTAAAACATACTGAAAGTCAGAGACACAGAGAAAAGGGAAAAAAATAAAAAAAGAAAAGAAGAGAAGAAAAGTCAATTTAACTAAATCAGAAAATCACAATAGAAAAAACAAAAAAAAAAGCTTGAAAGACAACGTTTTAAGTTTTACTGCATCATATGCATATTACCAAGAGGTTTAACGATGTTCAAGGTAAATTGGACCACAGGGAACACCGCACTCGCGCGCGCACAGCAAACAGTACTTTTCGTACTCCACAGTCTGCGCCAGCAATCACAAATTTCTTTTGGCACACCCTCCAACCCCGGCCATCCACGGACAGCCACAGACAGCAGCCCTTAGCACCAAAGCCCTTTTCACCAAAGCGCGCGCGCAAAAGCGCGTGTGCATTCAATATATTGACTTATGGGTAAAGGAGGAGGAGTTGGGGACTTAGAAATTTTCCTGTGATTTCTTCCTGAAACAATGGGAACGAAAGTTAAAGTTGCCTCGCAACTTTCACAATCCAAACAGTCGAGAGTTCCTAGTTCTTTCAAAATCCGTATCGTAGTTCCAACTGGGGAAAATCACACAAAATGCAAAGCGAAATGGAACAGCGTCTCCAGCAGCCACAGACAGCAGCCCTTAGCACCAAAGCCCTTTTCACCAAAGCGCGCGCGCAAAAGCGCGTGTCCATTCAATATATTGACTTATGGGTAAAGGAGGAGGAGTTGGGGACTTAGAAATTTTCCTGTGATTTCTTCCGTAGTTTCAACTGGGGAAAATCACACGAGATGCAAAGCGAAATGGAACAGCGTCTCCAGCAGCCACAGACAGCAGCCCTTAGCACCAAAGCCCTTTTCACCAAAGAGTGAACTATTGAAATTTAAAGTGTACTGAATTCATAGATCCTCCAGGTGGCTCAGAAACTGGGACTCACTGACTGACAGCAGCTATGAAATGTATTTTATGAAAAACCAGTCCAGCAACAGTTTGTTTTCAGTTACACAGGCAAAATGTGGATAGAAGTGGCAACATATAACTATTTCAGCTGTGCAGAGAAAACTCCAAGCTGCAAACAAATTCCAGCACTCAAGGATAGAAATGGTGCTAAATAGATGTGTATGCTGCAAAGGAAACTCTGATGTGAAAGACTCAGTTTAATGTGCTTTTTCCATGAATAAATTGCAAAATTCGCCCGTTTAAAAGCTTGTTTTTGTGAAGGGCTTAATTCTTTTAATTGTCAAAATCCCCTATAAACTATGTTCATTTGATATAATTTAAATGAAAGATTTTAGGTGAATCTTAAAGTAACCGAGTTTGGAATTAAATAATTAATTCTGACTTAACAGTGCCCAGCCTGGGAAAGATGACACTTCATGTTAACACCTTGCTGCTACAGGAAGGCTTAATTGATGCTGGAGATTCTCCCATATTGACATCAATGAACTCAATAGACATTCGTCTCTGGCCCAGCCAAGGACAATGGCAGGAAACTTCCCTCTACACCCCACCCTGATCAAAGGAATGTGACAGCTGTTGCCAGTTGAATGAAAGTAAAAAAAACTGAAAAGATATCTGTTGTTTAAAATGCCTATTTGTGATTAAGTTTTGAAAACCTTTAACTTTGCCCTCTGAAGGAGGACAAATCTAAAAATTGGTAGTTGTAAATCTAATTTTATGCCCTTGTTTGTAAGACGTTAGTGGACCCTGTACTACATAAGGAACCAAAGTTACATGAAAACCCTAATTGTAGCAAAACTATTAATGTTGCAAGTCTAATATTGTATACCCATGCTCTAGTGATAATCACCCAGATATGTACTGAATTAGAAATTGTTAGGCCAAACTGTTATGATTAAAATTGACAAAATTGCACAGAACGACAAAGACAGCTCTCACAGAGATGGGAATTGGACGTAAGGATAACTCACAAAATCAATAATGTATGTGTCCGATTTTATTAGGGGGCATAATTATAGAAATGTGCATTTGTGCAAAAGTTAAATGGTGGTTCAAATCAATGTGGGAGTTCCCAAATCACACCATAAAGATGACAGCTAATTTCTGACTTCCAACCAGAACAAGGCAAGTGCCTTTGACCACTCACAGCCGTAGGGGTGTGGTTTGAAATTCTGCCTCTACCATACACTGTGTGATGTCACTTGGCAGGATAAATATAGGATCTTCACTACACATAGACACATATCTTCCTGACATCACATCCTGATTTCCGCACAGCGCTTTGTTCCTGACTTCTTCATCTTGTTCCTGACTTCTTCACCTTGCAGCTGATGCCAGACTTCTTTGCCAAACCCAGGCCTCAGCATTTGCTGAACTCTTTTCAGCTAGGCCCAAATCCAACCATCCCAAATTTAAGGGAATTTAATTCTGATCCAGTCTGGCTTGCTACCATGAAGGCTTGCCCGCTGAAACTCGCACTCCCGCTAATCTATTGTGTCCAGTGACCAGAAGGGCCAATCCAACCAAATCCAGTCTGAGGTGCCGCTCAATTGATCAGAACTGCCCAGCGGACTATCCTGCCAGAGGTACCTTGCTGCCGGTAGACCTGATACGATGACCAGAACCCTGACGGTCCAATCTTCTTTTACAGTGGAATGTAAGTATAAACAGGAAAATAGTGACCCATAGTATATTTGCATTGTCCTATCCCAATCTCAACCTATCCCATCTTTAACTTCAGAACCCCAACATTGTCAGAACCATTCTTGCGCTGATTTTTCCCATTTTGTTTCATTAAACCATAGCCCATTAGTTATTTGGATTAAATAAAGTAATTCCCATACAGAACAGAAACCAGAGTATCATACGTGAAGAGTTACAAGCGGCCATGCGTAACTGTGGAGATTCACGGGTGGCATTCTCTTTTTCATAGTCATTAATATAGTTTAAATAAACCCAATCTGTCATCTTCAAAACCGAATTTCTGTTTTCTCTGCTCTATTGTTTTCAAAAACACCTCTCACTAAAACTTCCATAACCTCTTCAATTTTATAGCTAGAGACTTAATTTCAACTCTCAGTGAAACCTAAGACCCATAGCTACATTCACAACCAAGAAAGCATCGCGGAACAGTGTATTTGTCCCATTTTTTATTAAAAATCACATAGTGAAAACTTTGCCGCAAATTCACATTTTGCAAAAGCTTTACACGTGTCTTTGCCCATCCAAAGTGTTTCTTAACTCCCATTCCGATCTAAGGTGTGTACTGTTGTTTATCTTGTAGCTCATGTTTGTTAGGACCTGTTTAGTGTTGCTCTCATAAGAATTTCTATCAATTTAAGCATTTCTGCACACTTTTCATTGTTTCACAAAGCCATTTTCAACTGTCATTTTAAAAGTTTAAAAGTTCCAAAAACACTTTTTCTCTCTTGTTTGGATAGGGAAGACTATATTCAAACACTGTACTCTGTTCTTCATTCCTAAATGCCTGCTGCTTACTTACATCAGTGTAGAATTGCTCATTGGTGAATTAAGAACTTTGCAGGGGAATCTTAACTTAAACGCCATCTTTTCACAAACCAAAACTGTCTTGTCCCTGTGTTTTATCTTCTGTGCTGCTTAAAAGTGAATTCAATTGCCTTACTTATTTTCTGATTGTATTGTTCCCACATTGGTGATTGCTGCCCCATATATATATAAATTAAAATTGGTGTTTGATTTGAATTTTAAATAAATAAATAAATAAATATTTGCCTTTATCAACCAGCCTGATTCCTGGTCCACTGTGACCTGGGGAGTATTTTCAGATGGGTGTGATATGAGTGGTATATCACTCAGAATATTGAACCTATAGACATAATAAATAAGTATTTCATTTGTGCATTACATGTTAGGGGAGACCCGGGGGTGTGTCTGATTGAAATCCTTAACAGCCTCTAATGCAATTTTAACTGTGTATCTAGTAGAGGGTGGTGACCTGTAAAGAATGGTTGTGGAGTACATTTCAGATGCCATAGAGCAGCAGAAGTGAGCTGGCAGGTGTGTATTGTTGGTTCCGCAGGTGAGGTCGCTGGTAGAACATGGTAAAATATTGGATGTGTGATTGGAGCTGGTGCAATACAAAGTCACACAGTGTGGGAACTGGGTGTTGTGTGTGCATACTGGCAGTATGGTAGAGGGTATGGTTGAAGTGTAGCTTGTATGGGTTCTTTACTATACTGTGTGCAGATTTGTTGAAGTAGGGCCAATGTTGTGAAAATGTTGTGGTTAGGTTGGTAGTGACACAATACTTTGAATGGCAGTGGGTAGGGGTGATGGAGGGTGTGGTATGTTTATGGATGCTGCTAATTGCAACCTGTTTTCGTGAATGGGTGTTTTATGGTGTGAGGGATTTGGGTTGATGTTCCGCTACGTATGTTATGTTTGGCACAATGTTAGCTGCCCACATGGTCGCATGCATGGATTCATCGTGTTGTGTTGGGTGTGGGCAAGGGTGGACTGTTGTGTGCATGGCGAAAGCTGTGCTGGGTGCACCACAGGATTATTGTGGATGCTGAAATAGGGCATTCTGTGGGAAAAGGTTGTGGTGAAGGGGCTTCGAAAGCAAACGGAACGTGCTCTCAGCGTGGTTAACGGGAAATATGGAGTGGTGTACAGAAATAATAGTGTGCAATGTCTGGGTTCAGTATGTGAAAGGTGCAGGCGTTTTTGAAACTTTATACTTGCTAATAGGCGCCACTAAGGGAGTATTGGAAAATTCGAGTGCAAAGGGAAGAGGTATTGTGTCTGCTTTACTGGGGTATGTCCCTAGCTGTAGCTGGGAAAGCGCACATGCCACATCATGGCCTTCTGCGCATGGAGCCTTCACAAATGGAACTGTGGGGATTCTCCAATGAGGATTCCAGGGTGTGGTTCACTAGAAGGGGCAGTGACATATTTACCTAAAGTTCGATGCAGTAAGGTTGGCATAGATGGACAGACGGCGAGTGCTTATAGTCGGTGACATCTTTGTGCACGATCTGCACAGGTATGCGGTGGAAAGTGGCAAGAGGGTTCGATACTGACTTTCAGTTGGAAGGAGTGGAGGCTTTTTGAGGCACAGTTTATGAGTGGGCTTTCAGATGCATGGATCTCCTTTGCAAATATGTGGCCTCTGTTGGTACTGTAGATGTGGTGGTCGTGCATTTTGGAGGAGTACATTTGGACACATGTCGTGCTCACGTTTGCTTGCTTACTTAAAGAAGTTGATGACAGCTGTGATGCAGATATTTCCTACTGCAAAGGTGATTTTCTCATCGATGACACCAAGAGGACAATGGGAGCATGGTGGTGTAATTTGTCCACAGCCAGATGTCGGGAGATGTTTGATAAACAGAAGCATGTGCGACTTTATGTGCAGTGCTGGGATGTTCTGCATCGACTATGAAAGCATTACTAGCACTAATAACCAGCAAGATTTCCAGTGGTTTCAAGGAAATAGCATTTCTTTTACCTCCATTGGCAATGCTGTTGTGTTTGCCACTCTGCACGAAGCGTTGCAGAGAATTCTGTAGAAATGTATCATAAGCGTTCATCTTCTGTCAAGAAAAATGTCAGGAGGAGAAGCAAACAGACAGTGCGCAAAAGAGAGAAAAACAAGAAAAAAACAATGTATGAATGACGTACACACATGAAAAAAAGAAAAAAAAAATATATGTGTTTTTAGAGACAATCCTAAAGACACAATCCCCACCCCTGTTTCACATTCCCCCCCAATTGCCCCCTCCCCCTCCAGTTTCTAGCACAGTAATGCTGCAGATTCCGCGGGACTTTGAGGATTAGACGTGGCACATCCGTCTCTTTTTAGGATGGCAGCTATGGCATTGGCTCTGTGGAGGCTAAGCCATTTGGCAATGTGGTTGCTGGTTGTGGTGTGTACACAAACACTGCAACAGAAGGTCTATTTGTACCAATAAATGTAGGAGGCTATGGTGAAAGTGTGCAAGGTAAGGGGCATGCATCCTGTTTGTATGCATGCACTGCACACACTCGCGTAATGTTGCTAATATACATTCCCTGCTGCTTTTGTGGGTCACTTTTCTGACATTTGTAGTACATGCATTACAGTGGGAAGACCATATTGTGAAGTGTGCAAGGTAGGTGGCAGGCATCATGTAGTATGAATGCAGTGTGTGCATCATATGATATGATTTGCTATGGTATTTTGTGCCATGTGTATCGCTCCTTCATACAAGTGTATGAAGGCGCGCCGTGGAAAGGGAGGCGGAAGGGAGGCCACGATTCCTCTAGGCCAGCTGATATTGAGGGTGTGCAAGTGAATGGGAAGGGGGAGGGCAAAGTGCAGTATATGGGAACGATAAAAAATAGAATACCATGCAACTACGGCTGGTGCTGGCAAGTGTAAGATTAAGTGTAGACATGAAGCGGTGGCTGAACTGTTAGGGTTATAGAAAACAGTGCGGGGGGTGGTAGAAAGCCAGTGCAGGGGTGGAAGTGTATGGAGGGAGGTGGATTGGGGCACATATTATAGGATGGGCATGAAACCAGTGCATAAGACATTTTAGCCAGGAAGTGAGTAGGGGAGAGGAGGGGGAAAAGAAGAAGCACATGCAAAGGTTTTCAGGTGCTTTCAGACCCTATGATTTTTCTCGTCAAGGTCCAGGGAGACAGAGAGCATGTTCCACAGGGAGGCCCCAGCAGAAGGAACACATCTACCACCATCTGGTTGCGTGTAGAAGCAAATGACCCTAAGGGAGTACGAGGCGGATGAGGGAAGAGCTGGAGCAAGCAGATATTTAGGAAGTGATAGTGTAAGGTATTGAGGTCCCAGGGACTAGAAGACCTTCTGCATAATGCACATGGCATTTATATTACTGTTCGCAGCCACTGTGAGCAATTGCAGACATTTTAATCCAGCAGAGAAACAATCCCTGCCATTCAGGCCAAGGACAAGTTGCGCACTCGTCTTATGGATGAGTTGCCGAGGGCGCAGAGTGGAAGTGGCAGATTTAAAAAGAGGTTATGGCAACAGTGTAGCGTACAAAGCACGACAGCCGTGCAGACACTGACCTTCTGAAAAGTGACTGTATGTTGCTAAAATACATTTAGTGGTGGCTTTAGTGCCTTCTTTTTACCAGTTATGTAGTAAGGGGGTTAGTGGGGAACAATTTTCGTAGCATTGTCAGAAGGAAAGAACAGAGTTCCTGTTTCACTAATATATTGTATGATATGGGTAAATGAAAACGTTGCAAGCACATACCAAAAAATTGCCAGTTTATGGTAGGAGATGGGAGGAACATCAGTATGGTTTTTAAACATGTAGTGGACACTTAGATGCAGATATTGTGCGCAGAGGCACTTATCACAGAGTTACGAACATACTGCAAAAAACAATTTCATACCTTTCTTTTGTGGTGATGGGTGCTTATGTGGATGAATGTGCATGTATAACTCCTACATTTTTTTACTGAACTTTCCACTGGATGTGCTTTCCAATAACAGCACATGTGCAGTCTGATTTTGTAACGGTACATATGAAGTCTTGTGGAGAACTGACATTGTAAGATGCTAAAGTCTTGGAGGGCATTGGTGAATGCGTGTGTGCATACTTACCAATACGTAATAAGGGCGTGGTGGGAAGAGGATAGTGGAAAGGGAAGACGGACTGTTCATGATTTACTGGGGCGTGGTCCTTATGATACCTTGCGAGGCGCTCATGCTACATTCTGTGCTTTTGAACATGCTGGCCAATGGAAATGTGATTGCTGCAATCGTCCAATCAGGTGGTTAGAGTGTGCGTCACAGAAAAGGGCAGCCGTATTTTGTTACATTACTCTGTGTAGTGAGGCTCGCAGAGATGGCGAGATGCACAGTTTTTATAGTGGGTGATCACTTTGTGCTAGATCTGCTCCAGTATGCCGTGGAAAGAGACCTTAATGGCAATTTGAATTTGGACGACGTGGAGAATTTGGAGGTCATTACGAGTTTGGAGGTAGCCATGACGCTATTAGCGCCATGGCTGCCTCCAAACCTGGGTCCGGTCTGACAGAATGGGGGCTTACTGGGTCGTTCCGACCTTGGTGGACCCGGTAAGTGCCCATTCGGTAGACCATTCCCCATTCCCATTGAGCCCAACAGGGCTCAATGGGAATGGGGAAGGTACTAATTACGGGCCCGCAAAGAGCGGGCCCGTTATTAGTGCCCTTGTCCCTTATGGGGACCCGCAAAGGACGTGTGGTCAGACCACACGTCCTTTGCGGGTCCCGCTAAGGGAACGCAGAATTGGGCGGTAAGGGTTTACCGCGACAAGTGACCAATTTCGGTACTGTACACGTTGTGGTACTGCACTATGGAGCATTGCTTTTGGGTTCCATAGCTTGTGCAAGTGTGTGCCGTCAACTCAAAAAGATGATGAAAGAAGTGCAGCGCATTTTTGCCACTGCAACTGTGCTTTTCTCATGTATACTACCAAGTCCAGTTTATAACTATCCCAATGAAGGTTGTCGGCAGCCAGAGGTGGGAAGGCATCTTATCAACAGAAGCATGTGTAACCTTTTGCGTGCTGCTGGGATGTACTCCTGTGACAATGACAAAATTGATTACCGATATGTGCACCTTCTCAATGGAAATGGCATTTTATTGTCGCCCAGTGGCAATGACATTTGGTTTTCCAATCTACAGGCTGCACTGAAGACGTTATTGCAAGAATGTGAGGCGCAGTGCAACAAATAAAAACAATTATAAAAGCCCGAAAAAAGAGTTATTACTGTGGAAGCTGTTTTAGAAAATAAAAAAATGTTTTTTTTAAGAGCCACCAGTACAAAGGACATCCCCTACTCTGGTTGACATTTATTACCCTACTCCCGCCCGCGCACACCTGGAAAAGTCAGCTGACATAGCGATAGTTTCAGGGTTGTACATGTAACATATGTCCCTTTTGCACATGGCCACCTTATATTTGAGACTGTGGAGGACAGGGGATTGCGCAATAAGCTTTCTGGGTGTGGAGTGCATGCATAGACTGTCGTATACGGTACATTTGTTGACCTAAATGCAGAGGGTGAGTTTATGGGTGTGTGTTGTATGAGCCACAGTGTATGCTTTGTGGGTGAATTGCACATACAATACTTGACAGTGAATGGAAAACAGAGTCTGGTGGGAGTTGTGTGTGGAGTGTATCATGTGGCTTTGTACGCGTATGGAGCACCTACAATGACGTGATTGCTTTTGGTTTGTTTGTGTGAGACTTTGGTGATGCTCAATCATGACGATGTTATTGTTGTTGCTCGTGTGAAGGGACAAATAAATACCATGTAACACGATTTTGAGTGCCGTTTGTGCTGAGGGAGGCAATAGGCCAGGTAATGCTTCTGTTTCTGATCTCCTGCATAATTGTGTATCCCATTAGGCAGCCACCCATGTAGGCGGGTTATTTTTTATTTGGTCCGGAAATGAAGAAAGCGCAGTACATTGTGAAGAATTGTATTTGTGTCTTTTTACAACTTGTGCCATTGTCGTACTCTACAAATGGGAATCTATCGTTTCACAGCACAAACAGTTTTCCCCACAAATAGCGGTCCTGTTGATACTACTGCATTTCCGAATTCTGCACGCTCTACACACATTGCCTTGCTGCCCTTTTTGGAAGTATAGCAATAATGTTTGTGCTTGCTGTTGCGCACTTGGGCTCTTGTAAACGCACTGCAACACACACAACCATCTGTTTCAACAGCCACCCATTTCTACCTGTTTCCACTGTAGTGTTTTCCACAGTACCACGGTTCCGTCCATTTAGCACACAATTGTGTGGAGGGTATACGATGCGTGTTGCACTGCCTCCCTTCATTGCCACTTACATTGTGACACTCTGAATGGAGCTTTATATCATAATCAGCCACAACAAATATTGCTAGAGGGACGTTATGGTGAAGGTGCGGCACTACAAACATAGCATAATTTCTACATACACTATGCTAAAGCAATGTTATGTTCACAGTGCCCTAATAAAAATCTATGAAATTCACTAACAACAAACAGTGAATTTGTGATGTCATCTTTGATTTCATGGGTGTTAGTTTTAGCAGAGCACAGTGCTGGTGCGAGTTATGGTTGCTTAGCTTACCATAACTGGCGAATTTGTGGGGTGTTTCGGTTTGGCCTGTAACCATAACGTCCCTGTAGGAACATGTTTCCATTGAATTTCATAGGTTTTTGCTAGTGCAACTTAACCATAACTTCCCTTTAACAACGTTTTTTGTTAGTTAATATATATATAGATATATAGATATTTTCACTGAAAAAACTTTAGTTGCAGGGACATTAAGGTGAGAACTTAACGCTACAAAACCCTGAAATGCAGCTATAACTTCACGCCCCCTGTTACACAGCCTATGACCACAATGATGACATCACAGATCACATCACTAATGAGATCACTGGTGACAACACTAATTGCATTCAATATAACTGATTACATAAAAAATGGAATTAGACATAACATCATTTAAATGTTAGCTCATGAAAACTTTAATTACCTTAATAACAATTTAGGCTATGGACTTGACCATAACAAAGGCTGGGGTTACTGGCCAGTACAAGAGACCATAGCTAGTAGTCTGTTACTGTTAAAACATACCAATATGCAAGGTTAAATGTCATGCCTGTCACTGTTTTTAAATATACAGTGGGCAACCTTCACAGCTGTAGTCAGTGGCCATGGCTAACGGCCATAGCTAATACCCATTCATATGTTAGAATATACCGCCCGCATAGCTCTAAACTGTGGCCACTGGCTAGTATTGTGTTGAAATCCATGGCTACTGGCTGGTTAGTGTATATAATATACAGTGGGTACGGCTGAAGGACATTGATTATTGCATTTTATTATTGTAAATTATACAGTGGACATGGCCCAAAGGATGTACAAACTGATCAAGGTCAAATGCCATGGCTAGTGGCTCATTTATATGTTAGAATATATAGTGGGCACAGCCAAAGAGAGTGGCCACTGGCCTGTATTGTGCTAATGTCCATTACTAGTGCCTGACCAGTGTACATAATATACAGTGGACACGGTTGAAAGCTGTACCATTGCTAAAGGCCAAAATCTATAGTTGGTAGACTGTTAGTGTTTTAAAATATTCAGTGGACATGGGTGAAGGTTGTCACCACTGTCCATAACTGAAGGCCAGGACTAGTACCCATTCATGTGTTCAAATTTATTTGGCCATACACACTGACCATGGCTGAAGGCCATGCTTAAGGCCAGTTATTGTTGTAATCTAATTAGTGTTGTCACCAGTGATGGCATCAGTGATGTGATTTGTAATGTCATCAGTGTTCTCATACAACAAGTAATTAGTGATGTCATCAGTGATGTGATCTGTGATGTCATCATTGTGGTCATAGGCTGCGCAACAGGGGGCGCAAAGTTAAGGTGGCTTTAGCTGCATTACAGGGGTTTTGTTGCATTAAGTTCTCACCTTAACGTCTCTGCAACTAAAGTTTTTTCCTTGAATTTCAAGTATTTTTTTATTCCATACACAAAGTTGCATATTTTTAAATATTATTATTTATAGCCGCAGCTACAGCATCAGCCAATGAGTTGCAGGATTTTACGTACGAAGCTAACACGAGCAACGACTGGAATGCTTTTATTCACAGCTAAACTACTGCCCCTGTTAACAGTGTAACCACAGAAACAAACAAACAATTGGGAGATTTGAATTACTGAAACTGCATAAAATAAATTACAATAGATATTGGAATATATTTTTGTAGTCTGTTCAATTTTATCTATTTTTGTAACTTAAAAGGCAACCCATAAAAGGGGAATTTTGCGGGATGAAAAGAGGGTGATGGACTATGTGAGGAAAACACATAAGAATGAAACATCTAACAAAGGAAATTAAAATAAAAAGCAACATATATATGTACTTTATTTCTGCTGCTATGTAAACTACTGCTGCTTTAATGCATTTTGCACATGTATTCATATTGTTATTCTTGCGTATTTTCACTGCCTTAAAATGGGTAACATTACCATCATGCCCCTTTGAAGCTTGCCCATACTTGAATGTTCCCTTACCAGAAAATTAAACTTTTATTGTTGCATCACACAAGGAGGCATAGCATTTATCCACTACAGATGATACACGCAGGTCCGCACCACGTTGCCATTGTTTGGTCTGAGCATTCAAGTTTTTCCATCTCGCTAAAGCTGCCTTTATTTTTTAAAGTCAATTAATTGCAGCAGACGAGCTCTTGTACTTACGAGGTGCTACTTTACATAACTCATGCACAGATCTAGCATGTAACGGACGTGCGCTCTCTCGTATGCTGTTTTAGTTATAATGGTGACAGCTAAACTGCTATCCATTTGTTCTGCAACAGTGTATTTCTGGAAATCTGTTTTAGTAATGCATTTCAATTTCTGTAAATGCTAACTATATATACTAACCTATGCGGATTACACACTATTATAGTGTGATAAGATAGCCGATTGCTAAAACATGGAGACAGCGGTCATTAGAAGGTAAACACTCTGTACATACTATCAGAGAGTTGTTAAGGTTCAACTTACAGTCTATCGTCTGTGCTAATTATAACCTACGTGACCAAGCGGTTGCTCTCTGGCTGGGGTGCACTCCATTCGCTGCTTTTCTCAAAAGCTTCTTTTTGGAAAAAAAAAAAAAAAACAAGCCTAACACCCAGGACATCAAAGATGACATCACAAATGTCATTGATGACATCACTGATGACATCACATGTCTGACTCCCCCTTTTTTCCTTTCCTGACATATCTAGGCCACAAGATTTTCTTCAGTAACAGTCAGGAACTAAAAATTGTAAATGTACTATATTCGTAGACTTATCCTTCAAGTATGTTCTTACAATAATTCCCTTATGGTCCAGTCATATCATATGAAACATATACATAGGGGAAGACACAACCTTGAAAGACAGCAATCCCTTTTGTGCATTAAAATTATCAGTAGATTTATCAGCACTTTCTGTTAGTTTTGATGTTTTTTTATTACTGTACTTTCCCTGTATATACTCATATTTTTATATGTTGTATTCACACTATTTTCCTTAGGGTCCAGACAAATCATGTGATATATATAGATAGGGTAAGTAACAGCTTTGAAACAGAGCAATCATTTCTCTGCATAAAGGTAATCAGTTAGGTTATGAACACTTTCTGCTACTATTGCTGTTTTTTTTTCTTACTTCAATTCCCTTGTATATATTCATATTTGTATGTGTTGTTGTCTCTTTGTGATTTGTCTATAATAATGCAATTATGTAGTAAGTGGGTTTTATTACCTACTTATCACAAGTTTCACTGTACGCAAAACTGTAATATGTAAACAGTTATCATTTCACTATTCAACATGGCAAGCTTATGAATATTGCACCTCCATCTTGTATGCTGCACACAATGCCTATGTTTCTACATGAGTACCTTAGTATACTGGATGGAACTTCATAATAGAATGCTATTTATATCAATGCATTGCTTAATGCACTGATTAGCACTTGATATTTATTCCAATAATCTTTGACACTTTTTTTATTAACATTACACTAAGAATCCCTTGTACAGACTTTTCATGAAAGGTAAATGCACATGTGATGTCATCAGTGATGTCATCAATGACATTTGTGATGTCAGCTTTGATATCCTGGGTGTTAGGCTTGGCAGTGCACGGTGGTGGCGCGAGTTATGGTTGCTTAGCTTACCATAATTGGCGAATTTCAAGGGTTTTTCTGTTTTACTTGGAACCATAACGTCCCTTTAACAAAGTTTTTTCACTGAATTTGAAAGGTTTTTAGCAGTGCAACTTAACCATAACGTCCCTTTAACAAAGTTTTTTCACTGAATTTCATAGGTTTTTAGCAGCGCAACTTAACCATAACGTCCCTTTAACAACGTTTTTTCACTGAATTTCTTAGGTTTTTAGTAGTGCAACTTAACCATAACGTCCATTTAACAAAGTTTTTTCACTGAATCTCATAGGTTTTTAGTAGTGCAACTTAACAACAATGACTTTGACTTTATATACATGTCATATGGAACTGACTGAATCTCTTCTACTGTACTTGATGTCCGCAAACTCATTTAATGTTTGCGGACATGTTCTGTTCGAAGAACAGTACCACTACCTAAAAACTCTGGGGGGATATGTTTGATTGTTATATCATAACATAGGAACATCTAACAAATTCAAAAAGGAGCACACAAACACATATATGTACTAATACATAAGAAATGTAACCCATATATACAACACACTAACCATTAATTTAAATGCACTATGTTCTAAAATGGAATATACCACAAGAAGATAAATTGGCATCAAAAATAATTACCTCACAAACACGACAGAACTGAGAACAAGAGCAGACCCACTGAGTACATAGGACATATCTTACCTGAAATAGTAAGTGCACTTAATTGTATTCATATATTTATAAACTTTCTGTATTAGATAAAAAAATATATTATCTTTTTTTTTTTCTCACAGAAATATCTAGTACTCTGGAATGGCTAGAGGAGCATTTCCCACATGAAGAAATGTCAAAAGATAGTGAAACTAATGGTAAACACTTTATAATATAAACCATTTAATTATTATTATTTTGTATACATTTAACATATATATATATATTTTTATTTGTACAGAGCATACCAAAATAGAAAATACTTCAGAAAAAACCTGTTATGGATAACACTTTTCACAGTATAGAAGAAAAAATGGATTTATTGTTGACTAATTTTAATAATTTGAAAACTTTTATGGAAGATCATTTTAAACCAAAAACCTCGTACCATTGCCCCACATGTACTTGTCCCTCCTCACCATATCCCAGTCAATTATCCCCAAACCCTCTCCATAACCCAAAACATTTTGATGAGACTTCCATCCCTTCTTCACCTAATAACAATCATGTTGAAACCCCTAATTCTCCTGTTTTTGTTTCTGTTTCTGCCTCACCTTCTCTGTCATAAATTATTAATATATGTTAAATAATGTAGCTGTCCACGGACAGTGCAGGTGTTCTGAAATGTTCGTAAATAAATGAAAATGGAAGTGTCCTGAAGAACACTATACCTGTTCGTAGTGTTCGCTAGCAAGATGAAACTATTCTGAGAACACACGCGGTGTCCTGAAATGTTCGTAAAAAAAAATAATTAAAGTGTCCTAAAGAACACTATACCTGCCCGTAGTGTTCGCTATCAACTTTAAACTGTTCTAAGAACACAATTGGTGTCCTGAAATGTTCGTACGTAAACGAAAATGGAGGTGTCCTGAAGAACACTATACCTGTTCGTAGAGTTTGCTAGCAAGTTCAAACTGTTCTAAGAACATACGCAGTGTCCTGAATTGTTTGTAATTAAACAAAAATGGAGGTGTCTTAAAGAACACTATACCTGTCCGTACTGTTCGCTAGCAAGTTGAAACTGTTCTAAGAACACAATTGGTGTCCTGAAATGTTCGTACATGAACGAAACTGGACGTGTTCTGAAGAACACTATATCTGTCCTTACTGTTAGCTAGTAAGTTTAAACTGTTCTAAGAACACACGCAGTGTCCTGAAATGTTCGTTTCATGTGTGATGCATTTTTAATTACTTCAGGACCCGAACAGTGTCCGTAGAGCATCAACGCGCATGCGCTAACCAATCTCCGTGCATTTGGTGTCCTGCGGACATGCGTTTCCTTCGTGGACTTGTTCGCAAATGGATCATATGACCGCGCCCATGCTGATCGCGCGCTCTGAATGCGGACACTGTTCATGTCCCCGAACAATTTAGAAGTACATTTTCAATTAATCCATAATATTTTTCAATAAAATCTCACCATGGCGGAAGTCCCACATAGTAATCCTGAGTTTCTACATACCTTTTGAAACTTTTAGAACTTTTTTTGTGTTCGATCTCTCCACGGACAGCACGCATGTCCGCGGACCGTGCACAAGCACCCCTATAAAAGACCACGCCCTAGAGCTTATTCTCATTGTGTTTCTGGCTATTCTTCAGAACACAGCGATTTTTGCTGCCATCTGCAGATTACACCATCATCGAGATGGCATCCATGGCTGAACTACTGCCACATGGTGCTGCACCTGCTTCAGCACCACCCCCACCCCCTCCACCACCACCACCTCCCCAAGGGCCTGAAGAGGGGAACAGGAGTGAGGATGCAGAGGAGGAAGAAAAGGATGATGAGAATGAGGTAGAGGAAATCCCTACTACCCGCACTGGCGTGAGTCTTGGGTGTGGCGATTATTTACCATTCATGGGAATGGTCCTAAGGCTCGTGCGAACCGTGTTACCTGCAATAAGTGCAAAATGATACTCAGTCGCAGGAAGCACGGTAAGTACAGCTTTGGGACCACTACTATGAAGCGACACCTGAGGTCATTTCACTCTGGGGTTATTTGCAGGGTTGTACCTTGCGAAGAACGTAGCAGGTTGATTTCCTCTACTTCATCCTCTGTTTCTGATCCTGTCACCACAAGAACCACCTCTGTGGGATAGCGTCTTCCTCAAGATGCCTCACAGGCCATACAGAATGCTGATGACCCTTACCTTTTGAGGGTCACAGTTGTATGTATGTACTGTGACACAGTACTCTGCAGGGGGAGCGACTTCGTAGTGCTTTTGAGACTATCGTCTCAGAGCACGAGAAGATCTGCTCACTACCCAAATAAAACCCACTCTACATCTTCCTCTCTCAGCTCGCCCTTTCTTATCCTTGTGGTTGGTGTCCCCCCCTTTACCTTCCTTTCCCCTCCTCTCCTAGTGTGTCGTGTATAAAAAACAAAAAAAATACAAAATATCAAAAATCAAAAAAAAATAAGGCTCTTTTCAGAGCCGCCTTTCACAGTTAAAAAATAGAAGTGAAAATAAATGAAGCAGGGCCCTTTGTATTTTTTAGAAGTCCGCGGACAGTCCGCGAACATTTAAAAAATTGGGTTGCTACCCTATCACAAACATTGCAATTTTCTCTGGGAGGAAGTGGTGGCTCTGAAAAGAGCCTTTGGGAGGTGTTTGTAAGTCAAAAATTATAAATGCTTAACACCTACTTCAAAATGGATGTTGTAATTCCAAAAAAGGTCGCAATGCATTTTGTACATTTGTCAGAAAAATCTGATTGCCACCATAAGTAAGATGGACTCCATCTCTGCGAAAAATGCTTGTACTACGAAACAGAATATTTTCATTGTGAAAAGAAGACATGCCAAAATCTTTTAGAAAGGCACAAACAGCTTTATTAACATTGCGCCTTGCTTTTTCCATTTGTGGACCAAATGAAGGAGAACGAAGCCACATTTGTCTCTGCGCAATCCGTGAAAATATCACTTGAGAATTAGGAAACATGTCCATAACCTTCCCAAGTCCTTCTTTCATAGCAAATTGCAAGAAAATTCAAGTCACATGTCCTAAACTGTTCCCTCCACAATGAATTACAATTATGTCTGGATGTTGCTCTGTCTCCAAAGTAGCACAGAGAGGTAGCAAGTCCAACCACTTCATTCCACGTACTCCATGCCAGTGTACTTCCACATGTGGGAATCCAAGATCTACAGCTACTCCAGAGCTTTCTGCATGCACCTTCAACCAATATATCCATGAATCTCCCAAAATCCATACAATCTTTTTCCTAAAACACACAGACATAGCTATCTGTTGTTCTCTCAGCAAAAACAGTATATGAGAAACTCTCTTCTGGCACAACACACCCACTAAACTTTCCTGACCAATCCCTTTCAGTACTCATTCTCATTTGCAGGACTTCTGAACCCAAAAATCCCCGGATGTAACTCCCGATGTCCGCGAACTACCACCATGTCCGCGGACATATCGTAACATGAACAGCCCTTCTACCATTTCCACTTCACGCTCTCTGCCATTGCCTCATTGGATTTAGCTGAGAAGTCACATGACCATGCACCAATCACATTCAAGACCTCTACATCTAACTGCATCATCATAGATCAGCACTGCAAATGTACTGTGCATCTCTCTGAGTACAAGTGTCATATCATTGGCAAGCAACATCTACCAGAAATACTGTACAAGTCCCCAAGAGTTCTACTTGCAGCTCCAGGCATATCCATATGCATGAACACAAACTTCAGGTATGCATATTTTCTGTACAGTAGATGAACACATTTTCAAACAGACTTTTAGCTTGTGTAATCTGTAAAATGAATTTACTGTATTTTTTTCAATTTCCTAAAATCAACTATCACTTATAAACCTTTATACTATTTACTTTCTTTATACACACACACTCAAATCATGTTAAACTAACATGTTTTAAATGAAATATATAGACTAGATATATTCAAACAAAATTGCATGCAAGCACAATGTGTGTTTAAATCTTTAAAAAAAATACTTATACAATTTTATATTTTTTGTTTTTATTTATTTATTTACTTAATTACTTTAATTTAGACATGACATTGAGGCGCTATTACCTAGAATAGCTTAGTTACAGAAATAGTGGTATTCACTGGTATATTATAAATTTCACAAGACATAATAAAGATATTTTTTTTGCTACAGTTAGTCATTCAATACAATTTGTTCATTAAGAACATATCATATGTACTGAACTGATGCAATGTATCTTATGTAAATAAATTAGTTTATGGTTATGAAGAAGGTGCTGAAGATTTCAATTAAAAAAATCAATATCTAAATTAAAAACAGCGCTATATACACACAAAGTTATTAATTTGAATCTTTTACAATTGCAGTGAAGACCAGTCTCCTGAAAAGAAGCAGCCAAATTCGAAGAACAAAGAAGAACTAAGAAGTTACCTGTTAATTTAAGAAAAAAAGTAAGTAGAATATCACCATAATATTTGTATTATTACTCAAACATACTGTAAAGTTAATACGAGCTATTTCTGTGCCTAAAAATAGAGATTGTGTACCATTTTGTCCAAAAATCTCCATGTCTTAAACAGCGATTTACAGCCAGAATGGCCCACAAATTCCTATTTTTGGACACACAAATTACCCAACTGAACCGCTACAATTTTCATATTATAGAACAAACAACTGTTTTAATTGTATACATTAGATTTACTATTTGTACTTTTCCACACCACTAGCTTACTTTTTTTTGTCATCTGAACCCCAGTTTAGTAACACATAAATTCAAGAATACATATCCCTACTAGTTGTAGTTCCCAATGCACAATCACACACCATTACATACATCTTTATCATCTTACTCAAACACTCATTCATACAGCACACATACATTGGAGAACACCCCAACCCATACCTTCTTTATTTTTTCCAACAGACCCTAAAGAATGCCTACCAAAATTCAAGTCTGTAGAAAGCAACGCAGAAGTAGAGCAAATGAAAATAAAAGTGTCCAACATAAGCATCCATCTCTAGCAGAATTTGTAAAAAAAAAGTTGAAACAAAACAGCTAATACAGTCATTTAGTGAAACACAAGAAGTTTCAAGTACAAAAACTTTGCCTCCTCTATCAAAATGTAAAACAAACCAAAAAACAATAGACAGAAAATCAGCTATCACTACAGATAAAACTACTTCTTTAAATTTTAATATAGTGCAAAGTAAGCATACCAAGAAAAGTATTTTAGCCAAAATGTACAGTCACAAAGTCCTTCAAAATCTTTTAAAAACAGGAGAGAAATCAGGTTCAATGCTTAAAACCTATCGTAGGAAATTAATCTTAGACATGTTGATGGACAGTGCAATTCTTCTCAAAAGAAAGTTATTTATTTTACTGTTAAATAAAATGAAACCACTAACAAAACTAATAACTAAATTACAAAAAAGACTTCTCAATAAGCGAAATGTCAACAGAAAGAACTTCTTAAGTATCTGCGGAGGTGAATGGAATCACACTACGAGTACAGAACCATATTTTAATGAAGAAGCGTACAAACAAAAGCAAACAAATACAATTGCCATACATAGCAGTGGACGAGGTTATGAAAAAGTGAATAATACCATAATGGAACAAGAAGTACTCCTTACAAAAATATGCCCTGAAAACTTAGAATTACCCCTCCATTCAACTGAATCAGAACGTCTAGTGTACAAATGGCCATGCACGTCAATGTGTAACATTCCCAAACAATGTTTCAAATCTTTATGCCGATTCCTCAATAAATATGTAAAAAGCAAAGCCAAAATAAAAATTAAATTACTGCAAAATATGGATACCTGTCAAGAGCGCAAGTACACAGGAATACAAGGACATTCATTGGCCTGCATTACAGGACCTACTTGTAAAACCACTTTCCAATACATCAAAAGGATATCAACACATCATTCAACTATAAGAAATCTAGTCTATAAACTGTACTATGCTAAAAGTCCTGCTTTAGCACTAGCAAATGTAAATAACATCCTTCTACATGGTACAGCAAAAGACCTACTTGAAGAAATTGACTATATCCAGAAAAAATATTTTGGAAGTGGAAGCCATTTACAGAATGAAATAGCTTTAAACCAATTAAGCAACAATTCTACACATGGCAACCTTTTGCTAAACACATACAAATAAGAAATACTAAAATTTGAAAGTACATCAGCTGAGTACCAAACCATGTGTGTGTATGTTGCCGTAGAACTTTTTTATAAAAGTAACACCAAAACTATAGACCTATCATACAAAATAGAAGACAATGAAGATTCTAAATGGTTTGAATTAGCTCTCTACCTTGTAGCAGAAAACAAATAGGAAATAACTGAGCACTTAATACTTTGCAGTTACTGCACTACAAAACTTGACAACAACCAAACTCCTTCACATGCTATCACAAATAATTTGGAATTATACCCAGTACCAAACCTCTACAACAACTTAATTTATATGAGAGCATCATAATTCAAACACTACACCCATTTCAAGCAATAATACACCTTCAACCAAAAACAGCAAAATTAGCTTCATCTGAATTGGTAAAAGGCATTTGTGGAAAAGTAGTTTATTTACCATTAGATCTAAAAGAAAATGTGCATACTCTAGGAGTGCAACGTCCAATGCAGCAATCTTTAATTATCTTAGTAAATGGAGTACCTACAAAAGACAAAAAAATATGGCAACAGCTGGTAGATTTACATAAAGTTAGACAAGCCTTCCAATATCTTAAAGAGAATAATGAATATTACAAAGAAATTAATATTGAAGAAAACTTGAAAGATACAACTGAAATAATTCAAGAAACACAAGAAGCTGGTCAATTTGAGCTACTAGATCCTGCTACAATATCAAATACTTTAGACCATTATACAATTCATCCTTTGCACTCTAATGACACCATAGAAGATGTACTGGAAACGTACCAAATGCGTCAAACAAAAGGATCGCCAATCAGCATATGGGAAAAAAGTATAGAAGCACGTGCTTTTCCTCTACTCTTTCCTACTGGCAAAGGAGGAAGGTATGATGATAGACCTATTCAAATTTCAGCTTCAGAATACCGCTCATTACGGATGTATTCTGAAGATCCCAGATTTAGACAAAATGTGGAATAAATATTCCACCTACTCTTTGAAAGCGAACTAGCAACTTTATGTTACGGAGTTGCACACATATTAAAATCAGGATCACACTTTCAAAATATGACAGCTACACAATTATTAGAAAAAGTGCAACAAAAGGATGAGGTTTTACAATCAAATATTACAAATCTATTAACAAATATGCGTGGTACTAAAGAGTACTGGTTTCGACGTTATGCAGATGTACGTTGTATGATCAGAAACCTTGGCCCACCCACTTGGTTTGTTACATTAAGTTGTGCAGAATATGCATGGGAAGATTTACATGATTTCCTACGCATATCAAATAAAAACAAAACAAACATAGATATACTAACACCTGGAGAACTTTGTTCTTTGGATCCTGTTAATGTTTCAAGATATTTTCACCATCGCTTCATTGCTATGCTACATTTTATTTGTAATAAAACTGTTCCTCCCCTTGGAGAAGTGCAACACTTCTTTTGGAGAAAAGAATACCAAGCCAGAGGAGCACCACATATCCACATGCTTTTATGGATTAAAGATGCTCCTAAATTTGGTCAAGACAGTGATGCCACTGTTTTACAGTTTATTGAAAAATATGTCACTTGTGAAATTCCATCAGAAGCCACAAATAGTGATCTTCATGCACAAATTTTACAATTTCAAAGACACAAATGTGGAAAATATTGTCGTCGCAAATACAAAAACAAAGGGAAATACTACACCAAATGCCGATTTGATTTTCCTAGACCAGTTACAAATAAAGGTCAAGTGAACAACCTCATGTCTTCAGTTAGACATAGTGTTAAAGGTAAGTCACCTAAAAATACATATTACATAAAAAGAAAAGAAGAAGAAAAATATATCAATGATTATAATGCAATCATTGCCCACTTATGGAATGCAAACATAGATCTGCAGTACATTGCAGACATTTCTACTGCAGTTGCATGATATGTCACAGCATACTTAACTAAAGCAGAAAAGACAGAGCTCCAAGACCTCTGGAATGACCTGTTATCAGATAAAACAGTGTCTCAGAAATTATACAGCTTGGGCATAAAAATGCTCACCCATAGAGAATGTGGATCATATGAAGCAGCTGATCATTTAACTGGTACTGCATTGTATGGTACATCTGAAAATATAGTATGGCTAAGTCTTGGTCCAGCTAAATCTAGAAAAAGAGTTCTAAAATCATATGAAGATATAGAAACAATAGCCAAACGTGATCCCAACAGCCAAGACATTTTAAAAAACAATTTACTGGACACATACTACCCAAACAGAAGTAATACTTTGGAAAACATGTGTCTATACCACCTAGCCCACAACTACACATACAAAAATAATATGAAACCTGATGATAAAAAAGGTAATTATAGAGTTACACACTGTGAAGGCAGCTCTCCCTAAACCAAATTTAATTAATCATATCAAATTGTCATTAAAGACTCCTCAACATAAAGAAGTATATTACATGTCCCTGCTACAACTCTTCAAACCATGGAGAAAAGAAGAACAAATACTAGATAACTATGACTCATATGAGGATGCTTTCAAAGCAAATTAAAGCACTATAACTGATGTAAACTTTACACAGTACAAAACAATGTTGCACAATGAACAGCAACACGAAGAAGAACTCCAAGCCCAACTAGATAAGGACACTCCTGACAGTAGTCAACCTTCTGTAACAGGAAGCCAAGAACCACTGGGAGAACCACTAATAATAAATGAGGCAGAATTAGCTATGATAGAAGTAGAAAACACTATGGGGGTAATTCATAGAATTCAGCGCACAAGTGGCGCATGCGGCTGGCGCACAATGTGCGCGTGCGAATCCCTGTGCCAGCCGCATGCGCCAAAATACATTTCCGCGCACAGCGTATTCATGGATTCCAGCCACCAAAACCAGCCGTGGCGCACAGTGGCGCAGCGACCCTGCAGCAGCGCCAGTTACGCCCCCAAGAACACCCTTTGCGCAGGGAAAAGCCATCAAAATCCCCAATCCAGCGCAAAGGGCTGCGTTAACCCTGTACCAGCACGGCAAGCGGGGTACGTGTATCACTGGGGTGCGCGGGAAGTTCCTCATGTTATTTCTGCTGGGTACGTGTATTTCAGGGGTGCGTGGGAAGTTCCACACGCGATTCCATCAGGGTACGTGTACATCAGGGGTGCGCGGGAAGTTTCACACGTGAATTCAGCAGGGTACGTGTATTTCAGGGGTGCGCGGGACGTTTCACACGCAATTTCAGCTGGGTACGTGTATATCAGGGGTGCGCTGGAAGTTCCACACGCGAATGTCCTGGGTACGTGTATTTCAGGGTGCGCGGGAAGTTAAACTCGTGTATTCAGCAGGGTACGTGTATTTCAGGGGTGCGCGGGAAGTTTCACACGTGATTTCAGCTGGGTACGTGTATATCAGGGGTGCGCTGGAAGTTCCACACGCGAATGTCCTGGGTATGTGTATTTCGGGGTGCGCGGGAAGTTACACACGTGAATTCAGCAGGGTACATGTATTTCAGGGGTGCGCGGAAAGTTCTACACGCGATACCATCAGGGTACGTGTATATCAGGGGTGCGCTGGAAGTTCCACACGCGAATGTCCTGGGTACGTGTATTTCGGGGTGCGCGGGAAGTTACACATGTGAATTCAGCAGGGTATGTGTATTTCAGGGGTTCCGTGGAGTACTACACGTGAATTGGCCGTGTGGGTCCTCCCAGGTGTTCGCTCCACAACCTCCACGGCCCCTACAGGCAGCCCACACCACGGGGGACTACCCTGCACCCACACTCATGTCCCCCAGCACCCCCACCCCCAGCACTGTGGGGCACCCTCCACCAGGCCCTCACACATGTCCCCCTGCACCCCCACCCCCAGCAGTGCAGGGCACCCTCCACCAGGCCACCAACTCATGTCCCCCTGCACCCCCACCCCCCAGCACTGTGGGGCACCTGCCAGCAGGCCCTCACTCATGTCCAACTCATGTCCCCCTGCACCCCCACCCCCCAGCACTGTGGGGCACCTGCCAGCAGGCCCCCACTCATGTCCAACTCATGTCCCCCTGCACCCCCATCCCCCAGCACTGTGGGGCACCCTCCACCAGGCCCCCAACTCATGTCCCCCTGCACCCCCACCCCAGCACTGTGGGGCACCTGCCAGCAGGCCCCCACTCATGTCCAACTCATGTCCCCCTGCACCCCCACCCCCCAGCACTGTGGGGCACCTGCCAGCAGGCCCCCACTCATGTCCAACTCATGTCCCCCTGCACCCCCACCCCCCAGCACTGTGGGGCACCTGCCAGCAGGCCCCCACTCATGTCCAACTCATGTCCCCCTGCACCCCCACCCCGCAGCACTGTGGGGCACCCTCCACCAGGCCCCCAACTCATGTCCCCCTGCACCCCCACACCCCAGCACTGTGGGGCACCCTCCACCAGGCCCCCAACTCATGTCCCCCTGCACCCCCACCCCCCAGCACTGTGGGGAACCCTCCACCAGGCCCCCAACTCATGTCCCCCTGCACCTCCACCCCCCCAGCAGTGCAGGGCACCCTCCACCAGGCCCCCAACTCATGTCCACCTGCACCCCCACCCCCCAGTACTGTGGGGCACCTGCCACAGGCCCCCACTCATGTCCCCCTGCACCCCCACCCCCCAGCACTGTGGGGCACCCTCCACCAGGCCCCCAACTCATGTCCCCCTGCACCCCCACCCCCCAGCACTGTGGGGCACCCTCCACCAGGCCCCCAACTCATGTCCCCCTGCACCCCCAACCACCAGCACTGTGGGGCACCTGCCAGCAGGCCCCCACTCATGTCCAACTCATGTCCCCCTGCATCCCCCATCCCCCAGCACTGTGGGGCACCCTCCACCAGGCCCCCAACTCATGTCCCCCTGCACCCCCACCCCAGCACTGTGGGGCACCTGCCAGCAGGCCCCCACTCATGTCCAACTCATGTCCCCCTGCACCCCCACCCCCCAGCACTGTGGGGCACCTGCCAGCAGGCCCCCACTCATGTCCAACTCATGTCCCCCTGCACCCCCACCCCCCAGCTCTGTGGGGCACCCTCCACCAGGCCCCCAACTCATGTCCCCCTGGACCCCCACCCCCAGCACTGTGGGGCACCCTCCACCAGGAACCCAACTCATGTCCCCCTGCTCCCCACCCCCCAGCAGTGCAGGGCACCCTCCACCAGGCCCCCAACTCATATCCCCCCTGCACCCTCACCCCCCAGCACTGTGTGGCACCTGCCAGCAGGCCCCCACTCATGTCCAACTCATGTCCCTCTGCACCACCACCCCCAGCACTGTGGGGCACCCTCCACCAGGCCCCCAACTCATGTCCCCCTGCACCCCAACCCCCAGCACTGTGGGGCACCCTCCACCAGGACCCCAACTCATGTCCCCCTGCACCCCCACCCCCCAGCACTGCAGGGCACCCTCCACCAGGCCCCCTACTCATGTCCCCCTGCACCCCTACCCCCCAGCACTGTGGGGCACCTGCCAGCAGGCCCCCACTCATGTCCAACTCATGTCCCCCTGCATCCCCACCCCCCAACACTGTGGGGCACCTGCCAGCAGGCCCCCACTCATGTCCAACTCATGTCCCCCTGCACCCCCACCCCCCAGCACTGTGGGGCACCTGCCAGCAGGCCCCCACTCATGTCCAACTCATGTCCCCCTATACCGCCACGCCCCAGCACTGTGGGGCACCCTCTACCAGGCCCCCAACTCATGTCCCCCTGCACCCCCACCCCCAGCACTGTGGGGCACCCTCCACCAGGCCCCCAACTCATGTCCTCCTGCACCCCCACCCCCCAGCACTGTGGGGCACCCTCCACCAGGCCCCCAACTCATGTCCCCCTGCACCCCCACCCCCCAGCAGTGCAGGGCACCCTCCACCAGGCCCCCAACTCATGTCCACCTGCACCCCCACCCCCCAGCACTGTGGGGCACCTGCCAGCAGGCCCCCACACATGTCCAACTCATGTCCCCCTGCTCCCCCACCCCCCAGCACTGTGGGGCACCCTCCACCATGCCCCCAACTCATGTCCCCCTGCGCCCCCACCCCCCAGCACTGTGGGGCACCTGCCAGCAGGCCCCCACTCATGTCCAACTCATGTCCCCCTGCACCCCCATCTCCCAGCACTGTGGGGCACCCTCCACCAGGCCCCCAACTCATGTCCCCCTGCACCCCCACCCCAGCACTGTGGGGCACCTGCCAGCAGGCCCCCACTCATGTCCAACTCATGTCCCCCTGCACCCCCACCCCCCAGCACTGTGGGGAACCTGCCAGCAGGCCCCCACTCATGTCCAACTCATGTCCCCCTGCACCCCCACCCCCAGCACTGTGGGGCACCCTCCACCAGGCCCCCAACTCATGTCCCCCTGCACCCCCAACCCCAGCACTGTGGGGCACCCTCCACCAGGACCCCAAACCATGTCCCCCTGCTCCCCACCCCCCAGCAGTGCAGAGCACCCTCCACCAGGCCCCCAACTCATATCCCCCTGCACCCCCACCCCCCAGCACTGTGGGGCACCTGCCAGCAGGCCGCCACTCATGTCCAACTCATGTCCCCCTGCACCCCCACCCCCAGCACTGTGGGGCACCCTCCACCAGGCCCCCAACTCATGTCCCCCTGCACCCCCACCCCCCAGCACTGTGGGGCATCCTCCACCAGGACCCCAACTCATGTCCCCCTGCACCCCCACCCCCCAGCACTGTGGGGCACCTGCCAGCAGGCCCCCACTCATGTCCAACTCATGTCCCCCTGCACCGCCACCCCCCAACACTGTGGGGCACCTGCCAGCAGGCCCCCACTCATGTCCAACTCATGTCCCCCTGCACCCCCACCCCCAGCACTGTGGGGCACCCTCCACCAGGCCCCCAACTCATGTCCCCCTGCACCCCCACCCCCCAGCACTGTGGGGGCATCCTCCACCAGGACCCCAACTCATGTCCCCCTGCACCCCCACCCCCCAGCAGTGCAGGGCACCCTCCACCAGGCCCCCAACTCATGTCCCCCTGCACCCCCACCCCCCAGCACTGTGGGGCACCTGCCAGCAGGCCCCCACTCATGTCCAACTCATGTCCCCCTGCACCCCCACCCCCCAACACTGTGGGGCACCTGCCAGCAGGCCCCCACTCATGTCCAACCCCTGCACCCCCACCCCCAGCACTGTGGGGCACCCTCCACCAGGCCCCCACACATGTCCCCCTGCACCTGCACCCCCCAGCACTGTGTGTAACGCTCACCTGGTTCCCTCGGAGGCGCAGGCCTTGATCTGGTGGGGATACCGTCTTCAGTGTTAGGCGCAGGGTTTGTTTTGCTCCCGGACAGGGCCACCTTCTCACCGAAAGTTTAAGCTGAAGAGTGAGGTGTCTGCAAGGGTAAACCAAGGTATTAGTGATTGGAAGGTTGGGAAAGTTCCTAGCCCCTCTCGCCCTTTCTTTCCCCGTGGAACTGGGTTGATAATTGCGCTTACCTTAGATAGGTAAATGCCGGGCTCTCCATCCTGCGTCTTGTGCAGGGGCGCTGGGTCCAGTTGCTTCACTGGATGCGAGCTCTGCCTCTTGATAGCAGAGGGTTAGCTGAGAGCGAAGACGCCGTTAGTGCACAAGCGTGCCTTGTAAGTATTTAAGTTCCTTTTAGATTGTTCTCTTCTCTTTCAAAAGTCTTAAGTCTTTAAAGTCTATGTCTTTTCCTTTTCAGATGCTGTGGCGGTGCAGATTATCCTTCTAATGGCACGTAAGTAGAAAGACTACACTAGCGCTGTAGAATGCATCGTAATGTCTCTTTTGTCTTTGCAGGTGCCGAGGTGCAGCGCGAACAGATTGGAAGCGAACGTAACACAGGCAAGCAGTCTTGTAACTAAGCGTTACTAACCGATGTATCTTGTCTTGCAGGTGCCGGAATGCAGCGCGAGCTGGGTTGGAATGGGCGTAACACAGGTAAGCAGACTTTGTAGTTAAATATTACTGACCGATGTTCTTTCTCTTTGCAGATGTCGGATGCCGGAAGAGAAAGGCTGAAAAAGGCGCCTTGGATGCTGCCGTTGGATTAAGTAAGTAGATGCGCTGCCTTTGCTTTAGCCTAACCTGTGCCTTTGTTTTGCAGGAGCTGCTGAAGACTGAAGAAGACTGAAGGTTGGATCCCAGCAGGTGATTTCGTGTTCACAGGATCTGGAGCTGGAGGTTTCCTGGAGCTGACACGGTGAGCGTCCTGCTGCAGATGCAGAATAACGCGAAGCACGTGAAACCAATCGGGTGTGGTTTAAATAGCCTTCTGTAGTGCTTAGGCGTCTTCTTCCATGGCCTCACCCAGGTAAGAAAAAGAGTTCCAGATTTCTAGAAGAGTTCCTGTGTTCTGCTTCCAGGGAGTGGCTTCTGCTCCACCCAGACAGAAAAAGTAGTCCCAGGCAGAGAAGGATCAGGAGACCAGCTAGCTGGTAAGTAAGCAGCATGGTCTGCTACAGGTAGGTCCACCAAGCACTCTTATCTAATATGAGCCCGGCGCTTCCTGTGCCGGGACCAGTCACCTTCATGAGCCTGGCGCCACTGGTGCCAGGACAAGGTCCAAAAGGTCCCAATAGGGACTGGCTGGTTCCTGGGATCAGAGTTATGGGCCTGCTTCCAAGGTCGTGGGGCAAGTCCTGACCCCTTGGAAGCAGGGATAATGACAGCACCCCCCCCCCCCCTTAAGGCCCCTCCCAAGGTTGACTTCTCCGGAGGTCTTGGTTTGTTAGGAAATGTCCGATGAAATTTCTTGATTAGTCGAGGTGCATGTACATGTTCTGCAGGTTCCCAAGATCTTTCTTGGGGGCCGTAGCCTTTCCAGTCAATCAGGTAGTGTAGTTTTGATTTGGAGATCTTGGAATCCAGGATATTTTTGATTTCAAACTTGAGTTCTCCGTCAACTAGGATAGGTTCAGGAGATTTAGTCAATCGGGTTTCTGGTTGAACAGGTTTTAGTAGTGAAACATGAAAGACTGGGTGGTAAATCCAACTTGACCGCTACTGGATTTATTATGGTAGTGATAGAGTAGGGTCCCAGGTATCTTGGGTTAAAGGTGCGTGATCCCTTTAAGGGTAAATGTTTGGTGGATAACCAGACTTGATCTCCTATTTGGTATTGAGGGGCTTCCTTCCGATGTTGATCTGCTCCTTTCTTGTATTGTTCCTTGGCCCTTTGAAGGTGGGTAGTAGCTTCCTTGAAGGCTTGGGTGATGGTTGAATGTAGGTGGTCAACTGCTGGTGTTCCAAGATCCTGAGGTGGATCCAGGTTAGAGGTTTGAGGATGGTTACCATACAAAAGAAAAAACGGGGCCTTTCCGGTTCCAGAGTGGACTGAGTTATTGTAAGCGTACTCGGCTATCCAAAGGATGTCCTTCCAAGTTCCTTCTGTCTGTTGCAGCATGCAGCGTAGGTACTGTTCCAAAGTCTGATTGGTCCTTTCGGTCTGACCGTCGGTTTGTGGGTGGTGACTGGTTGAAAGTCTCACATCAATTTGAGCCAACCGACAGCAACTCCGCCAGAAGTGGGAGATGAATTGACTTCCTCTGTCCGAGATTAAAATTGAAGGAAAGCCGTGCAACCGAACAATGTTTTCAAGAAATTCTCGAGCCAGGATTGCTGCTGACGGTAAACCCTTTAGTGGGATGAAATGTGCCATTTTTGAGAATAAGTCTACGATTACCAGGATTGTATTGTATCCGGAACAGGGAGGTAAGTCGGTGATAAAGTCCATGGAGAGGGTATGCCAGGGACGAGGTGGGATGTCCATTGGTTGTAAGAGGCCTGCTGGTTTCTCCTTAGGACTCTTGTTTTGGGCGCACACTCCACAGGACATGACAAAGTTTCTGATGTCCTTTCTCCAAGATGGCCACCAGAAGTGACGCTTGACCTTTTCTGAGGTCTTGGCCATACCCGGGTGTCCTTCCATTAAGGAGTCGTGATAACAAGAGATGACTTGATTTTGTAAGCTAGTACAGGGTAGATAAAGTCGTTCCTTGAAGTACAATAAGTCGTTCTTTACTGTGAAGTCTTCCCCCTGAAGATGCCATTTTTGTATGTCTGCTGGAGTTACAAGTTGTTTAACCTGGGCTTCAATTTCTTCAATGGATTGCATGCCGATCAGACCCAGGATTCTTTGTTCAGGAATAATAGGTACGGGCTCAGGGTTAACCATGTGTTCATCTACTCCAATTCGAGAGAGGGCATCCGCTTTACCATTCTTATTGCCTGGTCGGTAGGTGATTATAAAATCAAATTCAGCAAAAAATAATGCCCAGCGAAGTTGTTTGGAGGATTGGGCTTTGGCTGATTTAAGATACTGTAGGTTACGATGGTCAGTAATGACGGTGACAGTGTGTCGGGCTCCTAGGAGATAATGCCGCCAGGCCTTAAAGGTGGACTTAATAGCCAAAAGTTCCTTATCAGTAATGGTGTAGTTGATTTCTGGGGCCGAGAATTTGCGAGACCAAAACGCCACGGGGTGTAACTGGTTGGTTTCTGGATCTCTTTGTGAAAGCACTGCTCCCATAGCGAGGCTGGAGGCATCGGTCTCGACGATGTAAGGTAGTTCCGGGCGGGGATGTTTTAAAATCGGGGCTCAGGTAAATTTAGTCTTTAGCTCCTGAAAGGCTTGTTCTGCCTCGGTAGACCATTCAAAACGTTTGTTTTTTCTGAGGAGAGCTGTAATGGGTTGGACTACCTGAGAGAAGTCTGGAATAAACCTACGATAGAAGTTGGCGAAGCCCAACATACTTTGAACCCCTTTTACAGACGTTGGTGAGGGCCACTTGATGATTGCGTCTACTTTCCTCGAGTCCATGTGAACTCCGTCAGGCGACAAAATAAATCCCAAAAATTCGACCTCAGTGACATGAAAGACGCACTTCTCTAATTTTGCAAAAAGTTTGTGTTTTCGGAGCCTCTCCAGTACCGCGGTGACATGTTTTCGGTGTTCTGCCTCAGAGGACGAATAAACCAGAATATCGTCAATATAAACAACTACACACACATCAATGAGTTCACGGAGCACGTCATTCATAAAGAACTGGAACGCGGCCGGTGCGTTACACAATCCGAAGGGCATCACTTGATACTCGAACAGTCCATACTTGGTACGAAAGGCCGTCTTCCATTCATCGCCCTCCTTTATTCGCACCAAATGGTAGGCTCCTCTGAGGTCCAACTTAGTGTATATACAGGCGTTTTTGACTTGGTCAAGTAGTTCTGGGATCAATGGCAATGGATACCTGTTCTTAATTGTAATCTGGTTCAGGGCACGGTAGTCTATACACGTTGTTAAGTCTCCCTCCTTTTTTGGCACGAAGAACAGAGCTGAGGAGGCCGGGGACTTCGAAGGACGGATGAATCCATTAGCCAAGTACTGGTCCAAATATTGCCTTAGGTGGAGATTTTCAGGTTCAGTGAGGGCATAAATCCGACTGCACGGAGGAGTGGATCCGGGAATCAGGTCTATCTGACAGTCGTATGATCTGTGGGGAGGCAAAGAATTAGCTTGGTCTTTCCGAAAGACATCTTGGAATTCCTGGTATTCAGGAGGCAGTTGTGGACTCTCAGAAACAGTTGCAGCTAGTTTGGTGGAGGGCTGAGGGTAACAGGTAGAAGCGCATTCTGGAAACCGGATTGTCTTTGCTCGCCAATCAATTTGAGGATTGTGTTTCTCCAACCAAGGAACTCCCAAGATGACTTGAAACTGCGGGGCCTTGATCACATCAAACACGATCTTCTCTTGATGCCCATCTTGGCTTACTAACGTTACTTCCATGGTGGTGTGAGTTACGGGTCCGGAAGCTATTTCCGTCCCATCCACGGTGGTGATGACGTCTTTCACTGTCTTTGGACAAAGAGATAGATTCATCCTGGCGGCCAGTTCACAGTCCAAGTAATTCCTGATTGCGCCACTATCAATGTATGCTTTAATGGCATGCATACAATTAGGTTGCTCTGGACTCACGAGGACCATGGGCATGATGAAATGCGAGGTCAAAGAACTGGTTTTAACGCTCGGCAAGCGGACCTCTACACTTGCCGGGCAAGGTCGTTTCCCGGCTCAGAATTCTCGGTACCTTTATCAGACGCCCCTACTATCTTCTTCTTGGGCTTCACTGGACAATCTCGAAGAAAGTGCCCTGAGTTTCCGCAATAGAGGCATAATTGCAGTTGTCTCCTCCTTTCCCTCTCCTTTTGGGTTAAAGGTCCTTTAACAACCCCTATTTGCATGGGTTCCACAGAATCAGTTCCTTTCGTGGAACTTTGTGGCCTTGGAAAAAGTCGGGTTTCAAATCTGGATCGATCGGCTTTCCGATCCTGTAGTCGATGATCCAATTGCACTACCAGATCGATATATTCGGAACAGTCTTGTGGAGGATTTACCACTTGAGCCAGAACGTCTTTTAATTCCCCACGCAGACCTCTGTAAAACAGTGTGATCCTCTTATCCTCCGGCCATCCGGTTTCCACCACTAGTCTGTTAAATGATGCAATATAAGTCAGAAGATCTTGATTGCCCTGTCGTAGTGAAAGAAGTTCATTGTCCAAGGCCTGTCCCTGATAGTGCCTTGCGAACAGTTTCTCCATACTGGCTTGGAAGTCCTGGAAGTTATGGAGAATGGGGTCATCTTGAGACACTAAAGGAACAGACCAATCTGCGGCACTGCCACTGAGATAAGAGAGCACGAAGGCCACTTTAGCCTGGTCCGTTGGAAAAGCGGCGGGTCTGCATAAAAAGTGCAAGCGACATTGATTGATGAACACAGCAAACCTTTTCGGATCACCTGAAAAGCGTTCGGGCGGAGCCAAAGGTATATTTCCTGGTAGATTGATTTGCACCGGATTTGAGGAAGCTGTAGGAGCGTGGCCCCCACTAGGGGTGGGTAGAGGAGTTTGTCCAGCTTGGGCTTGCAGCAATTGCCTAGCCAAATCGTCTGTTCGCTCCTTGGAGACCACTAACTCCCTCCTTAGGGCATTTGTTTCCTGACGTGCGGCGTGTACTTCCGCCCTCAACTCCCCGAGTAAATGGGCCAATTGGTCTGTGTCTGAGGTTTCCATTGCGCCTGGGCGGGAATTATGTGGTAAGGCTTCGCGTTCTGTAACGCTCACCTGGTACCCTCGGAGGCGCAGGCCTTGATCTGGTGGGGATACCGTCTTCAGTGTTAGGCGCAGGGTTTGTTTTGCTCCCGGACAGGGCCACCTTCTCACCGAAAGTTTAAGCTGAAGAGTGAGGTGTCTGCAAGGGTAAACCAAGGTATTAGTGATTGGAAGGTTGGGAAAGTTCCTAGCCCCTCTCGCCCTTTCTTTCCCCGTGGAACTGGGTTGATAATTGCGCTTACCTTAGATAGGTAAATGCCGGGCTCTCCATCCTGCGTCTTGTGCAGGGGCGCTGGGTCCAGTTGCTTCACTGGATGCGAGCTCTGCCTCTTGATAGCAGAGGGTTAGCTGAGAGCGAAGACGCCGTTAGTGCACAAGCGTGCCTTGTAAGCATTTAAGTTCCTTTTAGATTGTTCTCTTCTCTTTCAAAAGTCTTAAGTCTTTAAAGTCTATGTCTTTTCCTTTTCAGATGCTTTGGCGGTGCAGATTATCCTTCTAATGGCACGTAAGTAGAAAGACTGCACTAGCGCTGTAGAATGCACCGTAATGTCTCTTTTGTCTTTGCAGGTGCCGAGGTGCAGCGCAAACAGATTGGAAGCGAACGTAACACAGGTAAGCAGTCTTGTAACTAAGCGTTACTAACCGATGTATCTTGTCTTGCAGGTGCCGGAATGCAGCGCGAGCTGAGATGGAACGGGCGTAACACAGGTAAGCAAACTTTGTAGTTAAATATTACTGACCGATGTTCTTTCTCTTTGCAGATGTCGGATGCCGGAAGAGAAAGGCTGAAAAAGGCGCCTTGGATACTGCCGTTGGATTAGGTAAGTAGATGCGCTGCCTTTGCTTTAGCCTAACCTGTGCCTTTGTTTTGCAGGAGCTTCTGAAGACTGAAGAAGACTGAAGGTTGGATCCCAGCAGGTGATTTCGTGTTCACAGGATCTGGAGCTGGAGGTTTCCTGGAGCTGACACGGTGAGCGTCCTGCTGCGGATGCAGAATAACGCGAAGCACGTGAAACCAATCGGGTGTGGTTTAAATAGCCTTCTGTAGTGCTTAGGCGTCTTCTTCCACGGCCTCACCCAGGTAAGAAAAAGAGTTCCAGATTTCTAGAAGAGTTCCTGTGTTCTGCTTCCAGGGAGTGGCTCCTGCTCCACCCAGACAGAAAAAGTAGTCCCAGGCAGAGAAGGATCAGGAGACCAGCTAGCTGGTAAGTAAGCAGCATGGTCTGCTACAGGTAGGTCCACCAAGCACTCTTATGTAATATGAGCCCGGCGCTTCCTGTGCCGGGACCAGTCACCTTCATGAGCCTGGCGCCACTGGCGCCAGGACAAGGTCCAAAAGGTCCCAATAGGGACTGGCTGGTTCCTGGGATCAGAGTTATGGGCCTGCTTCCAAGGTCGTGGGGCAAGTCCTGACCCCTTGGAAGCAGGGATCATGACACTGTGGGGCACCTGCCAGCAGGCCCCCACTCATGTCCAACTCATGTCCCCCTGCACCCCCACCCCCCAGCACTGTGGGACACCCTCCACCAGGCTCCCACACATGTCCCCCTGCACCCACACCCCCCAGCACTGTGGGGCACCTGCCAGCAGGCCCCCACTCATGTCCAACTCATCCCCCCCTGCACCCCCCCAGCACTGTGGGGCACCTTCCTCCAGGCCCCCAACTCATGTCCCCCTGCACCCCCACCCCCCAGCACTGTGGGGCACCCTCCACCAGGACCCCAACTCATGACCCCCTGCACCCCCACCCCCCAGCAGTGCAGGGCACCCTCCACCAGGCCCCCAACTCATGTCCCCCTGCACCCCCACCCCCCAGCACTTTGGGGCACCTGCCAGCAGGCCCCCACTCATGTCCAACTCATGTCCCCCTGCGCCCCCACCCCCCAGCACTGTGGGGCACCCTCCACCAGGCCCCCAACTCATGTCCCCCTGCACCCCCACCCCCCAGCACTGTGGGGCACCTGCCAGCAGGCCCCCACTCATGTCCAACTCATGTCCCCCTGCACCCCCACAGCCCAGCACTGTGGGGCACCCGCCACCAGGCCCCCAACCCATGTCCCCCTGCACCCCCGCCCCCCAGCACTGTGGGGCACCCTCCACCAGGCCCCCAACTCATGTCCCCCTGCACCCCCACCCCCCAGCAGTGCAGGGCACCCTCCACCAGGCCCCCAACTCATGTCCCCCTGCACCCCCACCCCCCAGCACTGTGGGGCACCTGCCAGCAGGCCCCCACTCATGTCCAACTCATGTCCCCCTGCACCCCCACCCCCCAGCAGTGCAGGGCACCCTCCACCAGGCCCCCAACTCATGTCCACCTGCACCCCCACCCCCAGCACTGTGGGGCACCTGCCAGCAGGCCCCCACTCATGTCCAACTCATGTCCCCCTGCTCCCCCACCCCCCAGCACTGCGGGGCACCCTCCACCAGGCCCCCAACTCATGTCCCCCTGCACCCCCACCCCCCAGCACTGTGGGGGACCTGCCAGCAGGCCCCCACTCATGTCCAACTCATGTCCCCCTGCACTCCCACCCCCCAGCACTGTGGGCCACCCTCCACCAGGCCCCCAACTCATGTCCCCCTGCACCCCCACCCCCCAGCAATGTGGGGCACCTGCCAGCAGGCCCCCACTCATGTCCAACTCATGTCCCCCTGCACCCCCACCCCCCAGCACTGTGGGGCACCTGCCAGCAGGCCCCCACTCATGTCCAACTCATGTCCCCCTATACCCCCACGCCCCAGCACTGTGGGGCACCCTCTACCAGGCCCCCAACTCATGTCCCCCTGCACCCCCACCCCCAGCACTGTGGGGCACCCTACACCAGGCCCCCAACTCATGTCCCCCTGCACCCCCACCCCCCAGCACTGTGGGACACCCTCCACCAGGCCCCCAACTCATGTCCCCCTGCACCCCGACCGCCCAGCAGTGCAGGGCACCCTCCACCAGGCCCCCAACTCATGTCCACCTGCACCCCCACCCCCAGCACAGTGGGGCACCTGCCAGCAGGCCCCCACTCATGTCCAACTCATGTCCCCCTGCACCTCCACCCCCCAGCAGTGCAGGGCACCCTCCACCAGGCCCCCAACTCATGTCCACCTGCACCCCCACCCCCAGCACTGTGGGGCACCTGCCAGCAGGCCCCCACTCATGTCCAACTCATGTCCCCCTGCTCCCCCACCCCCCAGCACTGCGGGGCACCCTCCACCAGGCCCCCAACTCATGTCC
Organism: Ambystoma mexicanum; assembly: GCF_040938575.1. NCBI lineage: Eukaryota > Metazoa > Chordata > Amphibia > Caudata > Ambystomatidae > Ambystoma > Ambystoma mexicanum. Next base: position 477,478,243 of record NC_090934.1, read on the forward strand.
CCCTGCACCCCCACCCCCCAGCACTGTGGGGGACCTGCCAGCAGGCCCCCACTCATGTCCAACTCATGTCCCCCTGCACTCCCACCCCCCAGCACTGTGGGCCACCCTCCACCAGGCCCCCAACTCATGTCCCCCTGCACCCCCACCCCCCAGCAATGTGGGGCACCTGCCAGCAGGCCCCCACTCATTTCCAACTCATGTCCCCCTGCACACCCACCCCCCAGCACTGTGGGGCACCCTCCACCAGGCCCCCAACTCATGTCCCCCTGCACCCCCACCCCCCAGCACTGTAGGGCACCTGCCAGCAGGCCCCCACTCATGTCCAACTCATGTCCCCCTGCACCCCCACCCCCCAGCACTGTGGGGCACCCTCGACCAGGCCCCCAACTCATGTCCCCCTGCACCCCCACCCCCTAGCACTGTGGGGCATCTGCCAGCAGGCCCCCACTCATGTCCAACTCATGTCCCCCTGCACCCCCACCCCCCAGCACTGTGGGGCACCCTCCACCAGGCCCCCAACTCATGTCCCCCTGCATCCCCACCGCCCAGCACTGTGGGGCACCCTCCACCAGGACCCCAACTCATGTCCCCCTGCACTCCCGCCCCCCAACAGTGCAGGGAACCCTCCACCAGGCCCCAACTCATGTCCCCCTGCATCCCCACCCCCCAGCACTGTGGGGCACCTGCCAGCAGGCCCCCACTCATGTCCAACTCATGTCCCCCTGAACCCCCACCCCCCAGCACTGTGGGGCACCCTCCACCAGGCCCCCAACTCATGTCCCCCTGCACCCCCCCAGCACTGTGGGGCACCTTCCACCAGGCCCCCAACTCATGTCCCCCTGCACCCCCACCCCCCAGCACTGTGGGGCACCCTCCACCAGGACCCCAACTCATGACCCCCTGCACCCACACCCCCCAGCAGTGCAGGGCACCCTCCACAGGCCCCCAACTCATGTCCCCCTGCACCCCCACCCCCCAGCACTTTGGGGCACCTGCCAGCAGACCCCCACTCATGTCCAACTCATGTCCCCCTGCACCCCCACCCCCCAGCACTATGGGGCACCCTCCACCAGGCCCCCAACTCATGTCCCCCTGCACCCCCACCCCCCAGCACTGTGGGGCACCTGCCAGCAGGCCCCCACTCATGTCCAACTCATGTCCCCCTGCACCCCCACAGCCCAGCACTGTGGGGCACCCGCCACCAGGCCCCCAACCCATGTCCCCCTGCACCCCCACCCCCCAGCACTGTGGGGCACCCTCCACCAGGCCCCCAACTCATGTCCCCCTGCACCCCCACCCCCCAGCAGTGCAGGGCACCCTCCACCAGGCCCCCAACTCATGTCCACCAGCACCCCCACCCCCCAGCACTGTGGGGCACCTGCCAGCAGGCCCCCACTCATGTCCAACTCATGTCCCCCTGCACCCCCACCCCCCAGCACTGTGGGGCACCTGCCAGCAGGCCCCCACTCATGTCCAACTCATGTCCCCCTGCACCCCCACAGCCCAGCACTGTGGGGCACCCGCCACCAGGCCCCCAACTCATGTCCCCCTGCACCCCCACCCCCCCAGCACTGTGGGGCACCCTCCACGAGGCCCCCAACTCATGTCCCCCTGTACCCCCACCCCCCAGCAGTGCAGGGCACCCTCCACCAGGCCCCCAACTCATGTCCCCCTGCACCCCCACCCCCAGCACTGTGGGGCACCTGCCAGCAGGCCCCCACTCATGTCCAACTCATGTCCCCCTGCACCCCCACCCCCCAGCACTGTGGGGCACCCTCCACCAGGCCCCCAACTCATGTCCCCCTGCACCCCCACCCCCCAGCACTGTGGGGCATCCTCCACCAGGCCCCCAACTCATGTCCCCCTGCACTCCCACCCCCCAGCAGTGCAGGGGACCTTCCACCAGGCCCCCAACTCATGTCCCCCTGCACCCCCACCCCCCAGCACTGTGGGGCACCTGCCAGCAGGCCCCCACTCATGTCCAACTCATGTCCCCCTGCACCCCCACCCCCAGCACTGTGGGGCACCCTCCACCAGGCCCCCAACTCATGCCCCCCTGTACCCCCACCCCCCAGCAGTGCAGGGCACCCTCCATCAGGACCCCAACACATGTCCCCCTGCACCCCCACCCCCAGCACTGTGGGGCACCCTCCACCAGGCCCCCACACATGTCCCCCTGCACCCGCACCCCCCAGCACTGTGGGGGCACCTGCCAGCAGGCCCCCACTCATGTCCAACTCATGTCCCCCTGAACCCCCACCCCCCAGCACTGTGGGGCACCTGCCAGCAGGCCCCCACTCATGTCCTATTTATGTCCGCCTGCACCCCCACCCCCCAGCACTGTGGGGCACCCTCCACCAGGCCCCCACACATGTCCCCCTGCACCCGCACCCCCCAGCACTGTGGGGCACCTGCCAGCAGGCCCCCACTCATGTCCAACTCATGTCCCCCTGCACCCCCACCCCCCAGCACTGTGGGGCACCTGCCAGCAGGCCCCCCACTCATGTCCAACTCATGTCCCCCTGCACCCCCACCCCCCAGCACTGTGGGGCACCCTCCACCAGGCCCCCACACATGTCCCCCTGCACCCGCACCCCCCAGCACTGTGGGGCACCTGCCAGCAGGCCCCCACTCATGTCCAACTCATGTCCCCCTGCACCCCCACCCCCCAGCACTGTGGGGCACCCTCCACCAGGCCCCCAACTCATGTCCCCCTGCACCCCCACCCCCCAGCACTGTGGGGCACCTGCCAGCAGGCCCCCACTCATGTCCAACTCATGTCCCCCTGCACCCCCACCCCCCAGCACTGTGGGGCACCCTCCACCAGGCCCCCAACTCATGTCCCTCTGCACCCCCAGCACTGTGGGGCACCTGCCAGCAGGCCCCCACTCATGTCCAACTCATGTCCCCCTGCACCCCCACCCCCCAGCACTGTGGGGTACCCTCCACCAGGCCCCCACACATGTCCCCCAGCCAACATGTCATCACAATCTAGATCCCTGGCCCTTATGGTCAGCCTCCAAATGCCAAACACCCACCCGAGTATTGCATCCACCCACTTAGAAATGGCAATAACATGATAGAACCCCAATTGCAAGTTTGGAAATGAACACATGTCCCTCACATCCACCCAATGGGTGTCAGTAAATCTCAAAACCCATATCATGATATGCATGAAACCAATGAGATGATACTACACATTGAAGTTTGAACAAAAAATATGTATTAAAAGCAACATAAATTGAATCAAAAATAAACAAACAAAAATGGGAATTTAAAAAAATAAAAACCAGCATGTCCGTGAAATAATGCAAAACCACATATCATAATCCAAAGGAAAGGTGTCCAAAGTCACAGTCCACAATAGTAAATCCAATGGAAAATTAAAATTGAAAACCATTGCTCCATGGGTAAATCGTAAAAAAAAATGAAAATCCAACAGTCAACTATATACAGATAAACAATCCAGGGTCCATGATCCCAACAGAAGAAATGAAACCTATCTAATAACACTACCTAATAAAAAAAACTATATACAAAAATGTGGCCCATTGTCCAAAAGGTCCAAAAAAAATGCAAAACCAAAGGAAACCTAACACTAACTACAGAACTATTTACAAGGGCAGCGGGCTAGTCCGACGGCTCACTTTTGGATGTCCCGGGCCAGGGCATCATCAAACTCCTGCTCAATGTCCCGGAGGCGGTCTTCCTCCATGGCCTCGAGCGTCAGTGTTCCGTCGACGTGTCCACCTCCAACCCCCTGCGGATTGCCTCGAGGCACTCGGCCCGCCTCAGGGCCCTCCGCATGGAGTTCTCCGCCCTGACCATCGTGAGCCGTGCCTCTTCCGCCCGCTGCCGCTCCGCATCTATGGCGTGGCCCAACCGCTGCCACACGGAAGACACTTCCCGTCCTGGGTCCTCCTGCCCTCCGGCCGATGCCTGCCCCTCCGATGTCGAAGGCCCCGAGCCATCATGGCTCCCACCACGTTGCTGCTGCTGTGCCTCTGCCCATGCACTGCCTCCTGCTGCCTGCACATGCTCCGCTGGCTGGGGTGCAGTCGTTGATGTGGCCACCCCTGCTGGACGTCCGACTCCCGACTGTGGCAGGGATGCCTCCTCCACCAGCCTGGCCGCACTGTCAGAGGCAGCTCCACAGGGCACCCAGGTGACTGATGGGTGGGACGATGGCACGTAGGACGACTGGCGCATAGGGGGTTCAGTTGAGGAGAGGGTCGTAGCAAGCCCCATCAAACGGAGGAATCCGGCCTGGGTGACCTGTCCCAGTAGGCCGACGCGGTCAACGAGCCATTCAAGATGACGTGCAGTCTCCTCATGAAAAGGCTGCAGGTCACCTCGCATGGCCCGTTGACCCAACGCCACACCAGTCAGGACAGGCTCAACCCGGACCCGGATAGCTACGTCCGCAGGCAGAGGAAGGCCAGTTGTCGTGAGCTCATCCCCTGCCTGAAAACGGGTCTGGACGTAGGCATCCCTCCTGGTGCAAGATGATGCAGTGACAGGATCAGGGACAGGATTGCACACAGGCACCTCTGTGGCGGCCTGTGCTGCCTCCTGTCCCTGGTCCTGCACTGCACCACTAGCACCAGTGGAATCCCCACCTCCAGACCCCGTCTCTGTTGCTTGCACGGCCTCCTCCTCCACCAAACCCCCCCACCAACCTGGATGACTCCGTGCCATCTTCCCCCGTTGGGTCCTGTGGGGTCCCAGCTGCCCCTTGTGCTGCCGAGGAGTCCAACTCCAACCTCCGTCTCTTGGACCTCCCCAGGCAGCTGTGGCCTGGGACGCGGCACCGGACTCCTCACTCCCCGACAAGATCACAACCTGGGAGGGGAGCCGGGCCTTGCGTCTCCGGCTGGCGGTGCGATCCCCGCCGCTGTGCTCCACAGCACCTTCTCCGCCCTCTTCATCAGTTGACGCTGCAGACAGGGAGAAATAAAACACAGGCATCAGGGCACTGTACAATGGACACATACACACATGACAGTTGTACATGAGTGGCATTGGCAAACCTCAGACATGCCATCACAATCCCCAACACAAATGTCATTTCAACTTGCACACATGAGCCATACCACAGCCATATTGCAACTGCCAGCACCATCCATACACATACAACAGCATGAACAGGGAAAGGTGAGCCAGACATCACATGCAACACAGGGAGTGCACTACACATGTACACACACCACCACACTTGCATGCATGTGGACACCTCTGCCAACTGTCGCAGTGTTCAGATGGGCATCCATGTCACATCTGCCAATCAGGCTTCCACATCCCGCTGTCACATGCATCCATGTTGCATCACTGTTGCACCCTTGTCAAATACACACACATGCACATGTACACAGTGCTGATACATGCAGCTGAAAACAACATACATTCGTGACATCACGAACATGCCTACTTACATACACATTCATCCAAACATGTGTGCCCACACAACTGCATTTGGCATGCAAGCCTACACACACAAGCACCATCCATGTCTCACACATGACAGCCCTCGCATGTGTTAGCCTCACGGCCCTGTACACCCCCACCCATACTCGGCCCCATACAAACAGATGTGCAACCTGCACACTACTGAAACATCACCACACGCACAGCTTACAATCAGGATGCATGTACACTTACCGCTCGACTCCAGACGGGTCTGCCTCTCAAGGACCTGGACGTGGAGCGCTGGGGATATGCGTTCCAGGACCCTCATCTGATCTTCCGACAAGTGGCCCCCGGCGCCCCATACCATCCGCTGCCTTCAAGAGGTGCCGGGCCTTGTTGAGGGTCCTGGACCTGAAGTCCTCCCAGCGCTTCTTGACAATTTGGAAGTCGCGGACTGCCACCCCCTCCGCGTTGAAGGCAGTCACGATGTCCGTCCAGATCCGAGTCCGTCCTTCCTTGTCGGTGCGGGAACTTCCGAAGAGGGCATCATACTGCCCCAGGACTTGCTCCACCAGGACACCAACTTCCCTGGCACTGAAGCTGGTGCCCCAGTGCCTCTCTGGCCGGGGGTTGTCAGTGGTGCCAGATGTTGCAGTGCCTGACATGACAACCCCAGAGACAGGAGTGGGTGGGCACTGGGTCCTGGGGCTGGGCTGTGGAGCGATGGAATCCCAGTCGGGAGTCTTCGGTTCCAGCAGGGGTGGTCACAGCAACAGCACCCCTGGCTGATGTGCAGGCAGCAAATGGCAGGGCACGTGGGCAGCAGGCAGTCAGGCAGCAGCAGGTGGCAGGTGGGAGTGTGCTCGGAGCTCTGGGGGGCAGTAATTCGGTCTTCTGGGCAGGAGCGTGGTCTTCTGTGTGCTTACGCGTGGCCAGCTTGATACAGAGTGATTTGGCACGTGAAAATTCTGCACGTCAGCGTGTAACTCGAGGAAAGGCCCTTAGCGCGTAAGCGCGTTTGCACGCATACGCAATTTCATTGGACAGAAGGCCCTTCAAGCGCAAGCGCCTCTGTGAGGTGACGCGCGCAGGCGTGCATGGGCGTTTCAGCACGTGTGAAAAACTGCACATCAGCGTGTAATCAGAGGAAAGGGCCCATGCGCGTAAGTGACGTGACGCGCGCGGGCGTTTCCCTCAGCACGGGTTAAAGGTGAGCGGGGCCAGCAGTTCGCTGTACGTGCCTTTCGTGGAGACCGACGTGTGTTGCTGCTTCCTGTTGTTTCGCGCGCCATCACAACTTCACAGCTATCAAGGACGTATCTCTTCTTTTGGCGGGGGTATTGGCTACGCGTGTTTTTCTGCATCGCGCTAGTCAAACGGTGAGTCGCACACGCTATTTTTCCCACTGCGGGTGCCCCTGTGTATCGCACCCATTTCCGATGTCATAGAAGCCTGCGTGTCCCACGCGTATGCGTTATTTGTGTTACTGGGTGCCACCGTGTACTGCGGGAGGTTGAATCCACGCACGTAGGCTGCAGGGTTGCGTGCACAGTTTTACTGCAGTTTTGGGGTGCCTGAGCGTTGCGTGACCCGTCACTACATCACCGGGGTCACATACAGCCTTGCAGGTGCAGGGGGGCTATTAACATCTTGCTTCCCACCCCCTTCACCCCAATTGCCCAGGTCAATTGTGGTGTACACCTCCCATTGGCACTACTCCATCTGTGCCGGCACTACTACATCTGTGCCATGGTTGGGAGCCACCAAAGGTGAGGGGCGCCTCAGCTGGGCGTACTCTTCATGGCGGGCGTGGTCGGGGACGTGGCCATGGTGACCAGGGAGTAGGGGGACTCCAGGGTGTCCATGGCGGCCACAGAGGGGGAGGAGGTAGGGGTGCGCCACTTGAGCACAATGTTGTGCCATGTGTTGGTGCAGTCATGCCACCACCCCCTGTGGTTCCGGGGGATGCAGCTTCTGCATCTGGCATTGGTGCCCGTGTGACCCGGCAGTCCGTTCCATCAACTGCCACGGGCCCAAGGGTAGTGGTAGCTGCAGGTGCAGCTGTGGACACCGCCACCCAGGCTTAGGGTCTGCCAGCGCAGGCTGTGTTGGCACTTGAGGAGCCCTTGGTAGATTTCCAACAGGCCAGGAGGGAAACCATAGGGGCAGGCCGGGCTGCTCAGACCAAGACACGTGTCCCTGGGGCAGTTATGTCATCTTCTGCCCCGAAAAGCCGGGTGTTGGCAAGTGCAGGGGCAGATGCACCCAACAACACTCCGGTTGTGAGTCTGCGAACCAGGACCGTTGCGGTCAATGACCCTGCCACAGCTGATGTTGCTGCGCAGGGTCCATTAGAGGGCACCCAGCTGCCACTGACACAAGTCAGGCCCTTGGTCGTCCCTCCACCTGCCACTCCCTTGGTTCAATCCACCGAACCCACTGGCCATACTGGTCAGGGCGGCATTAGCCAGCCAGGGTCTGCGCCACAGTCCAAGAGGAGGAAGGTTGCACCTGCAGCACAGGCTGGGACCCCACACACAGCCACGACCTCCTGCACGTCGAGGAAGAAGCCTTTCGGCAAGCAGGAACTGGACTTCCTCGTGGGCTACGTGCGGGGCCACAGCCGTGACATGCTAGTGGGTGCCAATAGTCAGACTACGGCAGCCCAACGTGACACCCACTGGAAGCATGTTGCGGAACATGTCAGTTCATTCGGCCATGAGGTGCGCACGGGGCAAGAGTGCAAAAAGCGTTGGAATGACATCAAACGCAGCACTAAGGCTAAGCGTGCCTCTAATTACAACTTGACTCTGGTGACTGGCGGTGGGCCTGCATCAGAGGAGGAAGAGCTCACTCCGCATGAGGCACTCGTTGCGGAGTTCATACCACCTGAATTGGTCGAAGGAGTGGGAGAGATGCTGGACTTTGATGCCCAGTCCAGTGAGTGTTGATGCGTGTTTGTTGAGGACGTGTGTGTTTCACTTGTGGAATGTGTTGTGCATGATTGCCACTACATGTGACGTGTACATGGTTCTGATGTGTCAGTAATGCAATGCTTCCATGATGCATGTCTCCTCTGCCTGCATGCGGGGACTCCATGTAGGCATGCTCTCTTGCCCCTCCTCCGCCACTCTGCACCCCAGTTCCACCTTTGCACTGGTCTGCTTCAATCTTGCCAATGTGTACTTTCCTGTTCATGCGTCCTGTGTAGATGCTAACTTCCAGCGTAGAATCTGCCAGACATATGCCGTGTGGTACAGCCTTAGTACTTGATGCAGGGTATCTCACTTGTACTGTGCATAGGTCAGATGTCCCGCAGGGACATGAGTGCCCATTCATGCTCCATGTGCATTGCACGCATGCCCCTATGTGTCCTTGACTGGATGATCACTGTAATACAAGTCCTGGGTGACATACATTGCATGACATCTCATCAGCCCTCCCATGTCAACTGTGGCTCAGTACTGCGTTGCACACATGTTTAGGGTCTGACAATCTGTGTGGCTCACAGGCCTCAGCCTGTTCAATGGCCAATGACTCTGTCCAACTGTTGTTGTGTCTTCTTCACACGTGGGCGGCCTCCAGAGTTTTCATCATGTGTCCTGCTTACTGTCCCATCATCATTTGCAATGTTGTCACTTGAATCACATTAAGCTGTTGATGCCAGTCAACACTGCCTGTCAATACACAGTTGTATGGTCAGCCTTTTGATACCATGCTAGGCATCCCTGCTTTTGTACTGGGGTGGAGGGGTGCTTGGCTTCTAGATATAGTACACATTGAATGCACAATGCACGTGATGCCTGAATTTGACCTTGCACTGCCTTCACATTTCCTGGCACACACCATGGAGTCCTTGTACATGTAGGTAGTGAGTGGTGTACACATTTTCTGCACTGCATAGACCCACTTCCATGGAAACTGCCACCTTTCAACAGGTCTGATCACAGAAGCAATTCAAAGTTGACCCAGCATGCATGCCAGGTTATATGTTGTGTGTCACATGTCTGCCTGATGTGTTTGTTGTCGGTGTGTGTGTGTGTTGTGTGCTTCTGACATGTGTAGTGACCTTTTTTCTCTCTATTTTTCAGGTGATGACGCAATGGAGGCGGAGGATGGTGTTGTCATGCCAGACACAGGGTTGTTACCACTACATCAACCCCGCACAAGTGGGGGTCGTGGGGTGGTAGGCCACGAAAACCACCAAGTGCTACAGTCCATCTTGTCTCTGGCTGCCTATGAGTCCAGCCTTGATGACGACTCTGACGTCTATGTTGAGTTGGATGAGCATCAAGTCCATGTGTCAGGGGTGAGTGATTCTGATGTGGACACTCCTCTGTCTGCGACACCTGCACTGAGGGATCAGACAGTCTTCGTTCCTCCGCCTGTGGTGGATCGGGACGCAGGGTCACCCTCCACACCAGTCACTGATGTGCCTGGGACATCACGTCGACGGGGGCATGTAGTCGTGCAGCCGCGGGCGGTGCCAACACAGCGAGGACCCCCGGTCCTTGGGTCCCGCAGGGGTCAAGCCCGGCAACGCGGTCGCCGCGCGCAACCGCAGTATACTGAGTGGGAGCAAGACATGACTGCCCATTCAGAACGGCAAGGGGCAGCAATGGAGAACATCGCTGAGAGCATGGAGCGTGTGGCCCGATCTGTGCGCGCCCCTGCTAGGCAGGTGCTTCTCCAGCAGCAGGCGGCACGGTCCACGGCCCGCTCGCTCAGGCTGGGCATGGCGGCCTCAGACAGGGCACGCCAGGCTGAAATGTCGTCTCTGCGTCAAGCAATTGCTGCTCACCCAGAGGCGCACATGGATGCCCTGAGGGAGGAGTATGCTTCCCTCAAAACCACTCTGGATGTCCTTATGATGTCCCAGAGGCAGCGGGCAGAGGAGAGGTTTGCACAGTTTGAGCGTACCATCTCGGCTGAGCTACAGGCTTGCCGGGAGGTGCAGCGGTTGTCCAGCCAGGCTTTGCAGGAGGAACTCCGTGTTACACGTGCTACCTTGCAAGAGGAAGCTCGTGTATCACGTGAGGTTCTGCATGCAGACCTATGTCACATCGCCACACAGAACCAGGCTCACCCGTCGGGCAGACTTGCTGCCGACGAGGGGCAAGCTGCAGCTATGCGTGGCCAGGCTACTGTGCCACGTCCTCCTTTCCAGGATGAGCCAGACTCGGACGACCATCTATCTCCCACATAGGTCGGGCTGTGCAGGCGTTGAGCCCATGGAGTTTTTTTTTTGGCTCAGCATCATCGCATGTGGGTGTTGAGCAGCACCCTGTACCTCCCCCCTCCTGGGGTCCTCCCCTCCCCCTGGGTCGTATGTGGCCATTTTTTATTTTTCTTTTAGTTTAGTTAGTTAAGTTTCTGTTTGATAATTAGTTTAATTAGGTAATGTAGGTTTTTCATAGTTAGTGTAATTAGTTAATATAGTTTAAAATTGCTTGTCTATTGTGCTTTCATGTGACGGTGCGGTGCTTTGTGGCTTTTGAAGGCATCCACTGTCTGTTCCAGCTGGGCCCTTCAGGCTTGTCTTGTGTATGTGTTTGCTGCTTGGGGTCCTTGACTCACATATGCCACTCCTGCCTCCCTTATCCATGGGCTCACAAGGATGGTTCGGTGTGAAAACCTATTACACAAGGGATTTGGACTGTCATATCTGTGGCATGTCTGGTGCTGTGTGACTTGTGTTGACACCCCTAGTGGGGATGATTGCGGTGTTATTGTTCACTGTTCAGCTTTTGCTAGATGGGGTGTTTCATGATTAATGTGTACATTCATTGCTATGCATTGTGTAGTATGTTTCTTATCTTTACTGTACACGTGCTTGTTGCAATTCATGCCGTAGATAGTGTGTTCCACACTTTTGATGTGAAAGACGGACTGATGGTGTGATTTCTGATGTAAGTCTCTGACATGGTCCAGTAATGAGATGCCTGAAGAGACACACACAGATGACTTTCAAGCATTAATCATGTGTTTCATGCCCTTTCTGCAGGGGGATGAGCCTCCAGAGCATTTTTGCAAGCAGACTTGGCCCATTGGACGTCTGAATTCTGGACACGTTTGTTGGTTCCCAGATGCACATGTGTGCACAAGCAGAGGCACAGGGATTGCAGACCTACATCCTAGAACTGCTGACGTGTTACAAGGAACTCCAGGCAAGGTGAGCAGCACAGGGGGGCCACAACACAGCAAAGCTTGCACCAGGCGAGTTGCACATTCAGGCTTAGTCACAGCACTGAGGGTGAGCTTGGACGAATATTGGTGTTGAAGCACACAATGCAGCTCAGATGTGTTGGTGGACTGATGGCTGTTGATTGTAAGGTTGTCTGGGACACATGCAGGGGCAGTGGCACATACCCTCCGGTACACCAAGGTCCATTGAGGCACTTGTATCAACCATGTAGCCTTCCAAGACATGGAAAGGGGCAGCTCACAGGGACATACAGCAAGGGACATACTCGGGTGCAGTGCATTTCATTTCCATGTACATTTTGATACATGCACTGCCAACTTTGTTTCGGTCATGGTGGAACACGACTTGTTCTGAAGTCATGCCTTGCTATATGGGTCTGTCTGCTTACCCAGGGAACATTGCATGTTGTGTGAATTGTGACACATTGGTGTTCCATTTGCCACGCACCCACCGGCGGCTGACTTACTGCATTGACTGTGTATGACCCATCACAGGGGTAATGTTATATAGGGGTATGAAGCATCTACACCAGATTGTCTGTTTGCAGAGTAGTTTGTTGCTATGGGGCATGTTTGGTGGTGTGTTTTTGTGTAATGGGCACGTACAGATTATTGACTGTGGCTCTCTTTGCAGCATTGTAGTGCTCCTGTAACCGGACCTGAGAGTGCGCAGGCAGGAGGCCAGCACTCAAAACCAGAGCTAAGTGTCTTGTTGTTTTTCTTTCAAACTGCTCTGCATAGGCTTGCAGGGGGGTGCACTAATGCATGGATGAATGTGTAATTCAATTTGGTATTTTTTTTTATTCCCCTAATCACCCGGAGTCCTATCCAATTTTAAACCCTGTACCCTCTACCCAGTGTTCCTGCTTCCCGTACCTATCCAAGCAACGTTCCCTAACCCTCTTTCCCCGCTGGGGTTGCGGATGCCTGTGTAAGCCCCAAACTTGCAGGCGCCAAAACCCTAGAGGGGGTGGTTGGTTAGTGCCACTCCTAAGCCTGGACTACAGAAGGCCATGACAATGATGTCCAAGTTTGTTCGGATTGTGTATGTGTTCATGCAGGTAGTACATTTTCGTGCATTCCCTACTTTCATGTGTGATTCCTCCTCCCCTCTCCTGCCACTCATTCCAGTTATCCAGTGTGCCAACACCTGTCCCAACTGCATATCCATGACCCTCCTTCCCCACCAGGGTCTCAGAGGCCTGTGTGAGTTTGACCTTGCAGGCACCCGGGACACGGTGGGGGTGGTTGTTTCGTGACACTCCCGCGCCTGTACACGGGACCTGTGACAGTACACATCCGTTCATGGTGCATCATTCTATGTTATGTACCACACATGGTTCACATCCTGTTGTGACATTGTTTTACTGTGCTACCTTGGTTGTTACATCATTGTGGTAGTACTTGGCCTTTGTGAGGTACTGCTACGTCAAGTCATCTACTGGAGGGTGTTCTGGTTCGTTTTTCTTGCTTGTATTTTGTGATTGTGCAAATGAGAGTGGACTCTGAGGGTGCAGGCACCTTTTCTACACACAAGGTGGGAGATGGTGACGAACGGGAAGGGTGATCCTGTGGCCAGGTGAAATTGAAGGTTGAAGGCTCCATGACCCAGGTGCAGTTGTTCAGTGGGTCATGGTCATTTGTGAGGGAGGGGGGGTTGTTGTTGATAGTTGCCTTGCCCTGTAGTGTGATAGGAACCCTGACATTGTAATGGTGGTATCCTATGTACATGTTGTGTTCTGCTGATCAATGCCTGTTCATGTGTTGTGTTTACCTTACAGGTGTGAGGGGATAGTTGTGGTTTGACATGCTGGGGTGTACACATGGTGAATGTTCACATGTGATGTGTTGAGGACACTGATCGTCACTTGATTGCACATGCATATGTTGAGTGCATGCCCTTACTGACCCACACACTTGCACTATGATGCACTACATGTACAACCACCCTTGCATATCCACGTGTACACTGTTTGCCTTCTGCTGCCCAATGTGTCTCTGCAACACATGTTCTGTGACCAATTATGGATCCTGTACATGCCTAATTTGCTTTTTGATGTGGTCTGTCGCTTAGATGTGATGCTCAGGGTGTGCATCACACACAATGGCTGTTCACTGTGCTGTTCGCTGAGCAGTGTGTTGCAGGAGTTGGACACAGCACACAGAAGCTGCAGTGTTGATTTTACAATGCACAATGTGCATGTAGACAGGCATTCATGTTATGTTACGTCTACAACTCTTGTAATGCATTTGGAAATGACTTATTTTGGGTGGGAGGTTGTTGGTCAGTCATTTCATCTGATTCCATGTCAGGCATCATTGTCTGATGCCACTGTACATTTTTGACATGGCAATGTGTACCTTATTGGTACTGTGTTGGTGTATGGGTATTGCTTGCCATGTCATGTTGTGGTTTGGGAGGGTTTGAGTGACATAACAGTGATGGTCATGGCCTGTTTTGCAGGTGTGTGTGATTCACACCTTGCATGTCAGGGTCATCCGCTTCTCAAGGCAACTAGCTGGGGGTAGATCTCTCTCCGCGGCAGGGGCCTCCCTCTGGAACAGCCTTCCTGCCTCACTGGAACTTGAGGAGAACCATCTCCGGTTACGGAAGCACCTCAAGACCTTCCTCTTTGCTTCTGCTTTCTCTCTGCCTCTCCCTTGCAAAATTCTTCACTGGAACTGCACTGGATCTGCAACTGGGCCACTCTCACTGACCTCGGTCCCTGGCCCAGACACTCTCCACTTGCACTGCCTCCCTGGCAACCCCTGCACTGCGGGACTGTCTCTCTATCCCTACAGCCCCCCCTTCCCAGCACTTGTCTGCACTTACCTTTGCAGTTGCCACCAGCTGGCATACTTATTTGTTTTTTAGTCTACTTACCCTGTACTGCACTCCCCCCCTCCCCTTCCCCTTGCACTTTTCCCTTCCCCCGACCCCTGCACTTGCACAATCTAAATGACACCTGGCCTAGTAGTATCGTTGTCTGTCTTCCCTTGTTCCCCCCTCCCTGCCTCATCGCACCTTGAAATACTTGTGTATAGGCACGTTACAAATGACATATCATGTCATGTCATATGTGTGCCTTTTGGTCACACAGGATAGCTTGTATTTAAGTAGCTAGGGATGCAGACAATGTGGCACTTCCATGGCAACTATCTCAGGGTGGTAGGGTTGTGACAGTTGACTGTCTCTTTGTCATCATCGATTGTCACCTGGTATCTGCCAGGCCTGTGTGCACTCCACAGGGGTGGGAGTTTAGGTGAAAAATGTGGCCACAAGCTGGGTCCGGGCTTCCTCGCCACGTGCCCTGTCCCCTCCCATGGGCAGCGCCTGTGCCTGTGGTTGGGGATGTGGGGGCACCACCATGTCCACCGGTACACCCTGCCGTGTTGCAACATTGTGCAGGACACATGCTGCCACAATGATCCTTCACACTACTGGGGGTGCATAGAGTAGCTGCCCGCCAGAGCCGTCAAGGGAGCGGAAACGTGACTTGAGCACTCCGAATGTGCGCTCCACTATGGCCCTGGTTGCAATATGGGCGGCGTTGTATCTTACCTGGGGTGGTGTGCAACGTTCCCCGTAAGGTGCGCGCCTGTGCGGCCGCGCACCTTTGATTTGGGAGCCGCGCATATTGCATATTTTACCGCGCACGTGCTCATTTAGCTGCAAATCATTTTCTTTTTTTCAATTTTTTTTTTTTTGTTTTATAAAACAAATTTCTTTTTTGGGGACCCTGGGCTGGTAATGTGCCAAACTAGGAGGATGGCCCTTGCCGAACTAGGAGGATGGCCCTGTCAGCACAGCAGCACTCAGCACTCGGCATGAGTCTGCTTCGGTATGTAGGGCTTCAGGAAGGGGCCTGCTGGGTGGAGGAGGTGGAGTTTGCCAGGGCCTAGGAGGTGGAGTTTGCCTGGGCCCCGCATGGACTGGGCTGCTTCACCATGCTTGGAGGAGGTGGGGTTTGCAGCATGAGGAGGTGGAGTTTGCCCGGGCTCACTGGAACATTCCAGAATTGACTGTTCGCGAAGGCACGTGAAACCACCTCACTGTCAGAGACAGTTGAGCAGCACTCCATTCGGGACGGGCACCATTAAAAATCCTGTTGCCTCTGCTGTGCCAAGTATTTTAAAAGGTGAGTGTGCCACAGACAGTGTTGATGAAGGACGCCTGTGGAGGGAGGCTGCCTTCACAGCGCGCGGTGCGCACTGTGTGAGGCTTTTAAGCACTCTAATAATGCCCACACAAAACCGGCACCCTACATCTGTGTGCCACACAGTGTTGGTGAAGGACGCCTGTGGAGGGAGGGAGGCTGCCTTCACTAGAAGCGCGCGGTGCGCACGGTGAGGCTTTTAAGCACTCTAATGCCCATTGTCCACTACAATTATCTTATCTCCAGGGGTCAGCTTGCCCGGCTTGGAGCGCAGAGCTGTGCACGCTGCCCGCCCAGTCTGTCAGTATTGCTGGACTCAATATTAGTCGCGGCCGGCCCCGCGGCCTACGAGCTACGACAAACTAAAACCGGCGTCCTTCATCAACACTGTGTGCCATTTTGCTGCCGAATTCAAAGGTGAGCGAGAGCTACCTTGGGTTCTTAAATTTTAATAGCCACGTTTGTTTTCTTTGACTGTTTGTATGCGCTCGGTGCGCAATGGTTTCTCCCCATGATTCCTGCTCCAGCATACTCCTGCCTCCCTCCCAGCTCCTGACCCGATTGGCTCATGCATCTAGTGCTGCTTTCCCAGCGAGGCACTAGGCCTGCTGGTGGAAGAATTTCTCCATTTGCTGGCAAATTCAAAGATGAGCGAGAGCTACCTTGGGCTCTTAAATTGTAATAGCCATGTTTGTTGGCTTTGATTGTTTGTATGCACTCGGTGCGCAACGGTTTTCTCCCCATGATTCCTGCTCCAGCATACTCCCGCCTCCCTACCAGCCCCTGACCCGTTTGGCTCATGCATCTAGTGCTGCTTTCCCAGCGAGGCACTAGGCCTGCTGGTGGAAGAATTTCTCCATTTGCTGGCAAATTCAAAGGTGAGCGATAGCTACCTTGGGCTCTTAAATTGTAATAGCCATGTTTGTTGGCTTTGATTGTTTGTATGCGCTCGGTGCGCAACGGTTTTCTCCCCATGATTCCTGCTCCAGCATACTCCCGCCCCCCTACCAGCCCCTGACCCGATTGGCTCATGCGTCTAGTGCTGCTTTCCCAGCGAGGCACTAGGCCTGCTCGTGGAAGAATTTCTCCATTTACTGGCAAATTCAAAGGTGAGCGAGAGCTACCTTGGCCTCTTACATTGTAATAGCCACGTTTGTTGCCTTTCATTGTTGGTATGCGCTCGGTGTGCAATGGTTTCTCCCCATGCTTCCTGCTCCAGTATATCCCGTCTCCCTCCCAGCCCCTGACCCGATTGGCTCATGCATCTAGTGCTGCTTTCCCAGCGAGGCACTAGGCCTGCTGGTGGAAGAATTTCTCCATTTACTGGCGAATTCAAAGGTGAGCGAGAGCTACCTTGGCCTCTTACATTGTAATAGCCACGTTTGTTGGCTTTGGTTGTTTGTATGTGCTCGGTGCGCAATGGTTTCTCCCCATGATTCCTGCTCCAGCATACTCCCGCCTCCCTACCAGCCCCTGACCCGATTGGCTCATGCATCTAGTGCTGCTTTCCCAGCGAGGCACTAGGCCTGCTGGTGGAAGAATTTCTCCATTTACTGGCGAATTCAAAGGTGAGCGAGAGCTACCTTGGCATTGTAATAGCCATGTTTGTTGGCTTTGATTTAACTTTAACGAACAGCAATTGTATGTATGCCATTCACATATCCCTTCATTTAAATGAAAATGTTTAGATTTGTATTTTTTCTTGTATTAACATGTCATCAGCTTACAATATATGGCAAAACTGGTGGTGCTCTCTGTCCTGTTGTGTGATGACATTTGTTTTCTGTGTTATTTATATAATAGTTTAATTTATTTTCTTTATTAATTGTAAAACAATTTATTTTGTTATGTGCTACCTGGCTGCTAGTGCACTGTACCAGTCCCAGAGTCCCCCATTAATCCGATCCCCCAGTTCCTTCATCTTTATATGTATTGATCATGTTGAATAAAATAGTAAACATAATATAAACCCTTCCTCGTTAGAGTGTTGCCTCTTGCTGGACCTCTGATTTGGTTGCAGACAGTCCTCTTATGATGCTGTACTGGTAGTCTTAGGCACCCTTTTCTTTGAAGACTTTCTGAGACTTTCGGGTTAACTATTTCCAGGACAATCATCTGAGATTACATTATTCAGTGCTTTTTATTTAACTGTCAGAGTCCAATGTCCATTCATACCCCCCTTCTATTAAGTCGTCTTTGTCATTAATCATGTTCATGTACTGTTTATTTCATTAAACCAATAGAAAGCATTTCTTTATATATATTCCATACATTTAGTACATTTGTGAGGCAGAATCTGTGTTCCACTACAAGAACCCCTCTGTTCTTGTACCAACCCATCATAAAACGAAATATCTTGCTAATCTTAAGAGATGTAAAAGGACACAATTTCAGATGAGCTGAAGTCTTGGGAGGAGAATAGAGCACCCAAATGTCCCTTGAAGTAGAGCTTTTTGTGCCATAAATTCGCATTCCTCGCTTGCACACTGTGGAATCTGATCACTAAGCCTTGCTCACTGGTGGGGCGCTGCGCCGCCGCGGCCGCCGCGCTGCCGCTGACCACCCCTGCTCTGGCAGCGCATCACTCAGTTGCGCACATGACTGAAAAACAGCCCGCACACAACTATTCTTTGGCGCACACAGCCCAAAAAAATTAGAGGGAACATTGGTGGTGTGGTGGGGTTCCGGATTGGCGTCATCATGTGGTTGCTCAGAGGGCAGGCACTGTCCCCTGGGGAGGTGTAAATGGTTGTGATTATTGGGGTTTGTGTATTTGTGTGTGTGTGTGACATGCATGCATGTGCAAGGGCATTTGTACTCACCTAGGAGCCATGTGTCGCCATGCTGGCCAGCTTCCAGGGCCCGGCTCAGGGCGGACATTCTGTATATGAAACTGTCATGGGTGGAGCCAGGGTAGTGTGCATGGACAGAGGTGATGATTCCCTTTGCATCGCATACCACCTGTACATTGATGGAATGCCAGTGCTTGCGGTTTCGGTAGATGTGCTCAGTGGCCCTAGGTGGACGTAGGGCCACGTGGGTGCAATCTATGGCACCGAGCACTTTGGGGAAGTGTGCTACCCTGAAAAAATCCAGGACAACGGCCTGCCTTTCTGCGGGTGTTCTGGGCATGTATATGTGCCTGCGGACTGAGGGGCGCGCTGTCATGATTGCCAGTACCTGGTGTAGGCAGCGTGACTGCGTGGCCTGTGAGACCCCCCCACTATGGCAGTAGTCCGCTGAAATGACCCAGTGGTCAAAAAATGCAGGACGTTGAGCACCTTCTCCAAGGGGCTCAATGCTTGGGAGCAAAGGGTGGGGGATGGTAGGTCATCTTCCCACTCCCTGACCAGGTCTAGGATGATATGGGGTGGAAATCTATACCTGCCGTAGACCTGGTCGTCAGGCATCCCAAAAAGGCTTGTCCGTGGTGCGAAAATGCATGCCCAGGCTATTCTCCTCCTCCTGCGGTGTCCCACGATCAGTGCTGCGACAAATGGGGCATTCATCGTAGCTGTATATACGTGTTTGTTGTTCGCGCGCCCTTTTATACTGTGCGCGGGGACGCTTACGCCTGCCTTCGTGTGGCGGACGCGTTGACGCCTTGGTGGGGTCTTTTGCCGTGCGCGGGTTTCCCGTATTCTAATCCATGAATACGGGTTGTTTGCGTGCGTGTGGGCGTTCCGTGCAGTTCCCTGCAGTACTTCCCCAGTTACACCTTCTTTTTCACGCGTTATTCCCCATTCCGCGTGTTACGCCCACTGTTCTGCACACTTTGGTTGTGTGCGCCGCGCTATGTGCGCTTTTGTTGTGCGCGTAGCGCACGCCGTGTGTGCCCGCGTGCGCCATGGCAGGATTTGGCGCACGGACAGCAGGAAACACGTGCAGCGTCTTTCTTGAATCGCACGCGTGCGCGTGCGCTGGGTTTCTCACGCTTGTGCCACCTTGCGCCTGCTTGCGCTGGGATTTTCGCCGCACGTTTGCTCCATGAATCGACCCCCATGTGTCAGTATGAAGATAAAGAAGACTTAACTATACTACAATCAAAACTAAACAATGAGCAACGTAGCATTTTTCAAGAAGTAACAAAGCAAATTGCACATGGTGTAAAACATGAAAATAAAGAATGTTCCTGCCATAATTATAAACCTATACTACTGTACGTCAGTGGTGAAGCTGGTTCTGGCAAAACATTCCTAATCAAAATCATTAGTATAGTAAGTTCCTTTAACAATTGACAAACAACAAACTGTCAGCTGTTGTCACTGCCCCCACAAGTTTAGCTGCCTACAACATAGGTGGTGTTACATTACACCGATTACTACTATTACCAGTAGAACACCAGAACAAATTAGACTATTACAAACTTTCTGCAGAAGCTGCAATGGAACTACGCAGAGTATTGAAACAAATGAAAATGCTACTAATAGATGAAGTGAGCATGGTCTCCAACCTGATGTTAGCTTTGATTCACCTCAGGTTACAAGACGTACTCAAAACAGACTATGAAGAGCTCTTTGTAGGAAAACACATTATTGTTTTTGGAGATCTGCTTCAATTAACACCAGTAAAAGGTGAGCCTATTTTTAAAACATTAGGACACAAACTCTGCCGTAAAACTGTTGGCAGCATTGGAAATGTCAACCTTTGGCAACATTTCCAATACAGAGAATTAACAGAAAACATGCGGCAATCTGCAGATCTCACTTATGCCAACATTTTAAAAAGTATCAGAGTTGGTATACTTTCTAAAGAAGCAGAAGCAATATTGAAAACCCGGCACATTAATGCACTTTATGGCGATAATGCATGTGCTACAGATGTTATGGAACAATTAGCCCACAAAAATGTCAATTGTATGGCCTTAATGCCAACTCTTGCAAGCTGTTTCAAATTCAATGAAATCATGCTAAGTAAAGAAATGCAACCAATCATGTAAATTAGCTCCACAGACAAACTAGATGTACATGGTATGACACTACCCATGTGTGACCAAGCCACAACAAGACTAAATAGTTCAGAAAAATCAATCTCAAACACAGCAGGCTTAGAAAAGATATTAAAATTATCCTTAAATTGCAGAGTAATGCTTAAATGTAACCTTGACGTGGACCAAGGACTAGTTAATGGAGCACTGGGTACAGTTGTTGGCTTTCAAACATACCCACGCGACTACAAAATTCAGTTTGTCAATATACTCTTTGACAAACTTTCAGAAGTAAAAAGGATATGACGCTCAACAGCTAGATTCCTTCTCTTCAAAGATATGTATGTACGCAGAGAACAATTTTCTCTAACTCTTGCATACGCAGTCACGATTCATAAATCACAAGGTCTTACCCTAGACAAAGCAATGATAGATATTGGTAACACAGTCTTTAAAGAAGGCATGAGCTACGTAGCACTATCACGCTTACGTACACTTGACAGTCCATTTCTAATCAACTTTGATGCAAGTCAAATAAACGCTGATATTCCTTGCATTTTAGAATACAATAGACTTCGCTCACTATACACCCCCCACCTAAACACTTATTCTGTTCCACAAAAAGTAAAACGTTATAAAAGAAAAATAAATCAAACAGAAATGCAACAGGATGTCACTGCAAATCCTCCAAAGAGAGTAAAAGAAACTAATACTTCATCAAGTACCACAAGCAAAAAAGAATCAATTAGGGAAAGTAAACCAGGTACTTCTTTAAAGAAAGAAGACACATTCCAAAAAAACAGTTAGATACAGAACTACCTGGACCATTTAAATTCTCAAATATAGTTGGTGTAAATTGCTACGCAAATGTAGCAATGAATATTCTATTTCAATTGCCACCAATTGTTGACAACATTTACTTACACAGTACAGACCCATTGTGTTTGCAAATGTTAGAACTTCACAGAAATGCAGTAAACAATCCTGACAACACGTATAGTGTTTATGGAATAAGACAACAATTGGACTACTGTGCTGGAATGGTGAAATTCAATATAAACTCACAGGAAGATCCACAAGAATTTCTAATGTACTTACTACAAGTACTGGAAAACAAAAACATACCTATAAATGAAATCTTTCAGATTTCATACACATGGAAACATACATACACTCTCTGCAACAATGTGACACAAGAAGAAATCCCCAATGAACGGTTCATATATATATATATATCAATACCCAATTGTGAATCCATTCCATTTCAGCGATTTGTACAAAATGCAAACCACGGTAGATTATGCTCTACCTGCAATTCAGATAATCGCTCCACGTTAGTAATACAAACACATAGTAAATACATAATACTAATGCTTCTACGTTACAATGCAGATGGTACCAAAAACAACTGCAAGCTGACTGGATTCACACGTGGTCAAATATCACTTGGTAAGAAAACCTTCACAACAATAGGTATAATCTACCACGCAGGAGCCACAACCAATTCAGGGCACTACACTGCATATATAAAAAAGAAATGTGGATGGTTTGAATGTAATGATTGTACCATTACTCTAAAGCAGAGATTACCAGCAAATCTTACAAACGCTTATTTGATGTTCTTAAAACCAAAACTTGATAACTAAACTGTATTTAAACCCTAAGTAAACTTGTGTTAAAAAATATAAACTGTTAGAATACTCCAAAAGCTATCTAACTGCTCAAAGATTGTACAACAACTAATCAGATACATGATTACCACTAAATTAGACCAAAAAATACACAGTTAGAATACACCAATTGGTATCTAACTGTCCCAAAATTTAACAATATCCAAATAGATAAATGAATACCACTAAAATATATCAAAAAATAGACAGTTAGAATACACCAATTGGTATCTAACTGCTCCAAAATGTTATAATATCCAAACAAATAAATAATATGAAACTGCTCCAAAAATATGCAACAAGCCAAAGTATAAAGCATTAGCCAGAAACAACAAGTGAACACTGAAAACAAACAAACAAATAAAATGTAGCATAACAGAAAAAGGTCTTTTTTTTAATCCAACATGGATTTTTTTTCTCCCACAGACCAATGATTTTAGCAAAAAATACAGAAACTGAGCAAATTGCATAGTACTCTGATTTGTAATCTACTAAATATGAGGGTCCAAAAAAAAAAATATGTTGATTATACAATGTAATAAGTCATTACAAAATAATAATACTAACATGCTATTTTCTTTTATCACAGAAATTAACAAGAAATACATGTACTCCGGTTACTAGACCAAACAGTAAGTATACAATAATAAGGAGAACCATTCGCAGCATATCACATCTATAGTATCTAATACCTTTGTTCCTTATACATTTGTTTTTCACCCAAAGTTATAAGCAAATATGAATGTGATATGCTGCGGTGGTTGTGGCCAAGGCATAGAGTCCGCAGCATATCACATCCATAGAGTGAAACATTTCAACTATGGGCTATGGAAACTTTTAATGTCCGCGTACATTATGAGTGTTCTTAGAACACTTTCAACTTGCCAGCGAACAATACGGACAGCGTTTTCAGGACACCCCCTACGAACATTTCAGAACAACGCGATAGTTCTTAGAACACTTTCAACTTGACCACGAACAATACGGACAGTGTCCTCAGAATACCCCCATTTCGTTTATTTGCAAACATTTCAGGACACAGCGAGTGTTCTAAGAACACATTCAACTTGCCATCGAACAATACGAACAGCATCTTCAGGACACCCCCTACGAACATTTCAGAACAACGCGAGAGTTCTTAGAACACATTCAACTTGACAGAGAACAATACGCACAGCGTCCTCAGGACACCCCCATTTTGTTTATTTGTGAACATTTCAGGACACCGCGAGTGTTCTTAGAACGCATTCAACTTGCCAGCTAACATTACGGACTACGCCTTCAGGACACCCCCTACGAACATTCCAGGACACCGCAAGTGTTCTTAGAAGCGTCTTCAGAACACCACCATCTTGTTTATTTGCGAACATTTCAGGACACCGCGAGTGTTCTTAGAACACATTCAACTTGACAAAGAACAATACGGACAGCGTCCTCAGGACACCCCCATTTTATTTATTTGCGAAAATTTCAAGACACCGCAAGTGTTCTTAGAAGCGTCTTCAGAACACCACCACCTTGTTTATTTGCGAACATTTCAGGACACCGCGAGTGTTCTTAGAACACATTCAACTTGCCAGCCACAACCCCCCATTCATATTTGCGAACATTTCAGGACACAGAGAGTGTTCGACAATGTCTTCAGAACACCCCCTTTTTGTGTATTTGCGAACATTTTAGGACACCGCGAGTGTTCTTAGAACACATTCAACTTGACAACGAACAATACGGACAGCGTCCTCAGGACACCCCCATTTTGTTTATTTGCGAACATTTCAGGACACCGGGAGTGTTCTTAGAACAGTTTCAGCTTGCTTGCAAACAAAACGGACACATATTGAGTCCTCAGACACCCCCCATTCAGTTTATTTAGAACATTTCAGAACACCCATGATGTCCGCAGACAAATCCAACACAAAAAGAACGTCGAACACATAAAAAAACACAACTTTCATCCTATCTCATACACTCCCACCCTCCCCAAACACTCCTACACACCAACACACTCTACTAAATACAAATTTTGAACAAAGTTTCACCACGCTGTCCGCAAATCCAAGATGGTGGGCGCTACCGAAAATCTGACGCGCTTCACGCTCCACGCCGTCCAATCAGTGAACACGTCGCATGTCCGCGGACATCACGCAAACCGATTGGCCAATCAGGACACTGTCCGCGGAGCGAACAGGGAAGTGTGTCCGCGAAGCGAACACAGATATCACTAATTTTTTTTGCCAACTTTTTGGTCATTTTTAAAAAAACTACTGGACGGATTTTCACCAAATTTGCAAAAGCACGCTTTTGGGACCAAGCCGCTGCTCCTGGTTAAAATTTGGTGAAAATCCGTCCAGCGGTTTGGGCTGTAGACGCGAGCAAAAAACTTTTCCCATTCAGTCTATGGGAAAAAAAAGTTTTGGGACCCCCCCTATAACTTTGCCCCCATGGAGGAATCCTCACCAAACTTTGCAAACAAATTCAGAGTGACCCAAACACTTATTTTGCAAAGTTTGGTGAAGGTTCGTCCAGGGAGAGCGAAGTTATAAGCCGCCCAAAAAGTGCTCTTCCTATGGAAACAGCAACTTAACCATAACTACATGGCCACTACCGTTGTAGTGCTTCTTCTTTGGTTATTGGTCATACGACAATAACTTCTTCACCTGTTTGAAAATATTTAAAATATTTTGGAACAATTGAAGATATAATACACTTTAAAAATAATTTTGTTGGTTGTATAAACAATTTATAGTAGATAGACAATCTATATGTGTTTGGTGACTAATATGTCTTCCTTAAAATATTATTGTTATAGTCTCATTTTACATATACACAAAGAATGGACTTACAAAATGCTGCATGTGGTGTATTTGTTGTTTATTTTTTTTCTTCAACAACTTCTCTTGTTTTTATTTCTTCTGTAGAATGATTGTGCTCCATCCATTGCATGTAGTTTTCTGCTTTAGTGTGGTAGATAGAAATACAGCTTGTCACTTCAAATATTGGAATTAGGAATAGATAAACAGTACATTAGAAATAGCAACCATTCAAAGATTGAACACACTTTCTATCTCATTCCATGGCAGAAATCTTTCTCACTTGCAAAATTCCAGTCCGTATTCTGAGCAAATAAACACACTATTACTACTCCACTCTAATGGAACACAATCCTAACAACAATAAACCCACAGCCAGGGGGGGCATTCCTGCGTCACATAGTGCCCCAGATTGTCACTTCAAAAGTGGAATTAGAAATAGAAAAACAGTACATGAAAACAGATAATAAAAATATTTATATTAACTTTCTGATTCATTGTTCATTGTCTGTCGTGGGTAGCTACCAATACCATGTCAAGTACGTCAGATGCTGTTCATTCTGAGAATGTATTTTTTTGAGTAATGTTTATATAGGCCAATAAAACTGTAGATTATATTATATCATTCGGTTTATAGTCATAATGTCGAAAAAAAATGTCGACAAACAAAAATGTCGAAATTTTTTTTTCGAAAACAATAATGTCGACATCCTATACCTGTAATGGAAAAAGTCATTTTTTAGAAAAAAAAATGTCAACAAAAAAATGTCACTTAGAACTATCAACACCTCACCCAACACCCCCCTGCCACCCCCCCCCCACACCCCCCACCACCACCCTCCCACCTCTCATACTCAACACATTCTAATTATATATTTATTTATTTATTTATTTTTTCAATAAATAAATAACCAAAAAGAGTATCATTTACTATTGGGGGGGTCCCCCCAACTCACCCTCACCCAACACCCCCCTGCCACCCCCCCCACACCCCCCCCAACCACCCTCTCACCCCTCATACTCAACACATTCTAATTATATATTTATTTATTTATTTATTTTTTCAATAAATAAATAACCAAAAAGAGTATCATTTACTATTGGGGGGGGTCCCCCCCAACCCCCCCTCACCCAACACCCCCCTGCCACCTCCCACACCCCTCCCAACCACCCTCTCACCCCTCATACTCAACACATTCTAATTATATATTTATTTATTTATTTATTTTTTCAATAAATAAATAACCAAAAAGAGTATCATTTACTATTGGGGGGTCCCCCCCAACCCCCTCTCACCAAAGACCCCCTGCCACCCCCCCACACCCCCCACCCCTCATACCCAACACATCTTAGTTATATATATTCATTTATTTATTCATACAATAAATACAAAATTTCGAAAAAATATCGAAAAAATGTCGACATTTTTGTTTGTCGACATTATTTTTTTCGACATTTATTTTTCGAAATTTTGACTGTCGACATTATGACTGCCCACCATATCATTCTATTAAGTCTTTTTCTAAATAGTACATATTTATTACATAAGAGTGATGTGTAGTTTTAGGAGATTGTGCTATTTTTAGGGTACATTTATTCTTGGATTAAATATGTCAAACATGCAGCCCATTTTGGAAAGAGAGGATTTTTATTGTTCACAACACTTAGACATTGGCACACGGAAAAACGTGAACATCTGCAGTTGACACTATTGTCAAAGTTTACGGTTCATTAACTATTGTTGACATCGCACTGGGGGAATCACCTACTCGACGTGCAGCCAATTTCCATACACATTACACATAAGATCCAAGCATTTTATTGTTTGTAGTGCTCATGCAATTTCCAATACTCATCATCCACATCATCTCAGGAAACTTGCACCAGATAATTTATCATAATTAATGTTCCCAAGCTTTAAAGCAGAACATTAGAAGGGCCACTCTACACATGTATGAAAAAACTACAAAGCTCCTTTAAGAAACATATTTTTTGCAACACATACTTATGTCTGTTGTTATCAGCAGTGCATGCTGGGGATGGAAATCATCATTCAATTACCTACGGCATAAAGATCCACCATGACCCCAGCCAAACCAAACAACCAATATTAATCACTGAACCTACTCTGCATCCAAGTTCAGTGTCCACTATACCATAATACTGTAACCAATGGCCAGTGCTCATGGCTTGCAGCCATGGCAAGTCTCAAAATCCATGGAGCTTAGGCATCAGCTGTGCCGCATTCCCCAATAAGCAAATCAGAGTACACATTTGTGTTTGCCGAAGGCCAGGCCCACTACCCAGACACCAAATGTATATCAATAGTTTTTTTACTTACCTTCGCACACTTTAGAATAATAAAACACACATGGCCACTTTAACCCCATTGGTCGACCCTCATGATCATGGCCATTATCCAGATTGTCCGGGTCAGGTCCTATGCCATGAACCGGACAATCCGGCCACTGCTCATGTCCACAGGCTATACCTCAGTCACCACAGATACATCACTATTATTTGTACCTACATTATGACACAAAATAATCATGCTTTCAGGTCCTTGCCAATGCTCCTTACACGACTTTGCTGGAAATCCGCCCATGTTTTATTTTTTCAAAACTATCAAAATGTACTTACATACATCATATGACCTAGCCCCCACTTCACATAATCCATTCAGACTTTGCACACACATTCAAGGTCGGGTCTATAATTTTTCTGAAAACATTTGTCCACATTTGTCAAACAACACAAAGTTATAGGGCATCTAAAAGTGTTAACACCCCCCTCTCATTTTTCCTGCTCTTCACAAAATCCCACCAAACTTTGCAATCATATATATATATATTTAGATATAAAATCTTTTTGCAAACTTTAGTGCAGATTCGTCAAATGGCACCACATTTATAAGCCTTTACAATATTTTGGGACCCCCCTCAAATGTTGTTCCCTCTTGACAGAACAGCACCACACTTTGCTAAACTATTCAACATCAGGTCTAGAATGGAATTCCTGAATTCCATGCAGTTTGATTGTGTGGTGCCAAAATTGTAAGCCATCCAAAAACTGCTTTTCACCAACCCTGTAATACACAAATAAGCATAGATGCCCCCGAACATCTAAGATGTTTGTGGACATCACAGAACTGTCTGGGACTGTGTGCCCAGTAAACTGCCATTGACAGCTGCCAGTATTTCTGTAGCAAATAACAGTACAGCAACAAGAACATTAAATCAAAAACAGTGTTTCCTATTTAAAACTGTTGCACATGTAAACTTCAAATAAACCATCCCAACATTTTACAACATCTAATTTTTGTACTAAAATACCATTTCCTAACACATACTGTGTTTTACATAATAGGAGTTTGCATAGCAATAAGCCCAAAGCCAAGTTGGTATTCCTGTGTCTGATACTGATCCAAAGTCTGTATTAAAGCCCTCATAGTAGTCAGTGCCTTTAACTATGGGCACACTAAATATCACACCACACCAGCAAAATAAAAATCTTTTTAAAACAAACACATTTTTATATCACCCCAGAAATTACCTTAAGACACACCACAGGTGATTGAAAGCATTGTAGATAAAATCACATTTCTAGTGCTCTCTGATAAATCTTTTATTTTGAAAACAGCAAGCATACTTCATGATTTTATATCATGTGCCTCACTAAAATTCAATTTCTTTGCTAATAAACAATTTTCCATAGTTATTCCCACCCATTTTCTAAATATACAGCAGCAGCAGTTCATTGTTTACAAATACAGTAAAAAACGAAGAAAACCACAGAGCCCCATTATGAACATATCATCAAATCATACTTTCAACACAACAATCACCAACAACTGATTAATGCCAATCATAGTTTATCACAGGTAACATGAACTGCACAGTGTGAGTTCTACAGTGAAAATGAGAAAAGTAGACAAAATGGGGAGTTTCATGCTCAAATTCACAACCACAAAAACAGGACTATATTATGAGAAAACTAATAAAATGCCAGACATGTTCACTGCAACCTATCACAATGAAGTACACATTAACAACTTTAACACTAGCCAATTAGAAACAGCAAAACGCATACAAACCCTGCTCAGCATCAAACGTAGCCATTTTTCTGCAAGACCCAAATCAAACTCGTTTGGCCTTAAAACATTCAAATCAAATAAGTGAACAATCAAGTACATGAAACAACACACACAAATAAACATCTGTACTGTATCATCCACATAAAAGTATGATTATTGCACAGAAAATGTATATTTATAGACGCAGCTTTAAATATACCTGTGGCTCCAGCTGCAACAAATGAAATGCAAAATAGTATCAACGCGCCTATGCACCTGCTTTTCATAGACGCGGCTATACAAGAGCCCCTTTTAGACGTCTGCTTAAGCCGTAGCTATCCGCAAAAACTTTGAATTCAAAATTGCATTTTCATTGCACCAAAATCCCAAAACTGTCCCCAACATGCCTACCAGCCCCCCCCCCCCGGCCCCCCTTCGGCTCCTCATAGTCCTCATCCTCTCCCCTTGTCTCTTATAATCCCCCAGAACACTCAATCCATATAAGATGCCACCCCACCCAAAATTTCAGATAGCCGTGGCTACCACACGTCCACAAACACACAACGTGTCACCTGCTCAAATATAGCCACGGCTGCAATGGGGGAGTTGTCTACCCGCGACTAGAAATGCTGCTCGCTGGGAGGCTGTTAGAGAGCCGCGACTACTCACAATAGCACCATCCACCAATTAGAAAGTACAGCACAAACACTTCATACATACCCTGCTTATACACACTACTAGAAATTCAAACTAGGAATACTTTTCCTGCAAACAGAGAAATACTGTAGATATCATCTGGTTTGAAAACCGTGTGGCTGATTGGAGACAGTTGGCTGTTGGTTCCAGGTTTTTCCAAAATTGTTAAGTCTGAGAAGTACAGAGCACCCAGACGTCATACTAATGAAGATTGCCCATGCTAGCTGCACTGGTCAGTTTTGATTCTATTAAAGACAAGGAGGCGAGCATAATGCTTTACTCTTTAATTTGCCACCAACATAGCAATTCAAACTTTTAATAAACTTTTCCCAAAACACATTTTTCTTTGCTTTCAATAAAGAAATGTTTAGTTTTTAAAAGTTTGCCTTTCTATCTAGAGGCTCTCCCCAGATCTCCTACCAGTCCCATGAGCCTCTTGGTAAACAGTAGGCCTTCCTCCACCAATCCGGTGACTGCCCCTCCTATAAGGACTCCAGAGCACGAGGTTCCTTCCTCTTTCTTTTTCTGCAGAAAGCCTCAAGTCAGTATAACCTTTCAACATTTAATTCCTCCTCGAGTGGTCGCGGCTTGCTATCCATAAGGTCCAACTGGACAGCTGGTTTCACTTTTGCTTTAGCTCGCGGTGTCTTCATACGGGTTTCTGTTCATCTCCTACGAGAAACACAAAATAATGTGAGGGAGGGAATGCGATGCACTGGCAATTTGAACAGCTTCAAATACTTTCCACAATGCAAGTCATTTATCTTTCGCATTCATCTGGGTGGGATATAATGCTTGCCTCCTTGTCTTTAATAGAATCAAGACTGACCAGTGCAGCTAGCATGGGCAATCTTCATTCTATGACAAGACGGAGATGAGCATTATGCTTGTTCAAAGCTCTGCACCGCCCTACTCGCCATCTCTGAAACTGGCTTAAAATAGAAGGTTTTAAAAGTAGATTCTGAGGACCAATCTGCTGTTTTCATGATGTCTTGTAAGGACACACCTACAGAGAAAGCTCTAGACGCCATAACGCCCCTGACAGAATGTGCTCCAAAAAGGGTTAAATCTATGCCTGCCCATTGCATAACTTCTCTCACCCATCTAGCAATCGTTGCAGTAGCTATAGCATGATTGGGCTTCCTACGCGCAACTAGCAATTGAGTGACACCTTACGGCCTGACAAGCGCTGTTGCAATCTCGTAGTCTTTAATGTATTGCGCCACGTGTAGTTTTTTGTTTTCGGGGAAATAGGGATAGGAAATCACCCTGTAATCGGATTTGGTTCTTTGCACAATAATAAACGCAATTCCTTCCAGATAAAAGATGTTTCTGTCTATCTCTAATGCTTTTACATCTGAAACTCTCCGGCATGCTGTCAGACAGAGCAGCATCACCAATTTTCCTGAAAGCTGAGATCTGGATAGCTGACCATTTTTCGGGCCATCTCGTAAATAATTGTAGAACGTCCCGGACGTCCCATAGGGAAGAGTATTTGGGTTCTGGCGGCCTCTTTAGCCTAATCCCTCTCAGTAGCCTGTGTACTGCTGGGTGCTCTCCTACTGGAGCCCCTTCCACCTTGTCATGTCCCGCCGATAGTGCGGATCTATAAACTCCTAAGGTCCTGTAAGCACAGCCTTCAAGGAATTTGTTTGCTAGGAAGTTAAGGACGTGTACTACAGGTGCTGAAATGGGATCCAACTGCAAGTTTGAGCACCATCTCGCCCAGGCATCCCATGCTGAACTATAGCTCCTGAAGGTGGAAGGTGCCCAGGAATCCCTGATACAGTCTGCAGCGATCTGTGAAATTCCTGGCAGTTCCCATCTCTTCCTGAAATTCTGCAGGCTATGAGATGCAGCGAGCCCGTCTCCATCAGAGGGTGACACTGGCCGGATGGGCTGAGGAGGAGGTCTGGGCGATGAGGGATCTTCCTCGGAAAATCCAAGGAAAGTTCCATCACTACTGGAAACCAGGGCTGAGACCTCCAAATGGGGACCACTAGTACTAGCTCTGCTTGGTCCCTGCGAACCTTCGCTAGAAGTCTCGTGATCATTATGAAAGGTGGAAAAACGTAGTGAACTGCTCCTGTCCACGACTGTAGGAATGCATATGTTCCCGCTGCACCCGGGTCTATCCTCCAGCTGAAGTACTTGGCTGTCTGTGCATTCAGTCTGGATGCAAATAGATCTGTGTGTAGGGGACCCCATACTTGGTCTAACCTGCGATAAATTTGGGGAAGCAGTTTCCAATCACTGGAATCTGTTAGGTATCGCGAGTTCCAGTCTGCTACGTTGTTCTGAGCTCCTGGAAGATGTTCCGCCGCTACTGCTATCTGATGCTGAAGGCAATAGTGCCAGAAATCTTTTGCTAGCTCTGCAAGCATTTTCGATCTGATGCCAGCCAGTTTGTTTATGTATCGTACTGCGGAGATGTTGTCCATCTTCAGCAGCATGGAGCACTTTACTTTGTCCTTGGTGAAAGTTTGAATCGCAAACAAACCTGCTAGCAGTTCGAGGCAGTTTATGTGCAGCTGTAACTCGGTCTCTGACCATTTCCCTCCGGTCTCTATTTGACCGCACCTCGCTCCCCATCCTGCTCTGCTTGCACTCTATTATGAGCTCTGGTACGTCGCCGAAGATGGCTCGACCGTTCCAGGCTTCCATGTTTCGAAGCCACCAGTGGAGCCCTGAGATTGCTTCGCTGTCTAAGGTTATCAGTTGATGGTAGCCCAGCCTTCCTTGCAAGTGTCTGGTCTTGAGCCTCTGAAGGGCTCTGTAATGTAGGGGCCTGGGAAAATGGCCTGAATGGAGGCTGCAAGAAGTCCTACTATTCTGGCTAGGTAGTGAAGTGAGATGGTCTTCTTCGCTAGGGCTGTCTTGATTTCCTTCTTTATTGCTCTCCCTTTCTGGTTTGGGAGTTCCAGAGTTGCTTTTACCGTGTCTATGTGAACCCCAGGAACTCTACCCTTTGAACTGGCTGTAATTGAGATTTGTCGAGGTTCACCAGAAAACCCAGAGAAGATAGCAAGGTGAAAACCCAACGAACATCGTTGACTAGGGAGAATTTGTCCTGGTTTAGGATCAGAATATTGTCTAGATAAATTATGATCCGAATACCTCTTTCTCTTATGGCAGCTTCCACTGGCCTCATCAGTTTGGTGAAGGCCCACGGGGCTGAGGCGAGACCGAAAGGCAGGCATTTGAAGCGCCACACCTCTCTGTTCCAGCGGAAACGTAGGTACTTGCGGTGGGATTCTGCTTTAGGCACTGTAAAATATGCATCTTTCAGATCTAGACGTGCTAGCCAATCTCTTTCGCGCAACAGGTCTCTGAGAAGATGGATTCCCTCCATCTTGAAGTGATTGTATTTTAGCCATTTGTTTAAGTTCTTTAGGTTGATAACTGGACGGACTTTTTCTTTTCTGTGTACGAGGAACATATTGCTTATAAACCCCGGGGAAGACTGCTTCTCGCACTCTATCGCATTTTTCTGAAGAAGCGCTGCTTCTTGCACTGATAGATGTATCGCTTGCGGTTCTTGGCATTGAAAGGGGTCGCCTAAAAAATCTATGCGCAAGCCTGCTACAGCGTTTAAAACCCAAGCATCGCTGGATAATGCGTGCCAAGCGTTCAGAAACTGTAGGGTCCTGCACCCCACTTGCACGTTCGAAGTACTCACCGCCAGTGGCCCTTGCGTGTCTGTAGGCTCCCCTTTGCCTGCGACCTCTCGGAAACCTCGTCCTGGAGGGGAAGAAGGAGTCCTGTTGTCTTCCTTCCCAATATTGCGCTATGTGTCCTTGGGGCCTTTGGCGTCCGGTCCCAGCAAAAACTTACCCGGGAAAGATTCTCTTAATGGAGCTCTGAGCCTTCTTGAGGGCTGAGTAAGTCCCCACGAATTCCCCACGAATTCCCCCACGAATTGGGCCATTTCCTTCGCAAAGGCTTCACCAAAAAGCAGACCTTTTGCTCCCTGTCCCGCTTCATACAACGCTAAGTCGCTTAGTTTAGAATCAATTTTCAGGAGCACTCCCCTTCTCCTCTCGGAAGGAAGGGCGCAATTGGCGTTACCCAGGAAACACATAGCTCTTTGCGCCCAGTTTGCTAGGACCAGAGTATCGATGGGCGTTCCAGTGTCCTTGGCCTTCTCAGCCAGATCCATAATTTTTGCTAATGGACCTGCTAAATCCAGGACCTTGTCCTGACATCCTCTCCACGCTCTATCCACACCCTTTCTGATATCTTTAGAAACTTTCGTTACAAAGGTAACCATCTTCGGGTCTAGATCGGGGGGGGGGACTGATAACTTGTCAGGGAGGTCTGGGTGGGGACATTGTGATCTCATGCAAGATCTTGCTTCTTTATCGAGTGGTTGCGTATATGCTGCGCCATGTAGAGCGCTACTTTCGGGGAGGGTATCCACTCAGTGGATTTAGGGTGTCTAATAGCCTCTGGGTCGAACATATCGTTCGTGTCCTCATCTCGATCAAGGATTACCTCTTCTGCTGCGGAGTGCCCTGGAGGGTCATCTTCCTCCTCTCCCTCATCGTCGGGCGAGTAGCCCTCGTCTATGTCCCCTAAATTATTCACCCCTCGAGCAGGGGGTCTGGGCTGGCATTCTGAGGATTTTGCCAGGAAGGCCTTTTTTAACCTTGCGACGGGGTCATCTGTCTTGTGGGGGTCCTGGTCGACCCTCCTTTCTTTGCTCGGGGGGGTCAAAGAGTCTTTGCTCTTCCGAGCCTTACACCCCTGTTCAACCCCACTATCAGGCTGTCCAGTCGACGTGCCTTCGCCTGGGCTAAGTGCCCTCTTTTTTCTAGGGGATTTCTGCTCTTTTTGTAATATCCATGCCTCCAGCATGTCCAATCTCTGAGCAATCGTTTGCACTCCTTCTGAAACTGCTAGTGATAGGTATTCTCCCAATACTTTTTTAAAGCTGAGTGACAGCTCTGTTTCTTGGTGAGAGGGTTCCTCCTCCCATTCTTCTTCGGTGTATTCAGGAGTAGTAGATTCATCCCCTTCATGATGGGCCATAATGTCGGTATGTCAGCAAAGCTAACGTTCTTCGTAGTCGACTGAAAGATTTGGCCCACTGAATGAGGCAGCTGAGGAGCTGCAGGCCTTCCGGAGACACGTAACTGAAGTTTTTTTAAATTTTTTTTTTACTTGCAGCAGTATTTACACGTGCTCCGTGACAGGAATTCCAAAGTTATACATTCCTTTTTTTTTTTGGTGAATGTCTAAGCCTTTTCACGCAGGGCACTAGTAAGCAGCTCTCTCCACACTCGCGTTCCGAAAACCAATGCCAGAAGGGCCTGGGGAGAGACGGGAAGGCTCGAGACCTCCCGCTCCCCCAGGGTCCTAACACACGCCTTCCATGCGACGACCTGAGGAGCGGGCCGGATGCCTTTCACAGGCGAGAGCGCCTGCGGCTCTGGCTCCGCCTCCTCAGCTTCCCGAGCTTTGGGAAAGCTTATCTGTTGCCCGGCTCTTCCGAGCCGCTTTAGTACTAGTTGGAGCGGGCGCGGGGGTGCCGCTCGACCAATATGTTCACAAGTTGTAAAAATATAGAAAAGGAGTATACATATTATTATTATTATTATTATTATTTTGGCTTATAAATATATATGCTGCACAGCTAATGTTTAATTAGATAATATCTCTTACACATCTAAGGGAAAACGAACTCTAAAGAGACACGTTATATCTGAGAATATAAATCAATTATCTCGAATGCTGGCAGCAAAAAGAAAGAGGAAAGAACCTTGTGCTGGGAGTCCTTATAGGAGGGGTAGTCACTGGATTGGTGGAGGAAGGACTACTGTTTACCAAGAGGCTCATGGGACTGGTATGAGATCTGTGGAGAGCCTCTAGATAGAAAGACTAACTTTTAAAAACTAAACATTTCTTTATTGAAAGCAAAGAAACATGTGTTTTGGGAAAGGTTTATTAAAATTTTTAATTGCTATGTTGGTGGCAAATTAAAGAGTAAAGCATAATGCTCGCCTCTGTCTTGTCATAGAATTCATTGTGGAGTCGATGATCTGAGAAATGTACGAGGGGTGACCCTTACTTTGATGAAACAAGACATGGGAAAACTAATGGAACCATTTCCTCACACCATCTATATCTTTTCCAATCTCAATCAGAGGCAAAAATGGAGACTGACCACCAGATTTAATGGTAAAATTAAGAAATCCCAGAGAAATGTTAATAAATCAGTTTAAGCATTCATGAGATACCACAAACAATTATGGATTGTGAACAACAACGTACAGTTCTACATGGCCAATTTCTATAAGCATGTTGGAGTACACCTAACTGATGAAGGAAATGCAGTGTTCCTTCATAACATCAAAACAGTACTCCTGATGTGCTAAAGTTCTGCACTCAGTGTACCCCAAAACAGTCTTTTTAAGGACTACTCATCATACATAATTACACAAATACAATAAATAATAACAAAACATATTTTTACTATACCCTGTTAAAAGGGAGACTGACTTCAAGTTGTATACTACAATTCAGCTTAAATGATGAATACAGAACAACACTACTCATGTACTAATGTAAAGTAAATGAAAAATAAGAATCATGAAAAAATACATAGCAGTAAACTAGATAGGCAAACATTGAACACCCACACAACATAATACCATAAGTTAGAATACACAGTCTAAAATAAATTGTGTGTCCCATCTAAACTAGACTACAATTGCTCATTTTCATATTAATGTTGTTAAACTATTTTCTTCTATTTTTCTCCAAAGCCTCACATGTTGAAAAGTCTGAAAACACACCTCCAAAATAAAAAAGACTCTTTAATACCAGGTCACTTTGGCCATGGCCAGTGATTTTTCACCCCCAACACCATTATACCTAGACAAACTACTTTAAAAAAATATATAAAACACTGACACCCCAAACTATATTGCCGCGGATACCGAACTATGCATACCCTCTGCTATCTGTATTCCTTTGTAGCCCCGGATACAGCCATGAATATCGGCAAAACGGCCGAAAAAAGATCTTTCCTGCCCCCACCCCCTGCACTTTACCATGTGCCCCCCTCATCTGTGCCAGCTCCCCCCACTGCCCAGATGGCCTCCTCACCTCCCCTGCCCTCTCCCTTTCACCCCAGAGCACACGCTGCTTCTGTGACGTTTTCAGATGTCAACTACTCAAGGCTATAGCCGAGGCTACAGAAAGCTTTGTTTTGCAAACCCGGTCCCTGGAACCCCTCCAACTGCCAAATTTCACTGACTGTTTCCTCGCCATCCCCCAACTCTTCCCTGATGGCATTTGTATTTTTTTACCCACAAATAGCTTTTTACTCTGTTTCATTTTCCCATAACCTCGGCTACAGCCGCAAATATCTCTCGCATTGTGAAAAAAACAAGATGGCGATCATTTAATTTCTGAAAAAAATTATTCTGCAATGCACCATGGGAGATGTAACTATAGTTTTTGGTGAAGGGGGCACCCACTTTTCCCACAAATTTTAAGATAACCTCAGCACGGAATAACCCCAAACCCTGCAGGGCGTGCGTGTCAACGCTTCATGCGCAAGTTGTTTTGGACCTGGTCCAAATCTGTCCAGCGGTTTGGGCTGTGCACTTTCACAAAAAATTACCTTTTTTGTTTATGGGGAAATGAATAGGAAGTAGGCTGTGCTTTGGAAGAAAATTCAGTTTGACGCTTAATAACATTTTGGTTTAACGAATCTTCACAAAACGTTGCAGGCTGGGGGGGACAGTTAATCACTTCAGAATTTTCAGCTAAATCCGTTCCTCAAATCAAAAGTTATTAACAATAGAATTTTGAGGAGTTCCTATGTGTCTCACCTTAACTATAGGGCGGCTATAATGCTGGCCACATTTTATATTTTTTTCCTAGAACCAGAAGTGAAACCAGTGAAACCAGGGCATTGTCAAGAGGCCAATTCCTAGTTTACAATCCATCAGCACCTCCCACCAATAGTTGTACAGTCATCTAAATCACAGACCGAGAGTGAAACAGCGAACGGGAACCCAGAACGCTTAAACAGCTGCTGGAGATGCCGCACACCACTCCCCAGTGCTAGTTCACACAGTAATCAAACCGCTGCACCAAACCCACTTCAACAAGTACGTATCACGGAATACAAGTTATCTGAAGAAACTTCAGATACCTTGAGGGGAACAGCACCAGAAGGCCCTAAAACAAACTTGGACACTGCAACACAGCCGCCATTGTTGCCGGACGGCGGGCAGCCCTGCGTGGAGAAAAGAGCAGGCTTAACTTGCCATTTGTAAGTTCCTTTCTTTGTAATATCTCCCGGACGCGGACGACAGGGCCAGATTGGACAGGGCCAGTAATCCTATGGGAGAATGATGGAGGAGATAAGATGGGCAACAAGAAGTAGGAATGTGTTGGTTGTTCGGGTGAGGTCAGGGTTGGCGGTGGCGGTAGACCAAGAGACCAGCGGGAGGAAGGAAGGTAAAGCGGAGCATGGAGGGGATTTCTGGAGCAGGTGAGGTATTGGTTAGTAAAAGTGGTACTCTGTTGTGATTGTGTGTAAGAAGGTACAAAGTGTTTAGGAGAAAAAGCATAGGGAGTGTATGTGAAGTGTTTTTGTGAATGAAAGTTGGGTTTTGGAGTAGAAAGATGGCCGGATTATTAGTTATAGTGCAGAGGAAGTAGTTGCAGCGGGGAGGAGGGAGGTTAGTGCAGAGGAGGGATTAATAGTGCAGAGGAGAGATTTATATTGCAGAGGAGGGATTTACATTGCAGAGGAGGGACTTAAAGTGCAGAGGAGGGAGTTGTAGTGTAGAGGAGGGAGTAGGAGTACCAGAAAGGCAGTACTGGCATCAAAAAGTGGAGGCGAGGCTTATGAAAAAATTAGAGTCATCAGACGGATAGAGGAGGAAGACACAGAGAATAGAGGGAGAGAAGGAGGGTGGAGTTGGAAGGAGGAAAGTTGTGAGAGGAAAATACTAGTACGTGAGAGGGAGAGGAGTACAAGAGCATGACGGAAAGGAGTCAGGCCAAGTGTCTGTAAGGCACCAGCCCATTTTCCTTTTAGACTACTGACCTCTGGATAGAATAGGGACAGTTAGGACAACCTCGAGGTAGAGAAGGAAGTGTATAGATGAATATGTGGGGAAAGCTAGAGGGAGTAGTAAGGCGGGGACAAAGGAGAGACGATGAAATTGAGTCCAATAATAATACATTCTTGAGCTGTGATTTGGGTATAGTGCACAATAACGTTAGGGTAACTGGTCTTTATAGAGAAGGATTGTTATTTCCTGATAATGTGCAAATGCTTTAAAGTCTCAGAATTTATTTGGTTCCTGAGTGTCATACAGTCATAGCCCTGTGAGTTCAGATTTTCCCCAGGTCATTTCCTGTGTTTGGCAAGTCTAATCTTTAAGAAAAGTTGACATATTTGTAAATCTCCACCACAGTCTATGACATGATAATGATATTCCATATGCCATATGTGTGCATAAAACAATGCGTACTTAGTCTAACATACCCAGATGAGGTATGCAACAAACTTATCCTTTTAAGTAACTCATGCAGTTTTCAAGTCCAACTTACCTGTCCTTCTTGTAAATAACAGAAACAACCATGTAAAATGCATGGAGATGTGAATGCCCAAAATACAGGTTTTAGGGTATCCATTCCTCAGAACTGCTGATATGAATTGTAAGGAGTGAATAGAGTATTAGTCCACCGACAGAGGTTGGGCTACTCCCCAGCACGCCGCAGGATTAGTGCCTTGCAATCATGCTGTTAGACAGTGTATATACTTGGGAGCTGCAAACAATGTCTGTTACAGCCAAAATTTTCATATGTTCAGGTAAACCAGTATAATTAACGAAAACAGGAGCAGGAAAGGGTTCGTCGGTACTACCGTCCAGATCCCTGCGATAGTAGTTAAAAATACAAATAATGTATTGCCGTGCATACTCTGTGTCAGTTATGGTGTTGCAGGGTGGGATCTTGCAAAACTGAACACCAGGCCAGGATCTTGTTACTTCGAGATGCGAATAGTGCTGGTGAGGTAGGGGTTCACAGGGATTGAAATGTTGCAATGAAGAAAACAGAAGGGATGGAGAAATAGACCAGGGATAGGCCTGTGCCATCCAAAAGGCCCATACATGAGGTTCCAATATGGCCACCGGGCATATAGCAAGGTGAAGAGTGTGCTCCTCCTGCATGCCTCCGAGTAGAAGGAAAATGAGAGCCCCCTGTTTGTAGACAAAGTGTGCCATATCATCTCTTGAGATCCAGGCAGCTGAGGAGTAAGGGGAGCAACTTCAAAAATGCTTTGAACAAAGGAAAATGCTACTGGCAGAACGCGACCACGGCTAGGAGTCTGAAGGGCGTGGCTACTCGAGAGCGGAGTACCGCTAGGCGGTGAAAGGTGGATCAGTGATTGAAGCCAGTATTGGTGTTGGGAGTCCTCCACCCAGTTTATATTTTGGGTATTGACGACGGCCGAGAGTGAGTGACTGTTTGCCACATAAGGAGTCTCTGGAAGCAGGGACCACATTTTTGCGGGATCCACGAACCGTGTTCGGCGGTCAAACCCTGTTCACAATGTTTTATCTCAAGTTGGTTTACTCCATTCCCATCTTCTGAATCTTCCTTTTTCCAAGGCTTCACGAACCGTGTTCGGCGGTCAAACCCTGTTCACAATGTTTTATCTCAAGTTGGTTTACTCCATTCCCATCTTCTGAATCTTCCTTTTTCCAAGGCTTCACAAGTGTCTTTTTGCAGATTTCCTTCGTCGTTGTCTGACAACTTCAAGATCTGCAATCCTTCTTCACAGGATGTTACGCAATGTTTCTGTCCATCCCATGTAAACAAGAGTCCAAAGGGGAATGTCCACCTATAACAAACCTGATTTTTTATTAGGGATTGTACCACTGGACCCATCAACCTTTGCTTCAAAAAAGTTGCCTGCGCTAAATCCTGGAATAAATTAATTTCTGATCCGTTAACTTTGATGGGGGCTGCTTTCCTTACAGTCAACAAAATAGACTCTTTCTGATCGTATTTTTGGATTGCAACAACCACAACCCTAGGTCTTGCTCCAGGCTCTTTGCATTTTGGACCAACCCGATGTATACGATCAATCAAGACATCTTCTCCGTTTTCCAAATCTATTAGATCGGCAAACACCTGTTGCATCGTTGATCTCAATTCCCTGTCCTCAATCATCTCTGGAAGTAATTTAATCCTGATGTTGGATCTTCTCGATCTATTTTCTAGATCTTCCAATTGTAGTTCAATGGTTTGAGTCGCCATTGCCAGCTATCCCTGAATAGATCTATTTTACGAGTGTCTTCCGCTATTTCTTGGATTGCTGACTCCTTTCAACAGAGCTGAGGACATAGGAATTACTCCCTCGCAGGTAGGCTGTTATGCATCTGGAAAAATACCCAGTTGGCATATTTAAGGCACACCACAAGGGCTGAGGACTTCACAAGAATCCATAAGTACAAGTGGAGAGCTGTTATCACCAACTTATGCAATTGCACTGCAAGATACATGTAGGTGCTGTCATTCAAAGAGGAATTCTTCGTGCAGGTACTTGTGACGGTTGACAGTGTATATATAACAAACAAGATATAACGGACCCCAGGAGAATTACGGGGGAGGAGATTAAACAAAAAGAGAAATGTTTTTTTTACAAGTGGGTCAAAACGTAAGGACAAGGGGTAGTCAAGCTATAGTCGGAAATTGGGACTTATTAGAATATGTCAAGACATTGGAGATGAACATTTATATAGAGAATGCAGTGATACAACAGTGAATGATCTGGTGAAAGATCCCATACTGATTGCTGGAAGTAAGCACATGGGCATGACGGTGGCATGATAGAAGAACAACGGGGCATTTCATGGTAAGCAGGGGTGGACTGGGAAAAAAAAGAGGCCCTGGAAATAATTACTGGGGACCAAAGGAGGCCCTGGAAATAATGTTAATAGTGACCCCATATGACACATTTTCAGCAAGCCCAATGCTTTTGCTATGAGAACATTTGCAAATACCACACAAAAGAAGCCCAGGGTGCAGAGGCCCACCGGGAAATCTCCACAGTTCCCCTATAGGCCAGTCCACCCCTGATGGTAAAGGACACCAAAAGATAACAAATCAATCTACGACAAGGAGCACCCATATGCTCAACTAGAGAATAAAAAGAAAAGTACGAGTGCACAAATTGTGAGTGGAGTTTGGAATGCAC
Source organism: Ambystoma mexicanum (assembly GCF_040938575.1). Taxonomy (NCBI): domain Eukaryota; kingdom Metazoa; phylum Chordata; class Amphibia; order Caudata; family Ambystomatidae; genus Ambystoma; species Ambystoma mexicanum. The sequence continues at coordinate 477,520,420 of NC_090934.1, forward strand.
ACCTCAACAATTCTCGTAATATTTTGTGAGAAACTTCATAATTATACACGCTTTAAGGGTACAGCGAGTAACTCAAGATTATAGATCCCCCACATAATGTCCGAGAACAAAACTGAAGAACCAGTAGAGGGGGCACCTACCCCCAAGATGTAGAAGAAAAAACAACAGGAGGGGGCTATATCAAAATGATGGTGCAAAGAAGGGGAAGAAGGGGGCTACTGAGGGAGGCCTGACTACCCACCAAGAAACTACTCCACTATCAAAGATGCAGTTGAAATGAGATGTGATAACTGAGATAATCAAGCAATGCTTCAATCACTTTAAGCACCAGATGACTGAAACGCTTCAATCTCAACTTACTCTCATGAGAACTGAACTTGCACAATCCTTACAGGAGGTAAAAAGTGATATCAATAATTTGGCGCACAAAGGAGTCAGCAATCCAAGAAATAGCGGAAGACACTCGTAAAATAGATCTATTCAGGGATAGCTGGCAATGGCGACTCAAACCATTGAACTACAATTGGAAGATCTAGAAAATAGATCGAGAAGATCCAACATCAGGATTAAATTACTTCCAGAGATGATTGAGGACAGGGAATTGAGATCAACGATGCAACAGGTGTTTGCCGATCTAATAGATTTGGAAAACGGAGAAGATGTCTTGATTGATCGTATACATCGGGTTGGTCCAAAATGCAAAGAGCCTGGAGCAAGACCTAGGGTTGTGGTTGTTGCAATCCAAAAATACGATCAGAAAGAGTCTATTTTGTTGACTGTAAGGAAAGCAGCCCCCATCAAAGTTAACGGATCAGAAATTAATTTATTCCAGGATTTAGCGCAGGCAACTTTTTTGAAGCAAAGGTTGATGGGTCCAGTGGTACAATCCCTAATAAAAAATCAGGTTTGTTATAGGTGGACATTCCCCTTTGGACTCTTGTTTACATGGGATGGACAGAAACATTGCGTAACATCCTGTGAAGAAGGATTGCAGATCTTGAAGTTGTCAGACAACGACGAAGGAAATCTGCAAAAAGACACTTGTGAAGCCTTGGAATAAGGAAGATTCAGAAGATGGGAATGGAGTAAACCAACTTGAGATAAAACATTGTGAACAGGGTTTGAAGAAATCAATGACGTGGCAGCAGTGAGGGGTGATACGTATATGTAATTATATATGCAATTTTGTCAGAAATCAAAATATGTCTAACAACTATAAAGATTGAATTACGCAAGGAACAGGGGGTGGGTTGTAAAGTTGAAAGGGCCATGAGGTTTTGAGGTGTTAATTGGAGGCGGCAGGAGATGGAGGGTTTATTCTTGGTGCTTTGAATCTGGGAGTGCAGGGTGGGAGTAGACCTGCACAACTAATCTCTGGGTGTGAAGCAGGGATTGACCTCCATGCTACGATATGCAAATGGATGGGAAATGGGTTGGGCTCAACCGAGGGAGAATTGAAGGAACAGGGGGGGTAAATTAGAGAGGGTTTCGGCTTATTATGGTGGTGGGGTAAAGTTTCAGAGGGCTAGAGGGGTTAGTGGTGGGGGGAATGGTGGGAGTGGGTAGGCAGCTACCAGAAGTAAGAAGGGTGTTATTGTTTTAAGATGGGAGGAATGAGAACTCTACAAGTCCTGTCCTTGAATATTAGGGGCCTGAATTCCCCAGTTAAAACACGCAAAGTGGTGTCGTTTTTGAATCGGGAGGAACCTGATATAGTTGCGTTTCAGGAGACACGCATGTCAAGGGAAGATGCAAATAAACTTAAATTATATAGTTATTCACATATTGTTCAATCCAATGACAAGCAAAGGAAAGGAGGCATTTTAACCGCCTTCAAAAGTTGGGTAGGCCAGACCATATTGGCACAAGAGAAAGATAAAGAAGGTAGATGCCTATTTGTTGGAATACAATTGAGAAGAATGCATTACACAATTGCAACGATTTATGCTCCAAACATGTGGCAGGATGTGTTTTTACAACGAACAATGGATAAATTGAACGGTTTGGAGAGGGACAAATCATACCTATGGGGGACTTTAATATGGCTTGGGATCCCCAGATGGATAGGAGTAAAGTAACCCAGACAATGCAACGACCCCGAACACAAAATCTAAAAAAGGCTATGCCTGACCTATCGTTGATAGATGCTTGGAGAGAAATTCATAGAGGGGATAAGGAGTATGCATTCTCCTCATCGGTGTATCGGACGTTCTCTAGGATAGACTAGGTGTGGGTGTCATTGTTGGGGCAAATACAACTGATGGAAATGGGCCCGATAGCTCTATCTGACCATGTACCACTAAAATTGAAAATTACATGTGGAAAGGAAGGGACCGGGATATGGCGATGGAAGTTCCCAGAGCACATAATCAAAGACCTGGTGATGGGTGAGGAGATTCAGGATAAGATTAAAGAATACTTTATACTAAATCGAGCCCAGGGTACCGCTGATAAAAGGGTTTGGGACGCATTTAAACCATACATAAGGGGAGAAAATATTGTAAGAAAGGCTCAAAGGGAGAAACCAATATCGGCAGCCCAACGAGAGTTGGAAACCCAATTAATATTAACTATGAAGGAAGTGGAAACAAATCAAGGGGTACAAATTCAGAAAAAACACAGGTACCTCTGAGGACAATTAGACGTACTGCAAACAAGCACACAGAGAGGGCTTTATTATATTTAAGACAGCACTATTATATTAAAGCTAACAATGCTGATTCCCTGTTGGCACGTCAGATAAGATTGAAGGATGAAGTTAGAACTATCTGTACTATTGAATCAGGGCAAGGGCAAGTTGGCTCGTCCTCTAAGCATATAATAAATGGTTTTACTGAATACTTTTCTGTGTTATATACTTCGGATTGTCCGGATCTCGAAATGCAAAAGGCGTATTTGGAACGATGCCGGTTTAACAAACTAGAATTAGCTGACAGTGAAAAGCTGGAGGGTCCAATAACATTAGAAGAAGTCAGAGAAGCAATAAAGTAATTTCCCCTCCGTAAGGCACCGGGACCGGATGGCTTTATGGCAATTTTTTTAGAAAAGCTATATTGAACCTATATTAATCCCAGTGTTGACCTTACTATTGAATTCTTTTAGGGGAGAAGGTATCATTATGCTCCCAATGGAAGAAGCAAAGCTGGTGCTCTTCCCAAAGCTGGGGAAAGATAAGACCCAATGTGGTTCATAGCAACCCATAGCGCTCATTAACATCAACGCTAAATTATATACAAAAATACTGGCAACCAGATTAGGAAGATTAGTACCCGTATTGATAGACCCAGATCAATCTGGATTTGTGATGAATAGACAAAGGTTCGACAATACTCAACGGGTGGCTCCCCTAATAGAAAAAATAAATAAGGCGAAATTAACAGCAGGGGTACTTACACTTGACACCGAGAGGGCGTTCAACCGGGTTGAACGGTCCTTTTTATTTTTAACGATGCAATATCTGGGATTTGGTCCAGAGTTCTTGCAAAGGGTAAAAGCAAACTATAAAACCCTAAAATTGCAAGTTGCTATCAACGAGACTCTCTCTAATAAGATAAGGGTTACGAGAGGGACTAAATAGGGGTGCCCGTTATCTCTGTTATTATATGCAATACATCTTGAGCCATTATTGTCTAAAATTAGAGAAGACCAGAAAATCAAAGGGATTCAAGTTGGGGGAGAAGATCATAAAGTTATGGCTTTTGCAGATGACCTACTGCTAACAATAGAAGATACATATTTTTCTCTATTAGCTTTAACAGCAGAGTTGACACAATTTGGTGAAGTAGCGGGCCTACAAATTAATGTGCAAAAATCAATACTCATGAAGTTTCATGAGGGGGAAATTATTGTACAGAAGGAAAGCCATGATATTAGGGTTAATGCAACAAAGCAAGGCATGCAATAACTGGGTATACAGTTGTCAGACTCATTGGAGTCAATGTATAGATCAAACTATATCCCTCTCTTCGTATCAATTAAACATTGGCTTCAAGAACCCAATTTTTTGACAACATTATGGATGCAAAGAATGAATGTAATTAAAATGATGATTCTTCCATGGTTGTATTATTTCCAAGCATTACCGATTAGAGTCCCGTTGAAGTTTTTTTAAGGAACTCAATAAGATCTTGAGGGAATACATTTGACAAGGCAAGAAACCTGGAGTGGCCTGGAAGGTATTAAAAAAGGAGGAATGGGGTAACCAAATTCCAGACTTACTATCAGGCTCCCCAACCGCAAATTATTAGAGAATGGTTCAAAGGTGGCTCCGAGAAAGTTTGGGTACAAATGGACAGAGCAGTAGTTGGCAAGTCCCTCAAAGAAGTATTATGGTGTCCAAAACTGGATCGTCCTGCGAATATGTACAAAAGTAAAATAACAGCATTGATAGCTCAGATATGGGATTTTGCAGTGCATAGAGCAGCTATTACCACGTGTCCCTCTCATTTCACATCACTTTTTTGTAATCCCCAGTTTACCTCGGGATTAGAACAGCATGGATTCAAGCAATGGGAGGAAGCAGGGTGCTTGAAGATGGGTGATATGATTGAAGAACAGGAGATCAGAACTTTCCTCCAATGCAAACAGATATTTTCATTGAATGAAAATGAAAGATTAAGATATGCTCAACTACATCATTGGCTAATGGACAATAAACAGCACATAATAAGGGATCCATCAACTTTTGAAAAGTACATTATTACTAACACGGGAGATATACACATGGTGGGGGCACTTTATAAGATATTAGGAGAGAACTTGAGTCAAATATAAGGGAACTATGAGAAGTTGTGGGAAAAGGACATAGGTGTGGTGATTTCAAAGACTCAGTGGTTGGAGGTATGGAAGGGAATCCCGAAACTGATGCAGGCAATTCAAATACAAGAAATGTGGGTGAAAGGGATGGTTCAATGGCACCTAATGGCCAAGAAGTTGCACAAGTTCTATAAAAATGTCTCAGATGAATGTTGGAGGGGATGCAAAGAAAAAGGAACTTGGGTACATATTTGGTGGGTTTGTCAGACAATCAAACTTTCTTGGGGAAACGTTAATAAAGCTATATATGAGATATTTGGTCTCCAGATACAAAGATGCATAGGTGAATCGATGTTGGGTTTGGGTGATGTTTTGGAGATTTTAACTGCAAAGAGACAAAGGAAAGCCTATATGATATTGTCGGTGGCCGCAGTATCACAAACATTGAAGCAAAGTGAGGCTCCAACAGAACAATAGTGGGTAACAAAAATCTGGCACTATGTCTCCCTGGAATGGGTCACCTATGTGGTACAGGGTGAACAGAAGAACTTCAACAAGGATTGGGAGTTTGTTTTGGACTTTTTGCACAAAGACTTTCGAGAGAATTGGTGCCCGCAAAGGTTACAGATTTTGGACTTATTTAATTAAATCATCTGGATTATTTTAACTGTGATTGTTGCTGCCTGAGCGTGAGGGGGTGGGAGGTTAGAGGTTTGGGGTTCTGGGGGAGTGGGAGAGGGTGATTATGTTTTATTTTTTGGCTGTTATATTTTGAGGTTCTGTAAAAATGAAAATATTAATAAAAATACAATAAAAAAAGACCCATACATGAGTACCCAGCTGGTACTTATGTTATGTTATCCTATATATGTAAAGCACCTCCTGGCATTCCTGAAGGAAAGAAATGATACAGCTGCACCGATGCCTTTACATTGATGGTAAGACATACTGATGCCTTGGCACAGAGGTAAAGACATGTCACTCCATCGGACTTGAGCTTCCAGGGGCGGTCTCAGGAAGCAGAAAGTGGAAGGCATAAGCCTTTAGCATCACTGTAATCTGTTTATGCCTGACTTAGCCAGGCCATTGTCAGCCATGGCCTAACTGAATGAATACTGAAATGGAAGGACGCAGAAGCCCAAGTGGTGTGGCCTTACAGAAGGAATACACAAACCTCACCTGGAGTAATATTTTGGCCACCACAAATAATGAAAACAGGTAAGAAAATGGGTAATGCAAGTAGAAAGAGAAGCAGAGGGCAAAACAGGGGCTCTCTTCATGTTTAAAAATATTTTTTTATACCCCAATTGACTGGATTAGTCTTTTTCTGTGCACCCCAATGATTTCTTATCTATTTTACCATTTTACCAAATCTTTGAAATTAAGAGGGCACCTTTGACATTCAAAAGCAACAACTGCACACTTTTCATGTGTTTTAGATTTTCATCATTGTGTGCCCTTGGTATGATCAATGATTCCTTTAAATTGTGAACGTGGTTTCCAGGTAACACGTTCCATTTTTACTTTTGTTAGTCTTTTCTGTGATTACAAATCAGTAATTTACTAACAAGATCCTTACTTTGAGAGCTATATGTGTGTCCTATGTTGTGATTCCTTGAATGTATCACAGTATTAGGCTTTAGCTTTCATGTGTTCCAAATGCAAAGGGCAACTTAAACGGGAGCATCACTTTTCAAAGGAGCTTCCACCGTCGTCGATTTGTTCTCTGCGCGCCAAACAGTACGGCTTTTAGGCACTAAGTGGATTGAAAGAATTTCAGCATTAGCCTTTTACAAAAATAAAGTGAATGCTTAGCTAATAGTAAGAAATCATTTGTGTGGGTGATACAAACATCACCGCTGCGAACATCTCCTGAATTTGACTCCATCTGACGGAGGATCTTCATGGGAGAGTCGGTAAACTTGTATTACATGTTGTATTTAGAGTTGAGCTGGAAGTAACTATTGGTACTCAAGTGTAGCAGTAACCGCAGCCTATGGCATTATTGGACAAGTGCAATAGGCCTAATCATGCTACTTGGACATGTATGGGGTGTATGCTCACAGGCAGCTGTAAAATGTACTGATGATCGAAATGTGGAACTTGCCCGTTTGTGATGACTGCAGCAACACTTAAACTTCAAGCCCAAGTCCTGCCCCATCCAGTGACTATGGGGAGAGTTGCAGCCTAGGCTGGAGGCACCACTAAGTTGCCAAGCCTGTGGCATCTCACGGTCTCTAAAGCAACCACAAAGAGGCGAGAAAGTGGCCACACAATCCACTGTGAGTGTGATGCAATGTATCACGTATACAGCGCCCCTCTGCCATTTAGCTGGCCTCGTTGTGAATGGGCCTGTAAGAAAAGAGGCAGTGGGTTGCAGTAAGTGGGATAGAGTCACATGCGAAACTTGGTGTTGATGTCTGCATTCAGTGTTGGAATGGGGTATAAAATCGGTCCAGGCAGGCACCAATGAAAAAGTGACCACAATCACAGGTTACACTTCATTAAATTGCTGAACAGACTGTTTGAGTACTACCAAAGAGCTTGTTCTGGTCAAATATGTTCCACATAATGCATTGAAACCTTATCGACTAAGTGAGATTGGCGAAAACTATTGTAGTAATTTATGAAGCTGGCCCAGACTAGGCAAAACATGTGGACCGTTCTAGCCAAACCACTTGGCCCGTACTCGAATCATGGGCTGGCCCTTGTTGAATTGCCCTATTGACATACAGGCCAGTACGAGCCTGTCTGCATGTAAGAAGTAACCAGTTCCTGAGAGCTTCTCTGACTCAACATGTTTAACCGTGACACTTGGGAATATGGTTATCCATAGGGAAAAGCACAAGAGCTGATCAAATTTATAGCACTCTCAATCTAGGTTAGCCGCTGATGTGCATGACGTGCAAGAGCTGAAGAAGGAGCTTTGTGAAAGGTCAATTCATGTTGATATGGTAACGATAGGCCTTAAGTGGCCAATGAGTGGAATCGATTTGTGTAGAGTAAGGTATTAGGAAGGGAAGGGAGAGGAAAAAATTAGCAAGAAAGAGGAGTGGGTAGAGAAATAGAGGATACATATAGAGAGAACTGAAAAGCGAACAGCACCATCTGGAAGAGGTGTAGTTGGCTCCATTGGGGAAACTGATGTATCTGTTTCCAGCTTTGCACTACCCGACACATCAAACCCTACCTGAGCATCATACACAATACCAAGACAATTATTGCATTTGTATTCCCTATCCAACAATACCTTTAGCCATGCAACAACAGATCGAACTATGCAACAATAGTTTTGCTATGCAATAATTAATCTGAGAGAGACACAATTAATCTGGGAGTGACACAATTAATCTGGTTAATCAAAGAGTAAAATGTCACTGTGTATTGATTGATCTAGCTGTGTACCAGTTAATTTGCTTATGCAATAATTGCTCTCTCTATGGAACGATACAGCACTGACACACTCTGTCAGTGAAACAAGGCTATCAGACAATTACAAAACAACCGCCCACAAAGCCATACGAGACAACTTCAAACTAATACACACCAACAGAGAAAACCAAAGAGGAGGTGAATCGCAATGGCGCTCAAAGACCACATTTGCACCACACCCCCCACTGACATAGAAGACTTCAAATCTCTCCTAATCAACATCAAGCTCAATGACCAAGCCAATGTACTGTTCCTTCTGATATACCGACTGCCATCCTACAACCCGAATTTTGCAACAAAGCTCACCGACTCCATCGCCAACCTTTCCACTTATCATGATATCATAATCATCCTGGGGGATTTCAACATCTGGTTCACAAGAGAAAACAAAACCACTACAAACTCCCTCCTCTCCCTACTGGAAACTTTCCACTTCAAGCAAATAGTGAACAGACCCACCCACGGTGCTCTACACACGTTGGACGCAATCCTCTGCCGAGAAGGACTCTCGATGACTGCCTCACCGGTAATGATCATATGGAGTGACCACCACTAGATCCTATTCACTCTCAAACTCCCAAACTGCATATTATCCCGCATGGGATATTTCATGGATTCACATGCTCATGAATATTCCTTGTTGCCAGGATGGGAATCCTCAGTAATATTAAAGCAGTTTAGCATTAAAGATTAAACTGCTTGTCACTTATATAGCCTATTGCTGTCACTTTGGGTCGTACTGCCCCAGCCAATGGCACTAGTCCTCCATAGCTCCACCACTGGTGGCCATCTTCAAATTTAGCGCATGTTTACATGTTGGGAGTCCTCGTTGTTTCGCTCCTCGAAATAGCAATGTTTTGCACTATTTTTGAAAACATTTTTTCCATTGTTTTTTCATCATCCTTCACCTTTGCGAGCACCGGTAGCGCTGTGTGAGGCGTACTTTTTGGGGCCTACTACATGCGCCCATGGCGAAGGCCAGCAAGAAAAGCCAAGTGTCGCCTAAAGAACATTTTTGTGGCCAACCAACATAATAAATGCCTATATTGCCTGAACCCTGACCACAATGTGGACAACTGCTGCATTTTCCAGTCATTTTCGTCAAACATGTGAAAAGATCACCATCGAAGGTTGGTCACTTGGCTGGAATAAGGTGACAGGGCCTCTGACTCTGCCTCGGTCCGAAGTCATACCTCTGCCAGGATCAGCAAATCTGTGGAAAGGACTCCCTCTGTGAAGAGGTGGAGACCACAAGAGGAAGAAACCTAAAAGGGGACATATGTCACACACCTCGATCACCCCCTCATCCACAACAGCAGTGGCTGCCAGAGCGCTGCCTATTTCATCCATTTTGTCACCGGCCCTGTCCCATCCACGACTGCTTCTCCAACAGCTAAAACTATGTCCACGAGAACCATGACCACGGCTAAATCGTCTTTGCATTCTACAGAAAAAAGACATTAAGAAAAACATCAATGATGTCATCAAGCCGCCAACACAAATCATCATCAACAACATCTTCTTAGGACTGATAATTCCATCTGCTCGTCGACGACCCTATTGATGATCTGTAGGCTCAGAAATGGCATCTCCTCATCAGCAACTGCATCATCCATGATTGACTTGTCAACAACCTTGTCGATGATTACTACCATCATTTCCAGGGTTGCTTTGCCTCCCAGGCTACCATCTGCAACATCGTTGACAACTTTGCAAGCTCCTGTAATTTTTCATGTCCTAGAGGTGCAAGTGTGGAAAAAGAGATGCCTCCAGCACTCTCCTTTTTACCACAAACCAACAAAGGCAAAACTATTTTTTAAATTGGTACCTTTGGCCTCTGAGACCCCACCGTCCAGATCCTGCAGGAGGTAGCATATTAGAAGAAGAACCTCTGGAGTTCTTCTTTTCAGATCAAGAGGATGTGGAAGGGGAATCTGACCCACTTCCACCAGCACCTTGTCAGCCGGGGCAACCGCCAGTTCCACCCATTGCTGCATTTCTGCTTGTTCCACCCATTGCTATGCTTACGGTTCCCTTGGGAACACCATCAGCAGCCAGAGATTTGTCACTTGATATCTTATCCACTTTGCAGACTTTAGTCACAGAACTGCAGGAGCATCTACTTCCTTTGGACCCTCAAGGTGCCCCTAGTAGGAGCCCTCCAGCATTGACCTCACGTGAGGATTTAGTCCGGCAGCCTCGACCTCCTCGACCAACACCCCAGTTGTGCTCAGTCCCAGTGGCTGACCTCACGGACATGGATACCGGTCCAGACACAGACACATCCCTGGATACACATACTACAGATGAGTATGAGGACCTTGTGCCAGCGGATGGAGAGAAACCTGATTTGCCTTCCCTAGATTCTCCATCAGACCAAATAGGCTCTTTTCACACATGTTAATAAGTGCAGTGAAGCTCTTCAAACTAGTCCCGGCGGAACAGAATAAAGAGGGTTTCCTGTTTCAAAGGTGTGAAGCCTGTAGAAAATCAGTCGTGGCCACCTCAATACTTGATGACATCTGGGAGGATAGTTTGTTGGTCATGAAAAATGCATCCTTAGCTCCTCCAAAAAGGGATCACCTAGAAAAGAAATGTAAAGTCCCGGATACCACACACAAGTGTCTTCGCACTGACCCATCCCCTGACTCTGTGTTGTCAGCTACAGCAAGGAAGAGATCAGCTAACCCTTCTTCTCCATGCTTGGATCCCCTGTACAAGGAGGGAAAGCAACTGGATGCTTTTGGAAAACGTGTGATTACCACGGTTGCCACCACTATCAAAGCCATCAATTGCTTAGCCAGTCTTTCCCGATACGACTGGAAATTGTGCTATAAAATGGACCCCATCTTAGATTATCTGCCGGATGATAAAAAGGATGAGGCCCTTGCCTTACTATGCGATGGGGAGGCTGTGTCTGATCACGCCATTACTGTAGCCATAGATATAGCGGACACAGGCTTCCTCCAGATGGGAAATGGGGCCATGCTGAAGTGCCAAGGTTGGTTAAAGGTCACCAATTTCCACCCTGAGGTGCAGTCTAAGGTCACAGGCATGCCCTTTGAGTAGACCTATTTGGTAAAAAGGTTGACAAGACTCTTCAGGCAATCAAGACAGACCCTGGAACTGGCCACTCCCTGGGCACCCTGCAGCAGCATAGGCAGCCCTTTCGATCAGGGAAGGGTAGATTCTCCAGAACATTCAGGATTATCAGCCTTCATATTGCCAACCGTCTCACATCACTTGCAGCAGGCGTACTGAGGGAGGTTGCAGGCGTACAGAGGTATGCAACGACGATGCAGATCCTTTTTCTGCATGCAAACTCACAAGCAAGCCTGACCAGCATCATGTCCCGAGCCCCCACTTCAGCACCCCAGTGGGAGGCTTGTTGTTACAGTTTGTCGATCAGTTATGCAACATCTCCACCGACAAGTGGGTGCTCGGTATCGTTCAACACGAGCACACCCTAGAATTTCTGAATGAATGCTCCTCCATTCTTCCAATATCATGAAAGGAACAATATCTGCCCCTCCTTTTACAGGAAGTTTGATCGATGTGTACTCTAGATACTTCCTGGAGAGAAAGAAGTCCAGTGGGTGGAGACTCATGCTCTACCTCAGGCAGCTCAACAAGTTCCTAAAATCCCAATAGGTCTACATGGTCATGCTACAACATGTTCTTGACCATCTGGAACAGTGAGACTTCCTCTCCTCTCTGAGCTACGAGGATGCCTACTTCCACATCCCCATACATCGCAAGCATTACCAGTTCAATGCTCTAACATTCGGATTTTAAAAAAATGCCTAGCTCTCGTGGCTGCCCATCTCCGCCATGCAGGCATTTATGTCTACCCCTACCTAGATGACTGGGTAATGTGCGCCCCCTCACAGCCGCTAGCCCTGGAGCACAATGAGGAGACAATCTGATGCATGACATCTCTGGGATTTTCCATCAATTTTCCGGAGTCATGCATTTTGCCGCCTCAGAATGCTCTGTTCCTTGGCTCACAACTGGACACACTGCAATGTCTGGCGACTCCCTCAGAGTAAAGAGCCCAGGCCATACTCCACAAGGTTCAGCAGCTATCCTCTCTCCAGCTTACAACAGTTTGCTCCATCAACTCGCTACTGGGGATGATCTCTTCCTGAATTTCCCTGGTGCCTCACTGCAGGTTGCATATGAGACCTCTTCAGGAGTTCCTAGATGCCACGTGGAAACAAGTGTTAGGCTCCTGGAACGACAAAAATAAGCTCAGCCTTGCATTCTGCCGAGCCCTTCATTGGTGGAGTCATCAACAACACCTTACTCAAGGCACTCCCTTCCGCCCAATGGTGCATCAGGCCACAGTGACAACTGATATCTCCCTGGAAGGTTGGGTAACGCACCTAGGAAAATTCTATGCCAGGGGCCTCTGGCAAATGGAGGATAAATTGCTTCACATCAATGTGTTGGAGCTGTGAACTGTGTTCTGTGCCCTCAAGCCATTCAGACCCCAGCTACAGGGCAAGGTGGTTTACATCTTCACAGACAACATGGTCACCATGTTCTACACCAGGAAGCAAGGAGAGACCCGCACTCCCATTCTCTCCAAGGAATCGTAAATTTTGTGGATCTGGGCGATCTCGCACAATATGTTCCTCATTCTGTTTTATATGGCCGGGAAGCACAACACCATCGGGGATTCCCTCAGAAGGGAACTGCGATCCTGCCACGAATGGGACCATGTACTTTGTCTTTTCACAACATTGTGCTGCCTGCAGATAGAACTATTCACCACAACGGCCAACTCAAAATGCGCCCAGTTTTCCAGCAGGTATCCTCAGATGAGGAGTCTGGTGGACGCCTTCACCATTCCATGGGAGGGCCTGTATGTCTATGCATGCCCTCCAATCCCCCTCCTTCAACGAGTACTCAAGGCACTCAAACAAAGCTGGTGCAAGATGATTCTCATTGCTTCGGTGTGGCCATGCCAAATTTGGTACTCCAACCTTCTTTATATTTTAGTAGTGCCTTGCATTAAACTGCCTCCTCTTCTAGACCTCCTATGGAGACAGATAACCTACCGGAGGCATTTGAAAGGATAGACCGGTGTATGCAAGATATCAAAAAATGGATGGCTTGCAACCAGTTACAGCTTAATGCAGCCAAAACAGAAGTAATCCTATTTAGATCAGAGAATAAAAATAGAGAGGATGGAACTCTCATAACTCCACAGATTTTAGGTGAAAACATCCCGTTCTCAAGGAGAGTAAAAAATCTTTGTTGCATCTGGCAAGAGAATTTGGCCAGTGAAGCTCAAGTAGGGGCAAAAGTAAAAGCAGTGTACTATTCCCTGTGCCTGTTCAGGAACATACTCCCTTTTTTAACTGCCCAAGATCAACCAGTGGTGGTGGGAGCTTTGGTAAACGCCCATCTCGACTACTGTAACAGTCTTATGACAGGGATCCCTAGGAAACAAATGTCAAGACTACAAAAGGCCCAGAATGTGGCAGTGAGGTTAACTGCCCACTTGGGCAAAAGAGACCACGTTTCCACATTCCAGAAAGCATTCCACTGGCTGATGGTGGAGGACCGTATTAAATTCAAGGTGGCGTGTCTGGTATATAAATGTTATCACAAACTCGCACCCAGCTACTTGAATACGAGAATCCACAAGTATTACCCTACCAGAGACCTCCGTTCAGGAGATAAACTCTTGGTATGCGTCCCCCGGACAAAACACACCTCTAAAGTTGACAGGAGGTTCTCTGTGTTCAGCCCCAAGTTGTGGAATCAGCTGCCTATTGGCATACGTTCATGCACCACACTGGCAATGTTCAGAAAAGAATTTAAAACATCCCTATTCAAATGAACTTATGTAACTAGGGTGACCACAGGCCTCCACAGCTAAATATATAACATTTAGTGAACATCTGTGCCCGAATGCAATTTTTTGCTTGGTGCGCGTAAGAAATGACTCAAAATCAAAATCAAAAATAATTGAACAGACCATTGATGCAAGGCATTCAACAATAAGCACGAATACGAATCCACCAATAACCAACACCACCAACCGCAGCAAAACTCGACCGATTCAAACCCATAGATGAAGATGCATTCAACACACTAATTAAAGACAAATTAAACCTCGCCGGATGCCCCAATGACCCATGCCCACCGGGCATCTTCAAAGAAATCCTCAACCGCAGAACCCCAGCATCATACTTCCAGCTACTGATGAACCTATCCCGAAACACAGGAATAGTACCTAAAACCTTCAAATCAGCATACATCAAGCCCCTCCTAAAAAACAAAATGGGAAGTGCAGAAGATCCAACCAACTGCAGACCTATATCAAATCTACCCCAACCAGTTAAAACATTGTAGAACCACAACTACAAAACCCTACTCAACCACGTAGAAATCAAAGGAGCAATCTACCACTTCCAAGTTGGCTTGAGACCCATGAGAGCAACAACATCTGCACTTCTGTCCATATGGGACGACCTAAAAATAAATACAGACAACAGCACCCAATCGGCCTCCATACTACTGGACATATCAGCTGCCTTCGACACAATCAGATACGCAACACTAATCCAGAGACTGGAGGAATGAGGTGTAAAAGACTGGGCTATACAATGGCTAAAAAGGTTCCTCACTAATCAAACTGAAAGAACTTACCGTCTGCCATTTACATCGGTCACCAAAAACATCTCCTGCGGTGTACCACACGTGTCTAGTCTCTCCCCTACCTCTCCTTTCCACACAGAACCCTTCAAATCATTTCCATAGTATTATCGATAATTGATCACGCGAACAGCCTCTATCTTGGAATGCCAGAACGCTGCACTAAAAAACTCCAACACATCCAAAATACTGCAGCAAGGATACTATCGAGACAATACAGAGGAGACCACAACACACCAGCCTGAGAAGCCTATTCTGGTTCCCAGTAAAAAAAAACACATTAACTTCAAAGCCCTCTTCATCGCTCACAAATTACAGCACGGACAAGGAGCAGAATTTCTCCAAGCCAAAATCAACCGCTACCACCCAATAAGAAACCTAAGATCAAGCAATGACCTGCAAATCGAAAGGAAACACTACGAAAAAAGGAAATTCCGAGGAACCGCATTTTCATGTCTAATAGCCAATCTATGGAACTCAATCCCAATGGAAATAAGAACAACAGAAGATCACCTTTCCTTCAGAAATGACTGGAAGCCTAGCTATTCAAGTCACCGTGACTAGCATAAAACGGGTACGTCCCACAGCTATCACCGCTGACCCAAGACAATTAATGGACAGTATAGATCCTGGAACCAACAATAAAACAACCACACAGTACTAACCACAAACCACTAACCACCCTGCTCCTCGCTCCTTTGCAGCATAGCCCACGCATACTTCACATGACCCAATGGGACAGCCCTACCACACACAAAACACACAACCCACACATCCATCAAAAGAAGAAACTGCCACAAACAAACAACCCAGACACGGGACGTTGTCCATCTGAACACAATAACCCGAGGGTGCACAATCCAAACACACTCAGACAGCCGACATGCACAGACACCAGTTTCACATGGTTCTGCAAGCACTAACAAAAGAGCGCAACCTCTATCCTATCCCTCTTCCCTCAATAACCAACCACACCCACTTTCTTACAGAGCCACGTGAGCGCCTGGGGATCATGCAAATGGTGGCAGTGCGCTGTATAAATAAACTTAACATAACATAAGTATAACTATGCAACAATTAGTCTACCAAAGCAACTAGCAAACACGATGTGTGATAATGAATCTGGGAATACAAAATGTAATCTATGCAGTTATTGATCTAGATACGCACCAATCAATCTAAAGGTGACATTGGGCAGCAGTTAGTGCAGCTATGTAACAACGATGTAGGGGTCTAGTGAGATGTAGGTGAATGGTGCCAGCATGCCAAAGCAGCAGACTGTGATTGTCTGGGTGTACCAGCAGCAGCCCAGTGCTGTGGAAACACAGAATAAAAACAATACATAAGCATATAAGCAAACAGTACGCCAATTTTGATCCATGGACCCACTTCATGGAAACTTGGATAGGAAGCACAATGAGCCTGGGGCATATATGCAATTTGAAAGAGGCAAACTGTGCCAAATTGAGAACTATTGAACACTTCAAAGAAATATTATGTAACTATGCAAAAATTACATTGCAAAGTGGGCTAACTCAACTACAAGGGGTGTACGTGTATAAAGTGTACTAAGGGGAAGCACAGGGGAAATAGAAAATGTGCTAAGCGGTTTAATTTGGAAAACTGGAAGGTGTTCTGGGCAACCGGAAAGTGTACATTGCACAGGGCCGGCCCTATGATTTGTGGGGCCAAGTGCTTCAAATTAAGTGCAGCCCCCTTAATTTGCATTTGATGACATCACAGGAACTGACATCACGGGAAGTGGCATCACAAGATAATGAACACTACATGTATGTCGGCAGCAGCGACCTTTTGGAATTTTTTCTATATATACATATAAAAACATCACTTATAGTCAATAATGGAAATGGTGCTCCTAGTAACTTCTATTGGTTTTCTCCGGGTCAGGGATTACAGGATTGGTAGATGAATACGTGTCGTCCTGAAGGGTTGGATGGGAGAGAGGCCTGCACTGTTGATTGGAGGGTTTTGTGGAAGAGGAAGGCACAGATTTTAGGCAGCTAGCTGATGCTTTGCATGTGCTTTCAAAATAAAAAAGCCACTTTACAGTTCTTAACACGTTAAGAACGCCTTGTCCAAAACAATGGTCTCTTAAATAGGCTATCACTAGTAAATCGCCCCCACTTTCAAAGCTCTGCTTTGGGAAAGCCATCAGCAGTCCCTAAGAGGCCTGCAGCGCCTATTGGGCCGCTGGGAGGGGGGCATTTGTCTCGCCAGCGTGCAGCAGGAGGTTAACAGGTGACAAGTTGCCTCAACAGAAGAAACGCATGGGATCCAAACCTCGAGGTAAAACAGCTTCCCTGTCATCATACATGCTGCAGCGTGGGCCGCCCCTGTGCTCAGAGTGCACCGTGGCAAGCTTGGGTATTCTGAGCACGCGGCCCACGCTGCCGCCTGCAAGAAGAGGGAGTCAATGGCACCCTCTGTGCGGGGCCCTATCAGCGCAGGGCCAGGTGTAGTCGCACATGATGCTGCACACCCCTAGCCCTGGCACTGACAGTGCATACATCCTCAGTCAAGTGGCACTCAGTTGTAGGGCTCCAGATGATGTCTAATGCTCATTCTTTTAATTGAAAGAAACTTTAACTGGCGTGATTCTTTAAAATGCTCCTCCACTCCAATGAGACAAGAGGCCCCTCTAAACAGAGCTAGAGTTCCCCCAATAGCAGTGGGCCAGTAAATGCATTTAGTAGTTATGCAGTGTTTTAAATGTGTGCATGCAATTTTTTTTTTTGCGGAATTGCACAGTTTCATCGAAAACATTTCCCTGACCGGCCGCTTTCGGGGAACAATGTGTGTGTTTACTACACACACAGGAAGCGTGTGCCGCTACCGTTGGCTGACAATGAGGTAAGGAGGACGTTTTGGGAGGTGTAATTGTGTTCATACGTGTGTATGAATTTCTTTAAATTCGGGAACGGAAGGGCGGGCGGGAGTCCGGGGTTTCCCCCACAGAACACATGACAGAGCGTGAGGGATTAGGGGGAGTGCATGGCAGAGAAAGAGGGTTGCCGGTGTCCCCTGTTGTGTGTTGGTCTAGTGGTTGCTCCTAGGTGAGCGTCATGACTATGTCATGACGCTCCCTTAATAAAAGGGGCTCTGCTGGCACGCTGATCCCTATCCGCTATCTGCTGCATGACCGCAGCGGCCTGGTGCTGGGTCGGGTGCCCCGACACTCCTTGTGGCTCGCCCGCGGGGATCGTAGGCGGGCCACCAACATCCCCCACGCATTTGGACAGACCAGGGAAGGGGTCACACGGTGGGAATGATGTTTCCAGACAGTGGCAAAACCGGTCTTTGGTGAAATCGGCCTGCAGGGAAACAGCATAGATCCGTTTTAGCGACAGCAAATGTTGTTTCTTAAACTTGACTTGAAATTGCTCTTCATTGCACACTTTCCTGTCTCTCTGTTACTAAAAAACATACATTTTCCCACTCTGACCAGCCTAAGCATGTATCTTTTCCACTGCGGTTTACTGAAAAATTCCAGTTGCACCATCAATTCAATGCTCGTGGTCCATCAGGCTCCCCTCTGCCTCCTCTTTAACGTGTCTGCTCCCGTACCGTCTGTCTGCTATCCAAGAGTGGTGTGCCGCCAATGATCTCTGCCTGAATGCCAGCAAGACGGAGATCCTCCTCATCGGCACACCTGCACCCGTTTTTCCCATCACATTCTGGCCGGCCTCCCTTAGCCCTCCTCCTGCTCCCACTTGTGAGGTGGGAACCTCAGGGTTATCTTAAACTCCACACTCCTTCTCTCCTCACATCTCCATCTCTAAGAAGTCTAACCACCAACTGCACCTCCTCAAAGGTATTGTTCCTTTCCTCTGCTTCCCGCAGGAGCTCACTGTTTCTAGAGCTCTGGTTCTCTCTAGACTTGACTACTGTTAGAGCCTCTTTTTAAATCTGCCCGCCTCTACTCTCCGTCCTCTGCAACTCATCCAGAACAGGACTGCAGGACTTGTCCTTGGCCTCAAGCCCAGGGATCGTATCTCTCTAGCACTGAAATCTCTCCATGGGCTCCCATTGCCTGCAAGGATGAAGTTCAAGACCCTTTTCATTGTCCACAAGGCCTTCCGGAGCCTGGGACTGAAATATCTCCAGCTTTCTCTTCTGAGGTATCTTCCTACTCGAGCTCTTCGCTCCTCCACCTCCAACTCCTTGAGGGTCATTTGTTTTTCCAAGTAGCAAGCTCGGGGCAGCTCTCTCTCTTCGGCTGGCGCCTCCCTCTGGAACAGCTTCGCTGTCTCTCTGAAACTTGAGCAGAACCATCTCCGGTTCCGGAAGCAGCTCAAGACTTTCCTATTTGCTTCTGCAATCTCTCTTCCTCTTCCCTGCTGATCTCACGTCTGATTCTGCACTGGTTACGTGGCCACCCTCTGAACCACAGGCCCAGGTCCCTGCCCTCACAGTTGCACACCTGCACTGCCTCCTGGCAACCTTGCACTTGGGGCTGTATCTGTAACCTTACAGTCCCCCTACCTGCACTAGCAATCACCTGCTGTTCTGCACTTTACCTTGCACTGCCACCAGATGGCCACACTT